>NC_079524.1:12102684-12410184 GCF_003711565.1 Takifugu flavidus
ATCAGATCCCTCCGTGGAGAACAGGTGCAGGAGGACTGCGGGACATTTTCAGTGTCACTCAATCAGATGCTTTGATTTCGAAATGCATGTTGCGCACGTTGATTTCTTCCCTCCTTTGTCTCATAAGAGGGAATTAATTCAGAAGTCACATTTATGTTGTCATTTATTTTGACATCCGTAAGTTAGGAGGGAACAAAAGTGCCCAAGGAAAAATTGCGAAAAGTAGGAGAAAAAGGGGCAGATTTATATGTTTTCACATCAGTTTGGGTTTGACTTCGATATACATAATCTTTAATCTTAAAGAATACAATTATGGTAGATGGAGAACCCTCTCCAACATGCCAGATGGGAGGATGAAACCGTCCCACTTTTCCCACTTCAAACTATATCTAATGCTGAGCTGCCCTTGTTGTATGGGATCAGGGAGCCGAGCGGAGCAGCTGCAGACGTGCACCTCATCTCTCGGCGCATTATTACCATAATTTGTGGTGGGAAAGGAATGGCTCATCAATCAGAAGTGTTGGAAAAGTGACCACACCAAAGACGCCAGTGCCGCCGCTTCGGCAGAGGGCTCGTAGGGGTCAGCTGGCGTGCCTTGTGCGTTTGTGTGTTTTGTCATTAATCACTGCAGGTTTGAAGAGAACGGGAGGCGTCAAAGCCTTTATCCCCTCTTCACGCTCCCCCCCTCGCGGCCGGTGGCCTTCGCACCCCATCTGACCACCTCACAGAGGCCAAGGTCAACCCAGCCCCCCCAACCTCTACACCCAGCAGCACCCTCTCATCTGTGATCAGCGTTCACCAGGAGTCACCCTTCACCCCACCTCCACCCAGACACCCTCCATCCCCCGCCTGACATTCCCCCCGCCGCGTCCCCTTTGTCCACCTGTTGTCCTGGAGACTCAATTGCCGCCGAGACCACCCTTCAGCCGTGCGCAGTGGCTGTGCACATGTGTGTGAATGTGTGTCGGTGTGGCAGAGGTCAGAGCAGAAGCTAAAATAACAGATAATCCCAGGGAACACTGGTCAGGCCATGACACCATGGAGGCCACTCAGGGGCCAACATGAAGCCACAGCCCTGGACATCACAGCCCATCATCACACCTCATCTCCGTGGTACAAATATAAGAAATGTAACACACAAAAGTTGAACTTCTTCCCTGTTGTGTCTCTAATTGGGATGATTTACCCCTTTCACACACACAACAGAAGCCTGGATGTCCTCAGAGGAAGACAACGGCCGTCTTCTTCCTGCACAATGCCTTTTTAGAAATGTTGAAATAGGTGATGAGTTCACATGGAGTTTTAGCTCTTAATCCAGATTTGGTTTCTGGGAACCATCACACCACAAGTGGAGCAGCAGCCTGTCATGGCGAGTTTGCTTTGCATCCAAGTTTTGGTGGCACAAGCCTGAGGATCCAATCCAGAGGGCGTCTGTCTGCAGAAGCTGCTGCTGGAGGTACCAACATTTCTGCCTTCTTAATGCTGCGAATGACCACAACTGGCCCTTTTCCAGCGAGTTGACGCAGCATTTTAAAAATGGAGTTTGGTGGTGTTTTGCTAATGTGTTTACTCGATCGATGTATATTGTATCACTGGCACATCCTTCTGTGGACCCTAAAACTAGAGCGGAGTTACGAAGGAGTTCCTATAACTGAGAAACGACTCACACGCTTCAGACCACCCTTGGTTGCGCAACTATGCTGCAGAAAAATCACACCAACACCAAAAGTTTTGATTTATTTTGCAGAATGTTGGTCATAAATACCATTAGTGGAACCCCCTGGAGCACTTTCCATCACTCAAATGTCCAAGTAACTGGATAGGTTTCCCGCCTACAACTACTTCCTGTCCTTCATCGGAATATCATTTTCAGAGGTGATTGACAGGGAGGCGAACTGTTCACGGCGGCTACGCTCTTTTCTCTCACCACTGAATTAAAAGTCATGTAGCAGTTTCCAAGACATGCTGCAGTTATATTAGATAATATCAGTTTTAAAAGAATAATGTTTTCTATGAGGCTTTTAGAGCCTCGTTGAATTATTCTGCCCAGTAGAATACAGCAGCTTTGCGACCAGCCAGAATTCCACAGAGGCTCGTAGCTGTTTCCAAATGTCTCCACATTGGGGGAAACAAAACACAGATAAATTGATCACTTACAGTAAAAATAAGCAGTTTGGATTTCAGAGAAAAAAAATCTTAAATCACTCAAAGAAAGACTCAAAGAGTCTTCCTTTAATTATTTTTAGCGTGATGCATTCAGGCGCTGCTCTCAAGAATGGACAAAACAATTACGGGAACGCTTCGTTTATATTTTGGTGGCCTGCTGCCAAAATGGCCTCTGCAAATGAAAATTGCTGCATAAATTAACTCATTTTTGCGAAGCGGTCGATGGTCATTGAATGTATTATTGCTCATTACATAAGCACACAGCAGTGGGCCATGATCTGAGGCACTCAAACGGCTTTTCTGACACTTTTGAAGGGTTGCACATGAGGTTCGGCCCAGATGAGGTGACGATTGACTGATTTCAGTGGTGCAATGCTAAAGAGCCTCTACTGCACTTTCTCTCACTCTGCATCTTCCTGTGACTCTTACACAATGCACATTTTAAACATTTAATCAAGGGGAACATTTATTTCAACTGGTCATTAAATCTGAAGCATAAATTTAACAATGACCACAGACTTCCCGGGATGGTTCTAGTATGTATCCAATTCAAGTAACGTGGGGAAAAAAACACAATTAACATGTTTGATAATTTTAAAATGCATTTCTTTGGTTCTAATGTGTTGAATAATCAGAAAATCTGCTTGTTGCAGTTGTTAAATAGATGCAGTAAAACAAAAGTGTAATACTTGTGTATTTAGAAGTAAAAGTTTCAGAACCCGGAAGTAAACCCCCATTCTGACTTTGCTCTGCACACAATAGCCACTCTTTAGATATGATGTCTCCTCCATCTGGACACCAGTAAACTATTTCTCACTGTTGAGCTTTCACCCGTGTCGGCGCTCCATCATGGACCCTCCGGCTGCAGGAATTTGAGAGCTGGGCCCGTTCCAACTGTCCCAAATGACTGCATCCACAAAAAAGGATTTAACTCTTTGTCACGATTGTCCCCTCACACTCTGGTCTGTAGGGGGAAAAAACTCTGCAAGGCTCCCTAAAACAACCGCAGCCCTCCTTCACCACCCTCTACCCTGACCCACCCCCTCATTGTATACACCCACCCACCTCTCCTGCCCCTACCTCTCTGCTGACCCCGGCCGCGTGCATAAAAGACCCATCAGAAGTATCGCTGGCCACATTTACAAGTGAAAGAGGCCCAATAATGGAGCGGTTAGAGAGAAGAATGAGGAGACAGAGGGGCACTCACAGATGTGGAGGTGGGTGGGGAGGTGGGGTGGGGGAAGGAAGGAGCAACGTCCCATTGTTACCAAACACCCCTCAATGGAGGGGAGGAAGAAGCCAGGGCTGAGAGGGGGTGACGAGGCAATGCCGGCTCTCTACACCCAAACGCTGACAGAAGTGATGAAGGGAGGAAAGAAGAAGAGAAAGTAAAGAAGAAGAGTTGCAAACACGTTTGTTGCGCAACTAAACTCAAAAATCGGGCACGTTTGGAATGTCCGTCCCTCACTGTTGGCGGTGACGGAACCGAGCGGTCAGTCCAGCTGTTCTGCAGGGAGCGTGTGAAAGCAGGCCCCAAGGTCAAACACAAACGTGTGTGCGCGCACGTGTATCAATGCATTATTATGTATGCATATGTGCGTCTCATTGTCCGGAGCACAGCGATGACGTTGCAGCAGCTGGGCTGAGGAGGCCTCTAAGCTGACCTTTGAACCCCCCCATCTTCCTCAATCTGCCTATGTGGTGGTGCGCATGTGTGTGCACGTGTGTGTGCGCGGGTGGGTGTTGATAAAGTCATCATGGCTGGATCACAGTGAAGTGAGACCGATATGGGAGGCTAATGAAAAGTTGGGGTACAATCTGAATATTATATATTCTGATATGTATATTGTATTCACCCTCTGTACTATGTACAGGTATACAGGGGCTGAGTATCCATTTACCTGGATTATTGTAAATATACATCCTCTTTGTATATTCCAAATTCTATTCTATTGTATCTTATTTTTCTCTGCGTGCTCTTGCTGTTGTTGCATTGTAAATTTCCCCGTGTTGGACAATAAAGGACCTGAATCTGAATCTGAATCTTTCAGTTCCAAATATAGGTTTAAGTACACGTGAGTAAGTGTCAATAATGATGATGTGTCACCTGTTTGAGACCTTTCATGCAGGTTTTCATACACCCGATGACCCAATCGGAGCATTAAGAGTGGTGACTGTGGTGGTTTAAAACCTGCAGAACAGAAGGCTGAGAGGAAAAACAGCATGGTGTGTTATTTATTATACTGTATGCGCACAAGTTAAAATGACCTTAAGAGGAAGCTGCAGTCACCAACGTCCTGGCAACAGAACAAATAGAGCATGTTTGAAATGCCACATGTCGACAACGCATAATGTAGCTCACTGTGACAGAGGTTAAAGATTCCCCATGTGTTATAAAGATAATAAACACAGAATCTTAGAGATTTTACCAATCAACTAACTTTGATGAAAACCTCACAGAATATTAAGGTGTGTGCATTATTCTATTTAGAGCTCTACAACTTTACAATTTAAACTTTATTTTTGCACTTTTAAGTGAAATGCTGTTTATGTTTTCCTACTATTACCTGTTGATGCAACAGATAAATAACACTAATAATTGGTTGGATGCTTGAAAGTGATAAGTTCACTAACAAACACGGACATCTTTTTAAATCAGGTCAATTTTATCCACCACATTTTAAAGTGGAGTTGTGCGTTTAAATACAGACAAAATAGATACAATATTTTATATTTTAAAAAAGTAATACATAATATCAATTTCGGAGAAGTAAATTCTCCAACTTTTGTCCGAGCTGCTCCGCTTCACGCATGGAAATTCAGTCTCTGCTGCCACCTACTGGTAGGAAAACCAAACTGCTCCGAGTCCGCCCGGCGGAACAGCAGCACAATGCCTTCAAGGAAAATCCAACTTTTGAGCTCACACTCGGGCGTGCAGGAGCCGTTTCTGTACCGATGCTTTAAGTATAACTTTCCAAAACCACAATGAATCTTGCATCTTGCGAGTTCAATTTTCCCTGACTCGACCTACAGGATGTGTCTCTGACTCTGAATCTCTGTTGATCTGGTGTAGCTCTGAGCTCCAATGGATGGACTTGTCTTTTTAGTAGTTCCCACAGTTAAAATCAGCTGCTCCTCCACTCACAGGAAGAGGTTGATTTTTGCTGTGACAGCCTTGCAACCAGTGGAAGAGAAGTAGTGTCCCTGGAAGGGAGTGTACGTCATGGCGCCCCCAACTGCTTCCACTATGTCATCGCGGGAACACAAGCCCTGTGAGCAGAGCTGTGAGCGGACGCAGCGCTCCACGTGGTGTCGGCTGAGCGGCAGGAACGGCACGAAGCGGGTGATGAGCCTCTGCTGAATGATGCTGGAGTTGAAGAAGCCACCTGCAGAGAAAGAGGAAGCCAGACAGATGGACCCCTTCAGTTCCCTTCGTCTGACATCACCGGAACTTACAGCAGCTGGAACAACGCTACAGTTAACTGGCAAATTGGCTTATTGGATTGATTGAATGGATGAACTGATGATCCCAACATACATCCATCCATCCATCCTCTACCGCTTATCCGGGGTCGGGTCGCGGGGGCAGCAGTCTAAGCAGAGAAGCCCAGACTTCCCTCTCCCCAGCTAATTCTTCCAGCTCATCCGGAGACATAGTCTCTCCAGCGTGTCCTGGGTCTCCCCGGGGGTCTCCTACTGGAGGGACATGCCCTGAACACCTCACCAGGGAGGCGTCCAGGGGGCATCCTAACTAGATGCCCAAGCCACCTCATCTGGCTCCTCTCAACGCGGAGGAGCAGCGGCTCTACTCCGAGCTCCTCCCGGATGGCAGAGCTTCTCACCCTATCTCTAAGGGAGAGCCCAGCCACCCTACGGAGGAAGCTCATTTCGGCCGCTTGTACCCGTGATCTTGTTCTTTCGGTCATTACCCAAAGCTCATGACCATAGGTGAGGGTAGGAAGGAAGATCGACCGGTAAATCGAGAGCTTCGCCGATGATGAACAGTAAAAGCCAATTGAGAGTTTTGTCTGTTAGCGTTGGCAGGCCTGATTTAAATGGCTTCTTCTAAATTACCAGGAATGCAATCTGAGCCCCACTTACTTGTGCTGCTGTTGTGAACCGTTTGTGTGAGGGCTTCCTGCAAGTCATGCAACTTGATCTCCTCTCTGTCCCGTCCAGCCTGACGGTTCTCCAACGCAACTCTGGTAATCACCTCCTCTCCAGTAGTGCTGTGGGAAGAGTTGAGAAAAGGGAGCAAAAACTATGGATTAAGTCACAGCTCATAGAAGCAAAGCCTGATTTCAGACTGAAAGTTGTTAAATAATCCAGATTGTTTACCCAATAAAGACGTAGATGGCCTTGCGGTAATTAGTACGAAACACAACGTGTGACGGCCCCAGGAAGGGCTCCAAGACATCTACGACACCTGGAGGCATCTTCTCCATCTCATCAAAAAAGAAGACTGAGCGAGCACATTCCGTCAGGTTGCCCTGCACCCAGCTCTTTAAGTCCTCCTGGCAACAAATAAACAGAATTTCAGCCACACAAAAGTTCTAATAAGGAGCAGAACTGTGCCAATTCCCAACTTACTCGGTACTGTTTTACCCGGTCAGGTAAAGGGAAGTGCAACGTAGGAACAAACTGATGGACATATGGGCTGCTCATTGCTGACCCATACAGATGATTTCCCAGCATGGAGCTGACCAGCGTCTTTCCTGTCCCTGAAGGGCCGTTAAAGGACAGAACCAGGGGACGGTCTGGGTTTTTATTCTGGAGGAACCTTGCCATCTCCTCTGAAACAATATCCTGGACCAGATGTTGTCCATAAAGGTTTCTGTAGAGGTCCCATTCCAGGTCTGGTCAGGGAATAAAAGGATAACGTGTTGAGACCATCGATAAGTGTTTCTGATGCTATTCTGATAAACAGGAGAGTGTGATAGTGGTACTACCGACTCATTTTGAGGTAGCTTTATCGTTTTTAAATTTCGTATATGTAATTGAGAATAATGTCAACATGACACTACTGTCCTTGTAGATATTTCTTTCAGGCAACTATACAAATAACTAAATCACTCCGGTTAGTTAAGATGACTCCATCATTTCGGTGTCTTCATTAATTCAAATGCGAATGTGAAATGATACATCAAATGGTTTTAAATAACAAACTCAGAACACCACATTTACCGTAACAACAAGAAGAAGCTAGCTAACGTTCTGTTGTACCCGACAGACTAAAAGACTGACCAACAAATAAACAAAAATAGAAATAAATAACGTGAATATTGGTGAGTTGTGCCTTGAGTCCAGCCGGCGTGATAACAGGAAGCTACCCTTGTCATCATAGATAAGCTAGCTGCGACAGCTTATGGTCTTACCTTTAATATTCGGTTTGAAATCGCAGTTACAGCTGTCTGCTATGGTGCAGTAGAGCTGCTGTAAAACGCTGTTAACCGGGTTAAAAAGAAATAAAAGCTGTACAGACAGGGTGGTCAACATTTTACCTGCCTATTGGCAGAGCAACGTCTCTGCGGATCACTTCCGGGCCACTCAGTTGTAGTTTTTTAACTCTTGCCTCAACATAGCCTCCATAGTGAAAGAAGCGAGTAAGAAAAATACATTTCCCAGAAAGAAGAAAGTACCGGAGGAGGTCATAGTCGTGTGTTCCGACCGATGAGTCAACTTCCACGTTGTAGGATGACAGTGATCACGGTCCAAAGACAAAGACATGCTTTTTAAAAACATTCGGGTAAATGTGTGTTTTAAAGGTATCTATTCAAACAGAAAATTGATATGAATGTACAAACTGTATAAATGTCATTTAAAAAATATTTAGTTTTAAATGACATATTCTATTTTTAGAATTCTCAGTCACCCAATTCTTTTATTAGAATCATGCATTCATACTATGATGACTTTTGAATCATATATTCTATATTGCATTAGTGTTTTTTCTCACAGACAGAGAAGGAATTTGTGTAATATGATTGGACATATTAAAACAATAATTAAATTTAAAAAAAAATTCTGGTGCCAAGTGAGCTTGTCATCAGTTAGCAGCCATATTCAAGTGTACATCCAACCTGTGTCCCCTGGATGATGCTCAGCAGTCTGTTGCCAGAAGCTCTTTTTCACATTCCAGGTTAATGATACTGTACATGTGTTTACCACAAACGTCCCCCTGGGCTGCCGTGAAACAACCATTGTGAAGTTTTATGGATGTTTCTGGAACCCTGTTCAGTTTCATGAAGCATTTTAAATGCATTTGAGAACTCTGCCATTATGGGAGCGTATACCACAGCATGTAGCCAATAAGTGGTTCAAACTGACATCAAATGAGATGTAAGAACAGACTAAATTAAGCTGCAACTCAGTGGAGAAGCTTGATTTTGTCTTCATTTTCACTTTAAGGTAATTAGACAGAGATTAAAGGTTTCATTTAAAATAAGTTTTAATAGAAAGTTAAAAAAAAATGCACCGTTTCTACATTTCAATGACAAGAATACAGGTTACACGTGAGTAAAAACAAAGACATGTACAACAAACTGTTGTTTGGTCATAAATAGTTTTTCAAAGTCGAGTTCACCGGCTAACAGTTGAAATGAGAGACGGAAGTGAATCAAACGTCCACAGTGTCCTGCACTGAGAAACTAACATGACAAACACAAGCGTCTTGCACCTTGAACCTTCACATTTCAAGTGCGGCCACCAATCACGGTCAAGGCAGAGGAAGTGCCAAATCAGCGTGTCTCAACGTGAACCAAAGACCCAGACTGAGGTCATTACACAGGTTGTTTTGGGTCTCTCCAACAGTGGAAGAAGTACTCTGATCCTTTAGTAAAAATACTGCAGTTCATCTAAGAACTTAACTGAAATCAAAAGATAAAGCATATATGACAGACAGATTGTTAATACTGATGCACGAAACTGTGATTATGTCACTAAACTATAAATATGGAGCCTGAAAATAATAATTTAAACATTTTCCCTTGAGGTCACAAACCAACAGTTACCGGTAGTTCAGTGTGTTAAAGCCCAAATACATCAAGAGAGTTCCTAGTAGAAACCCAGTGCTGCTTTCAGTTTTACCACACTGATCGTTGCAAGTGTGAGGTTTAACCACCAAACTGTGGAATGAACGTAGCAGGAATAAAAACAGTCTGCGTCTGAAATGGCAAAATGAGCAAAGTCAAGACTTTGACACACTTTGACCATTTCCCGCACTTTCCACCAGCATCGTCCATCACATGAGCACGATTCCAGTAATTCAACAAAATGACCTGAGCAGCAGAGGAAGAACCAAATGTTTGTTCTGATGCACCCGGCAGCTGCTGTCCCTGAATGTGTCGCACTAGTAAAGCGCTGCTTCGGAACCTCCTGCAAGGAGACGGCAACACTCCAGATGGCGTCCTGGAGTTTTTAATGGCCTCCCCACCTCCGGACTGACACACCGTAATGGGTTTTTGTCTAAATTCCTCAAACACTGTTTAATTTTATCCTTTGTGGTTATCCACACTTACCAAATATGAAAAATGAACAGAATATATCTTACATTTCAAAAATCTTACACACCAATACTTTTGCTAGATTTTTTTTTTGCTTCTCGGAGAAAACTGAGGTGAAACGGTTGATGACCAAAATAAAGCGAAACAGCACCAGAAAACAGTAAAAGGTTAAGATTAGTGACATTAACCCGTGTGGATAACGCTGCTATTTGCACCTCAGTGAACGTAATGTGCGTTGGCCTGTTATGTTAGACGTGACTGTAGGAGCATACATTTCATGCTAGCACCTCATCAGAGTTGTTATTCATTCATCCACATCACCTTTGTTGGCCACCCTTCATCCACCTGCTGCAGCCTTTTTAGAGCAACTAATCTGTTCATCTCAATGCAACCAACTCCAAATACGTGCACAGCAGCAGCAGATGGAACTGCGCCTTTATGTCTTAGGAGTGCACGTGTCTTTAGATGGATGCAGAAGATTGGGGGCTCAGTGTGGGAATAAACGCTGCTTGACAGGAGGCGTTCCATTGGTACCCAGAGCAGGACCACCCACTCAAACCAGCAATGACTGCTTAAATGACAGGTTTTCAGATGTCTGTAAGTAATATAATTATCAAAGAGTTCTAATTAAAGATAAATGTGAGTCAAATTCCCAGGACACTGGATGATTTAAAAATGTCTAAAATATCATAAACGTCAGTTAAGTTAACATATTATAACAAAAGTTATCTCTTCCAGCTTTATAAAACAGCTGATAGAGAAATCTACCTTCTTGCAGGCTGACGCCACTCTTCAAACACTCCCAGGAGGATCGACAAGAACATGGATAATGGTGAAAAACTTAAGAGCTGAGGTTCTTAACCCTGGACCCAGATCTCACTCAAAATAAATATGTGTATAGCTGCACAGGAGGTGCCAAGTCTGAGGAAACAAACCTTGATTTTCCTGAGAAGATGCTGAAACTGGTGAGTATGAACATTAGGAGTAAAAGTTAAAGAGAGGGTTTCATCACTTTGAATAAGTCTGATCCGAGATTTTCCTCTTCAATGCCAAAAAAATCGTGGGGAAATGTGTTTCTGATTCTCCGCAGCCTAACTCACGCGTTTCTACAGTTAAAAAAATCCGCACCGACATAGCGAGGGTAGCCCTCCAGCGAGTTCATGCCCACCGGGTCGAATTTCCAATACTGTCGTCCTCGGATAAAGTGGGCGTAGCCTGAAAGAGAAGCAGAATAAGTGGCGTTTATTGTCACTCAGTGAGACGCTCCTGCACAGGCAATGTGGTGATTCTCCAAATCCCAATACACCAGTGTTGCTTCGTACCATAAATGTCCCTGAAAGAGGCGTCCACATCGTTGGGGATGCCACTCCAGTCCTGCATGCTTCTCGGATAGGCAGACTCCACACGGTTTTGGTGGGGGCTGAACCTCCAGTAGCTGCCCGACCTGAAGAAGTAGGTGTCATAGGTGGAGTCGTGGCCCCAGCGTAGGGCCGCCTGGATCCCTGATGCCGACAGACCCAAAGTCCTGATGGACTCTGGCCCCCGGATCTGCCGCTCGGCGTCAAACACCCAGTAGTTGTCACCTACATAGAGAAAAAAAAGAGAGGGTGGATATGGTATGAAAGGGTTTTATCATGAATTGAGGGCATTTGTGCTTCAGCGCATCACCATCAAAACAAGATGGCTGATGTGCAGGACAAGCACAGTTCAATAGTTGGTCAGGACATGTCCATGTATGAAAGTGTTCTCTAACAGACCTTAGAGCAGGGGTGTCCAAACTTTTTGCAAAGAGGGCCAGATTTGGTAACGTGAAGATGCCCGGGGGCCAGTAGATCCTTCTGATGTTTTTTTAACCAGAAAAGTTACATGCAAATGTACACTATTATAAAACAATTTTCATTGTCACAATTCTCTTTATTTTTCAAATGGCAGTGTAACCAAATATAAGCCACTCAGGCAGACGTGAACAACTCTAAAAACACAATTCTGCCTTTAATTCATATATGGAGAGTCAGATAGCATTGAACACTGAACTGTATGGAATACCTTAAATTTCCATAAGTTTGATAAATGTAATGCAAAGTTGTCTGTTATCATTCAAGTTTAAAACAAGTAAATTTTGCTCTTGTCTTTTACAAGATCTACAAGAAAGGAGGAATTACATTTTAGTGATTTATTTATTCTGTTAGTGCCAGCGGGCCATAAATAATACATTGTAAGACTGAAGTTGCGGGCCGTATGAAATCTTACCGCGGGCCGTGATTGGCCCCCGGGCCGGACTTTGGACATGCCTGCCTTAGAGGCTGAAATGTTTCCAACATGCAGCTTAAAGTGGTTCAACTAGATTACAAATCATGTTAAGCTGCAGGAGCTCTTTCATAAAAGCGAGGCATTTAAATGCCAAGATATTGTCCCGCTTCGCTCCCTATAAATCACATCAAGTATTAACGTGAAAGACATTTAATCTCTGCTGCGACTGCTAAAACCCGATCGAGTGCACGCAGCTTGTTGTGCATCATACATACCAGCCATAAGCTCAGCCAGATGTAACAGTAATTCAGATTCCATGTCTGCCTCAGCATGATCAAACCAACAGGGCGAACATGGCTCAAACGTCACTGCTGTGTCCAATTAAGCACTTCCTGGCGGTTAGATTTAATCCCCGTCCCGTTTCTTTTTGTGTCATGTTTAATTTGAATGATCAGTTGGTGCTACAGTGTAGATGACAGCTGATGAAGCCCTGCAGCGTCTGGCTTCCCTCTTCCAGCCTCTTTGAAGGCATAAGGTTGGATAAAAGCAGATCAAAGGCATCAAAAGGAGCATCGCCACCATGAACAGGAACCCGATAATGACATCAAATATTTCAGACATTCGGGTGAAAACAGCTGATGTTTGTGCACACCAGCAGTGTGTTAGACAGCATTCCAATAATTTCACAACTGTAATTTCATTATCCATCACACCAGTTCGAACCTGCCCGACAGTGCATCACACATTCCGAGAATCCCCGACCTGCACGAGACCGGCCCGAAACCTCCTGCTCACCCTGAAAGAACCAAATATTTCCTGTCTTGTCTTCAAATGCGGCGTCGATGTTGCTGGGAATCCCTCGCCAGTGACGGGACGCCAGCGCCGGGTAGCCGCTCTCCAACTGGCCGTCCCTGATCCGCCAAACGTAGCCCGACCTGAAGAAGAACAGCTCTCCTCGGATCATGGAGACGGCATCAAAGTCCGTCTGGCAGGCATCGGGCTGGAGACGAGGAAGAGAACCTGTTCATCATGTTAAGAAACCCTCATGCAGCTAATCCTGCTACTGTCAGCAAATTCTCTATAACTTTGTACAATTATTCATTCAATCATCACTGGTTAAAATGGTGCCCTGCTCACATTGGTGACAATCTCATTGGTCTCTGGGTTTGCCGGGGGCGGAGGTGGGGGCGGTGATGTGGGCAGAACTCGGGGGTGAGCTCCATACAGATACTGGATGCCTTGCTTGTCATCCTCGCTCAGCCTCAGCGGGTACGAGAAGGAGTAGTACGCAGACATGACGGCCCCCGGCTCACGGGAGTGCTGCAAGCCCAGGACGTGCCCAAACTCATGGGCAGCAACCTGGAGTAGGTCCGTGCCTGCGGGGGATGTGGAGAACAGTAACAGATTTTGCTTCATCATCTTCCCCCATCTGCTCCAAACTGTCTGGTTCAGGTTTGCGCTCTTCAGCGACCCTGTTCAACTTTCCCACAGTTGCAGCTGGACGGCTGCTCTCTGCTTACCACTCACCCATGTGGTTTCCAAGGGTCCATGACTCATCGTAATCAAAGTGGATGTCACCTTGACGGTGTGTTTTTGGGAAGAAGGCGTGAGCAAGAATCCCACCCGGGCCATCAAAGGGGAGGTTGTCTCCATGCCAGTACCTGCAGGTGCATAAATCAAACACATATTCAAACCACTCTGAGGTTACAATGGTGGGAAAACAACCAGAAACACCTTTAAAAAATCCAGACACCCAGCTGGAGAATAGAGCAGCCCCCATGTTTACATCTCATTTTTATAACTTACTATACATTCAAGAAATACTCCTTTCTGGACATATGAGGTTACTCAGATGCTGTCTTTGGCTACAATAATTTGCAGGGATGCAACAGTTCAGGCTATGGAGGATAATAAAAAGGAATAAATAAATGCTTTGATAAGCACCCATAATAGATGAAAGAGTGAGTCATTTCAATGACAAAGATCTCCCATAAATCAGCAGTTTTGCATCTATTTTGAGTTAACATCTGTTGTTCCTTGTGGCCTTCTGAAGTATATGTGCTGCTGAAAGATCCTTAAGCGTTTCTGCTGACTCATCTTTTTGAACCGCTTTGAAAGTCTTCACACACACACACACACACACAATAACACACACACCTCGTGAAGTCAATGCGAATGTCGGCTTTCCCGCTGTGGACCTCAGTGAAGGTGAGCGGCGTGACATCACTCCAGATTTTCAGCGCCTCTCGGAACACACGCCGAACCTTCTCCTCGCCCATCTGCCAGGGGAACCGCACGATCCTGCCAGGGAGCAATACAGGTGTCAAAGCATGTATGCAGCGTGCACGGTGGCAGAGCAGGACCACCAGAATCGCAGTCCTTCCTCTAATCTTATCTCATCTCGTCAGCTGTTAGCGATGCCTTCAGGATCATCAAAACATCACACCAGGTTTTCCTTCTTTTTCACTTTGATAAGAACCACCTTGGAAATATGGGAGGGCAATGTTATCTCACCAACCGTATAAACAACAGTACATACAGTAGCATCAGGTAAGAGCATTGTCTATATCGAAAACAGATACATTTGCTTGGAAGACACTTAGGAATAACGACCATGAGGAGCTGACTTAACCAGGAGTTGTTGCTTAAGGTGGAAGAACTTCAGTCTAAATATGCAAAAGTTGATATTTTCCTGGCAACGCCACAAGATTGAGACAAGGCTGTAGTAATTTTGCTTGGTTTGAAGGTGCAGCCTGCGGCTTTGACATCCATCCTTTCATCCATCTTTTGTCTTTAACAATATCAATCATCACATCTAAAAGTTTTTGATGGAATCCATGTTCTTAGTCATATGATGAGCAGAAACCTTCAGCCCTGATGTTGACAGCATATTTTGCTGATGAGGAAAATCAACAAACTACCTTGATACCAGATGGGTGTATTTCAGTGGTTTCAGGCGTCTGTGCATATAATCAGAAATTAGCAGTGAAAAACAAAATTAAACTTTACGACTGACAACTTAACGAGTCGTGTCACGAACACAAGAGGATGCATTCAAGTCTGTCCGTCCCTTCCTGACATCTGTAGAAACATTCTAGCACGCATGGAGGTCGGACCTGCGTCAATATTTATATGAATATTACACACTGACCTTTGACCCTCTCCGTTTACCCTATCCCAGCAGCCAGGAGTGCAAGTGTCCATCCAGGTCTGGAGGAAAATTCTGCACATGTGCAAACACCTATAAATTCACCGGGATACCCTTGAATTTTGTTACAGCAGATGGAGAAAGTTTTACCAGGGTGATTTGTTTACTAGGTGCTAAGAAATAGCTGAAGTTTGTCATGTAAAGAGTAGAGCATGACAAAAAAAAGCTCCCTTAGCTTAGCAACTACTTTATTCAGCTGAATTATTTACTGAGATATTGAGATATGTTCTTCTAAACCCAGTTGTGCTGAAAATAAACATACGTCTTCACTTAAACATGAAGTGCAACTGGGCAAACACGGCACAAAAGAGGTGCAAAGGGATTTTTCTAAGGGCAAAGTTCACATACTGTAGAGGAAAATAATCACAATTAGTGTAATTATATTTATGATTGTATATCACAGATGTCATCAAGGAGCTTAGAGTGGCTCTTTTGCAGAGACAGAAGCTCTTAGGCGGAGTTGTGGGGTAATTGTTGCACGTCACATTACTTCTGTCTTTCTTCTTTTCACGGGATTCCCAGCTAAAAGCCAAGTCTTTGACTCTGGATGACACGCAACGCTGACTGCAACTGGACGTGAAGCTTGATGGTTTTAGGGATTTGCAGGCTGAGAGCTCCGTTTTAGTGTTTAAAGCCTTTAAAGCAGCTCCGCCGTCGGCTCACCCGACACGACTTTGCGCCTCATGTCGGGGCTTGCCTCAGAAGGTCCAAATACTGCATGCTCTAAATAAAATGTAAGGCACAGGCACTCGTTAACCTGGCTCCATTCTGTCAGCACTCACATTGTCCACCCAGAATTATATGCCGCCTTAACGGACTGTTGATCCTGGCTGACCACATCGCTCTGTCAGGTGTCGCCTCAAGGGGCCATTTATTGGTGCAGTCAGACAGGCTTCATTAGCCTGTGACCAATACAGATATTATAAGAACCCTTTTTCTGTCTTGACATGATTTTAGACTTAAACAATGCGTACAATGAAAAGGGCCCCGGGAGACACAGACAGAGAGGCAGCAGCCGGCAAAAACTGGCCAGACGTTCAGTGGTGCCAAGACTGGAGATGAAAGGAAATCAACAGCCCCCCAAAAAAGACTTGATTTTCTGCAAACTTGTGCAGATTGTTCTGTATGTCTCCTCTGCAGTCATCACATTTTTGGCATTGTAGTAATAATGAGCGATCATACATGAACATGTTTTTCTTTTAAACCTGAGCTCACTGATTACCGTTTATGGCTGTGTTTGGGTCGAGCTGCTCAGATGCATCATCATTGTCCCGCAGAGACAAACGCGATCGTTTATCTGGGGTCAGGTTTGTGAGCTCAGCTCACCGTCTGTCTGCTGTTGCACAAGGGCCATTTTAGAGAGCTGCTGACCGATGCAATTAAAAGAATGACATGCTCTGACAGCAACCAGCAAAGGCGGAATAGTAAAAGAGCGGGCAATCCGTAAGGCCCGTGGACATGCGTTCCAACAAATTCCTGTTTTGAAACTTTAATGATCACGATTGCTCATGTGGGAAAATTTCCACTCTAGGAACTTGTTGGACCAAGTTAATCACAGAGCCGGTTCACAAGAACACATCCCCAGATCATGCTTATGCAACACAGGCAAGAGGAAGGACACCTGGATGCCACCTGGTGGCCAAATGTGATGTCAGAGAGTGTTGAAAATCCAACAACTTTCTGAGATGAGCTAAAATGGATAATAAGTCTAATGATGATTGCAGGAGTAATGAATCCAGATAATTTCTATGAAAACAATCAGGACAACAATTTCTGTACCTGTAGGTGAGGTCAGTCCTGTCCAGACGTCCTCCATACAGGACAAAGCGCCTCTGGCGGTTTCGCACGCGATAATGGACCTCCTTCTGGGCCGGGTAGTCTGGCACACCGCAGCGGGGTCGGTTCCACGCACTGGAGCTGTTGGCCGGTAAACTCGCCTCTTTAATGGAACCCTGAGCGCGTGGAGCCTTTCCAGCCTTCTTCAGCTCCGGGGTCTTCTCAGACACCTGGAACATGGGGTCAGTTTCTGTTCAACATTCATCAGAAGGACAAAACACGGAGAGGATGACAAATACCGTTGAGTCACAAAAAGGTCATCAGCAGGAGGAAATTAGAGGATTAAAGGTTGACGGATTAGAAGAAAACCAGGAGGAGAAAAAAGAATGACATGGAGATTCTGGTGCTGCAACACATTCATAATCAGGTCAGTGAGCCACGATGTGTCCTAGTTAAAGGACACACTAACTACCAGGGTGTTCCATTTTTCCTAATAGCCCTCAGAGGAAATGAGTTTGTTCATTTCCACAGAGCAAATTACAGAGCACCTCATCTGACCGTTCTCCACCTCCACATTCAAGCCAGGGAACTCCAGAGTGTTCTCCTCCCATCAGCTAAATTATATGCATTTCCTTTTCCACCACTCGGCTTATGAAAAATCTCTGGGAAAAAGACACTATCGATAAATCACATTGAGATTAAGCTAATTAAGTTGGTTTCTTTTGCAATCCTTAACTGGATAAAAAAAAGAGTAAAATACTTTATTTTTTTGAGACAGTGGGAAAAATATGAATGTTCTCCTCCTATACAACTGAAGGTTTTGAGCGCACAAAGCAAACAGATGAGAATCAGGTCAGTTGGATCCAGGAGTCGTGGGCCAGCATGCAGCAGTCGTTTAGTCCAGCCGTCAGTCCAGGAAAATGTTTTGTTGTTTGTTTTAGCTGTAAAGCTCCTGAAATGTGGGGACAACATATTTATTTTTCCGCAAATGGTCTAAATGGGTTATTACGCACTTTAAACGGGTGTGTCTCCTCAATGCAGCTCCAACTGTATCAACAAAACTGATTGTTTATTCGTTTATTTAGACTGAATTATATGTATTTTGGTCATTAGTGCCTGTATCGCTGCCCATCTTCAACGACTACTAAAAAGGCCCAAAATCATCACTATTATGTAATTAGTTGATTGTGTTAAATACGGTGACTCAGCAGGACCCACAACAATTAAATTAAACTCTCCCAGGTCCTTCACACCCCTTAAAAACATATTCTAATTCTAAAATTACGAAATGGACCAAGTCTTTCTGAAGTCACCTAAAAAGCTTGAATTGAAATGAGGCTGGCTCGCCCAGCGCTGCAGGACTCAATCTAAGTTAAGGGGAACAAAACCCAGCAGGACTTGTGGAATGTGCCCCAGACTGCAGAAACACAGTGACTGATGGGTCTGGATCACAGAACAGTACATCCCCCTCCGCAAGTCAGGTTTCACTTTGTTTAAAGGGGATTTTAGTTGTTTATTTTGCACAAACTTCCTATTTTCCAAGAGGGAATTTTCTCTATTACTAAGAAGGTTTCTCCGAACGCACTTATTTAAAAAAAACAGAATCTCAGCTAACTCCCACGCTGAAGTGTGCTTGTTGCTCAGCTTGTTTATGGAGGTTTTGGGTGATGAGTCACATCAGAGGTTTGTCTCTCTGCACTGTTATCTGTGATCCTGCAGAATAGAGCCTGACAACAGAACTTCAGATAAACAACAAAAGCCTTATCGCGGTGTAAAGCCCGTCTGCAGCGTGTTGATGCCTCGAAACTGGGGAAAATCATACTGGAATTCAGTCCCTGTTGGTTTTTCCTGGTGAACATTTACAGGCAAAAAAAAGGCTCTGGACATCCATCATTGTTTACAGGAAATCAGGGATAGGACTGACCTGAGCGGCCGTTGCTGAGGTCTTTGTAGGGGTTGTTACATGTAGTGACCTTTAGAGAGGGCTTTTTTTTTCCTGTTGCTCTTTTTCTGGAGCGAAACTTAAAAAGCTGCATTCATCAGCAGCCTAAACAAGCTTATGTCCTCCGACCACCCACTCTGTAGGCTGACTGGGGTCGAGGTGTAAATCACCTGGATGCACGCTGACCTGTGTCCTCAAATAAGAACCAGGTTAGACCTAAACTGCCCGACCCCCATCGGAGAGCCGAGGAAAAAAGAGCGTCGGCTTTCAGGGCCGTTAACCTTTTGGCTAAAGTGGAGGTTGTGCAAGGAGACGCCATTGTGATTTCACGTAGGGAGAAGAAAAGGTAAAATATGTGGTTACAGAGGGTAACCCACCCCCACCACCCACACCGACACCCTCCTGTGCGTCAAATGGACCGCTTGACCAGCCTGCCCCCGCAGCCCAGTAAACCTCTAAACTGGTCTGATTCCTTCTGGGTTCAAAACAAGAGTTCAAGGTCAAATCCCAACAAACCCGACATTAACACTGCCTAGAAAAATTTGTGTAAATCAGGATTTTACTGAGATTAGCTCCCAATCTCTCATACTTTTTTAGTGGATCAATTGCGTCAACTTGATTTGAAAAATAAGAACATGGGCTAGAGGTTAATTTACCCTCAGGATTAACCCTCATATACAGCATTGATATTTAAGGTAGGATTTAATATAATTCTTATAAAGACACACATATTATATGATTAATGAAAAAGGTATTAAAGGATTTCAGCGAGCCCATTGTTACCTTTTCACTTTACATCAACAAAAGTTATTTCGGAGTTTAATTCCTGGATTCTTTTTTTGTTACAGTCAAAGATTTTAAGACTAAATGAATAAAGAGGTTTTTGTTTTTCAAGCAATGGAGCCAAACTTGTGCTAAGCTAATTGAGCTTGAGAAATCCTCAAGATGTAATGGCTGAATCATCTTATGAGGTGTTATACCTGGAATAGACATGGGCTTTAATGGCCTACGCAGGGCTTTGTCAGAATGACATCTTAACATCTGACTGAGTGCAGTGTTGGAATCTGATTAGGGCACCTGCACATCTGGTGTTGGAGTTATTTCTTTACCAAAAATGCAGAAAATGCTGCCTAATTTGGCAACGTGAATCTCGTAATCCATCCCGCTAATTTCACTCGCACCATAAACATTCACATGTGTTGTAGTCCTGAAAATATGTTATTAATTAATCAAGTATTTGCTGCAAATTCCATTAGAATTGAATGCTAAAATTAACTTCAAACTTTCTGTTCTTTTCAAATTAAACTGATCCAGCCACACCAGACTCTAATTAACTCTGATACCCTGTGATTAGAATATAATCTTACTTCTTGTCAGACCTAAATTAAAATAATTTGTTGGTATTTTATTCAAATCTCACCTGGATTAAACAAGCTCAGACACCTTTGATTTATTCTAATCATTGAAAACCACCTGCCTTCAGTAACCCTTTGGCCCAAAGATGACGTAAAACTACCGAAGAACTTCCCGCTCAGCAGCTCAGAGTAGCTAGTAAGTATTAGGTAAGTAGCAAGTATATTTAGAATTTCTGCTGAACTTCCAGTATGTTTATGATGCGATCAGCGACCCAGATGCCTTCATGTAAACTCTGTATTTTTGAGTTGCTCTTTCCTGTTGACATGTTCTTTCTGTGTGATGTGGTTGAGAGGGGACCTAATAAGGCACAAGTGCGTCCCCGGCCTTCTCACTGCTCTTGATAAACAGATGTGAGGTGATCCAAGATGACGAAGCTTTGAACTGATCCCTCCTTAAACCTGTTCTTGTCCTGAAAAACAGCAGAATTTGTTACGACCTTCTTGACCTCACCGTTTCATTGTCTATGTGCAGGACTAGTTTGGAGAACACACTAAACTCGCTAATGCCAAAATTGGGAGGGGGTGTTTTGAATGCTAAACTTTGCACTAATGGGCCAATTTAGAGAAAATTGCTACCTTAACCAGCTTTTAGCTCTGTTGGTTTTCTGCAGAAACGTGCAATTGAAAGGCTGATGGCTCAAATCTAAACTGGATGGGAGACTTTAGTGCTTTATGCCTTTTTCCAGTAGATACCATTCCTCCATTTTGGAAACATCTAAAGCAAAGGCCACAATTACAGTAGCATCAACTTTTAAACTGAGGGTTTTCAGAGTGGAAAACTAAATCGTTCAGGTTTGTTTTGCAGTTGATCCCCAACAACAGCCAATGAGACAGAACCCTTGTGACCCTGCCTGCGTGGTTATGTGTAATTTCGGAGCAGACGACATTAAGTCCCGTCTGTCGGGAGGCTTTGTCAGGATGTTTGCGACCCGAGAAAACGGTGGCAATTAGCCCATCCTCTTCTGCTGACAATGCAAGAACCTTGTGATGACACACCAAGTTCGCGCAGTGCCCGAAGGTGTCAAGTCTTCATGCCAGGATGCACGTGAGTTAATTTGTGATGGCGGCGGTGGAGCAAGTGGGGGCCGTCCATTACAAGTGTGGACATATCTGGCTTCTGGTTACAGTGATGACAAGATCTGTGGTGCAGGGAATCTGACAGTGGTATTCAGACAGTGCTGCGGAACGTGTCTGTACACGGCGCCTGTGAGGAGCAGCCTGACAACAAACCCGCCATCATCACTTCCTCGGGTCGCCTCGCTTTAGCCTGACATGAGCCGAAACCTGCAGGGGGCCGAACTCAACTCGGTAAACTTTCAAGTTGGCTTTCAAAACACTGAAGGAGCCTCTTCAGCATAGAAATGCACATCTCCCCTGGCCAGCGTTGCTTTTATTACTAATACATAGTCTAAAAAACCTTTGGTCGGGTCCAGCAGCTGTGGTGGAGACAGAATAATGTTCTGGAATGTTTGGGGGGATCTCAGGATCTGAATGCCTGCTGAATGCCTGGATGCGAACAACAGAGACAGTGGCAGCGGTTATGTAGTGCCAGATTTTATCAGCCCTCTCACGCCGCTAAACCTATAAATCCTGAAAATCAGAAACAACTAGCAGTGATGGTGATATAAACCATATGCTTATCTCCTTCCATCTCTTATCTTTGCTGGCACAGGAAAATCCTCAGGCGGTGACGCTTCAGGCGAGAAGATCTTCGGTCCATCTGTCTGCAGGATGGTTGATTCCAGCGTAGATCACCGTTGATTGATGGCCAATCACGTTACTATGGTTAGCGCGAAGATGGCGGCTTTAGATAAGGATAATAACACGTGTCAAAATGTCACAGATGAATTAGGGGTTGGTCTGCTTCAACCTTTAGTAAATCAGAGCTATTTTTTGTCACTACGGCAGAAATGTCACTCTTGTCTGTTCCAGAAATGTAGCTGAGGTTTGAGGAGAGTCTGTAGTAGAGGAACATGATAAAATGTCCACAGTGGAGAAAATGTGATCCAAATCAGTTGGCCTTCATAAGCTTCAAAGTGGTTAACAATCCCCTGATTATATTACAGATGTGCAGCAGTTAAAACATCTGTTTTGTATAAAACCATTTTAATCTTCAGCAGCTTCACCGTAAACGACATAAAAATTTCTGGTTCTTTGGTTGCAGGACACATCTCACCACTTTCACCTGAAGGAGATCTTGTCTCCCTTGTATACCTCAGAAAAATGCTGAAGCTGGTTAACACAGAAACACACTCATATATTCGATAAATGGTGTAAATAATGTTCCGCCCCTCCGGTTGTCACAGCAGTTACACTGATGTGTTAGCAGCTAGCGATGTGCTACTTCAAATAGAGCCAAGGTCAGGCAGCTTCCTCTGACCAGTTTCCATCTTTGTTTGCAAGAATCTACAGAAGTTTATGGTATAGCCCAGAAATAGACCGAACCATCAGTCCACTCAGAGGGAACTTTCTCCCTTTTTCCCCCTCAGTTTGTTAATAACAGACACACAATGAGGCCGGTTCACTGACTCAGAGATGCCTTTTAACTGCATCCCCCCGTTGTTTCCCATCAGCCCCTTGCAGGCTGGTGCAGCTGTGACCTAGATCTGCTCAATGGGAACTAAGGCCGGCACAAATGTCACCTTTGCTCTCACGGTCCTCCCACCAATCGTCTCTCTCATCGACACCATGAGCCAAAACAGCGAGGAGAAGTGAAGCTCGCTGGGGTTTTATTGACAAAAGCAGCATCAGAAAAGTGAGCTGCCGGCTCCTCCTCTTCCTTCTGAGAGAAAACAGGCACACTTTGAATCCTGCTGCCCCGAATGCCACAGACTCGGAGGCCTGTCCAGGCCTGTGAAATCACTCACTCTTATGTCAACAACAAGAGAACAAATTGACAAAACTGCAGATTAGACTTTTCAGCGAAATGACCCGCAGACAAAACAAAAGTGTCACTGCAGGTGCAACGCAGCTCTGATAACGCTGCTCATGGGTTCAAACTACGACACGAAATAAATCGTCCCACAATGAGCTGTGCAGAATCGATATATATGTCATCTTAACCGAGCCTCCTCTTGAAGCCCACACACAGAAGAATAGCACGCCCTCTAGCTCGAGTCACCTTTGGACCTTGAAACCCTCGTAATTGAGAAATGATTCGATTTTTAGAACATTTTGAATATATTTGTAGTCAATCAGGTGATGAAGCCAATTTAAGTCCAACTGGACTCCAGTTCAGCTTTATTTATACAACAACAAGAAACCCAGAGCCTGACCTCTCCAAACAAGCAACACTGGGAGGAAACACTCCCTTTAAACAGGAAGAAACCTTGAACAGGACCAGGTTCATGTGGTCAGCAATGCAATGATGCCACGGTTAATATAAAACATATTATAAACAACAAATGGGGGGGAAGTGGTGATTTCATAGTTTTTGCTGGTAATGGATTCTGGAAGAGTCGACCTGGAATGTTTGCTTTGGACAAGGACAGGCTCTCTTCCACTCAGGTAAAAATGTTATTCTTAGGCAAAACACGGCTCCCTAATTCTCTTAACATTGAGTTTGATGGTGTAATTATTTTTCTGTCAATCTTTTGCCAGTGTTGCTCCGTGACGACTGACCGACTGAGGCTCACAAACGCTGCCAAAGTCTGGCTTCACGGCATTCTTCGCTCCGTCTGCATGTCAGCTGTTTGTTTGGAGAAATTATGTATTTTCTGTCTACCTATAAACAGGACATTCCTGTCAGGAGGCACGCATCGTCCTGAGTAAATAAAGGCCAAGAGCTCGGGGAAGTCATAATAGAAAACAGAAAACAGGGAGATACAAACAGAAGGGACAAACAGAAGGTGCACGAATTGGCCCTGGTGGATCTAATGGAATTCCAAACCGGCCAGATTCCAGTATAGGAAACAATTTAGGGCAGCATTAGCAGAAAATGCTATGAAACTATGATCTCCAAAACATCTCCACACCTCACACACGGGGAACCCTGTGCTTTATGATGTTGTTGACAAAATGCCTGTAAGACCTGTTATTAGTGTTTCCTGCCCCTCACACAGGGGAACTCAACAACCTTTCCATTTTTTAAATGCCTTTTGCCTCCTTCCCTCTCCCCAGAGATCAGACCTGCAGCTGGAATGAGGACAAGACCCAAACACGCTGCTGTCATCCAGCACGCATGCAGGGGTGAAGCCCTGAGGATCCTTCAGTCATGCTTTCTCTTCTGCTGAGCAGGCAGAAAAACTAAAGGCTGATTATAGTTGTCGTTGTGCGCAGACTGCCCAGGCTTTATTATAGTAGCAGGTCAGCTGTCTACGCGTAATACGGTTAATCTACTCATATCTTAAGTGTCCTTTGACATAGTGCATTAAATGCAGACGTAAAACTATTATTCAAACAACAAAACAACGCGCGCGCACGTGTGTATGAGTGTGTGTGCGCGGGGGGGTCCATCTCAGGACAAAGAATGGAAAAAAGAAAGTTTAACTTTCTTTAAAGTAGGAGAGCGTAAATCTATTCAATGCATTCACTCGATAGCTCACACGCACGCAAACGTCCAAAACGTCTCCAAACTCCGCTGCTGCTTCGACAAAGAGGAGCGCTAAAAGCATCCTCCGACTCACCGGTGCCACCTTGTACCTGCTGGAGCCCCTCACCGGAGAGCAGAGCGTGCTCGGGAAGCACTGCAGCGCCAAGACGCAGCAGCACATGAAGAGAGAAGCCCGCATCCTCAGCGCCATCGGGAGCCGCGACTGTTCCAGGCGGAGGCTGCTTCGCTGCTGTGCGGAGTCACAAGGCTGCGGGATCCGGGCTCGCTGCTCTTTAAATACACTCTGATTTCTTTGTTCTCGTAAGGATTTTTTTTCCTCCACATACACTTTTTTTTTTTACAGCCCAGGGTTGATAATACCACCCGCTACCATGTGACTCTTAACCCTTTCTCTGCGGTGTGCCCTTCAAGTGATGGTTCGCTGCTCGCTCTCACCTGTTGCTCTGGATTCCATTACAACGACAACGTGAGCAAAATGCACAATGATTACTTTATTATGCACGCTTTTGCATTGGAATGCATTTTAATTGGGATTTGGGCAGTTAATGTGCCAGGAAAACAAACTAACGATTCTATTTAAATCCTGAAATTCAGTCACAGATGAACAGGAATGGGATTTAGTGAACACCTGATCTTATTAGTTTAAAATAAGGAGGGCATTATCCTGATTCACAACAATTAAGTTTAACTCCAGGGCTCCAGCGAGACTAAAGGCAACAGTATGTCTGGCCACTGGGATCAGACACTTGCACAGACTGAACCTCTAAAATAGGCTAACTGCAACCAGCCTCTGTGATCATTAAAAGGAACCATAAAAGAAAACACTGTGCATCAGCACGGCACAATAAACGAGCCACCAGGCAGGGACGAGCCTCCCGGGACCAACAGGTATGGCTGAAACATCTGTGGGTTCTCAAATTAGAGCAATTAATGGAGTTCAGGTGAGCAGTGGCCTGCTGATGCACATGGATCATACACCACTCACATGTTGACACACGTGATGCCTTACCCCGTCTACCCTCCAGGCATCAGCAACAGAACCCTCCACATGACCCATGATCTGCTCAAGGTTTCTTCCTATTAAAGGGGAGTCTTTTCCTGCTGCTGTTGCATGAAAGTGGTGCTCTGGGGTCAGAGTCAGGGTAAGACTTCTAGGGATTCTACTCAAACCTCACGGTAGGTGATGCGCCCTTGCCTGTGTTACGGGTAAAGAGAAAGTGGGAGCAGTGGGAGATGGAAGACGATGACGTTTCCTCTAAAACTCTCAAATGTTGTTCCAGATATGAGAATTATTGACATGTGTTGGCAAACGTGTGTTTGTACGTCAATTTTTTTTTGATATCATCACTTCCAACTCTCATCTCACACAGTTTTAACGACCAATCAGAGTTCAAGCTCCGCCTGGGGCACCAAACTGGCGGCTGACGTCAATATGACACGTGCATAAGTAGCTTAATACAGCACATGCACAACGGGATATATGAAAAAAATGTTTGACCAGTCAACCCAAATTCTTAGTAATTAACAAGTGTTATCTTGTGTGTTTAATCTGTTTACAAAGGGGAGGTTAAACTGGCCATTTGTGGTTTGAGGGGGGCTGCTGGTAGCTTGTTAACCAGCTGGTTTAAATGCTGCACTGAAGTCCTGGGAACTTTGTCAAACACTTCACCTCCACTAGAACCATAAATTCTCTTCTTTTATTCCCAGTTGCTGAGCTACAACGTGAGGCTTTGAACATTAATGTCTCATGCACAAAATTTAGATGAGTAATCTAAAGCGGAACAGTTGCAACAGCGGCAGGACGGCTCTTATGCAAAATGGGAAAAATTCCTTTAATAATCTTTTCACCTCGAATCACTGTGACGAAGGTAGCGGAGATTTCTGGTATAAAGGCTGTTTATAAAGTTTGTTTGCCGTTGTAATAAACTCTGATTAACTCACATCGGGCCTGTTATCTTTCGAGTGTAATGAAAGAGAAAAAGGCAGAAAAGGGAAAGGCTTTATAAGAAAGCAACACTACCAATTTTTGGACAAGAAGCTGTAATTACAGTTACTGGATGCAGATGTGTGCTGGCCAATTAGAGTTCAAGCTGCATTTGGATTTTGACCCACTATCCTGCTGACAGGGTAATATTTAGGCTCTGTTTGGTTCCCATTATCAGATCGTTTTGTCACAACACCTCACATCTTATCAAGAAATTCTACCCAGCTCAGGCTGGACGTGACTTTTCATGGCAGTATCTGCACTTCTGCTCTGCTGACTGGTCCTCTAAAGATCGAGAATTTCTTAATTAATAAGCTTATGCCCAAATATTGAGCGCATTTTTGTTTTTTATTGGTATCCAAGAAAGAATTTTAATGTAATTTCACACCAACGCACACACTAATGACTTCTTTTTGGGGAAGGTTGGCAGCTTCTCCGGACTCTAAATCAAAAATCAAACCACTCGCCATTGTGTTCGCATGAATTATAAACAAGACGTCTCGTGTTACCCACACATGGTCTCAATACGTTTCACTCCCCAGTACTTTTTTACAAGAGGTGGCAGAGCTCCAAGGCATGACAGCCGCTCTCTTAGAAGAGAATTATGCCTGATGAAATTGAACCCTGTGGAGTTCGATGGCAGTAATGTGACACAGAGAATGATGACTTCAAGGTCATATATCTCTGCCAATCATGTTTCAAACTATTTTGGGGGGAAATACCTGCAGACACACAAACATCCAACCTCATGTTCCCTCTTTGTCAGTTTAAAGAAAGATGTTTCTTTAAAGTGGAAGGATGTTTTGGTTTCCATCTAATCTTCCTGCAGCTGTTATCTGATATGAAAAGCATCTTTCATCTGTTTAATTCTTCTGCTCGTCACAGAGGAACTCGGCGCTTACCCTGGTGGTGAAATTGCAAAAACGGCGAAAAAGACCATCAACAACGTGGCTCATTCCAGTCCTGAGTGTGTGTCTGTTGGTGTGGGAACAAGCAAATGTTCTTCGTATTTATATTTGGCAGGGCTAAGCAGAGAGCTCCGAGCGAAAATTAACAAACATGTTTCTGGAAATTCGCATAACAAATTCAGAAAATTCACTCACATCTACCAAATCAGATAATTGAAACCAACTTGGGAAATTAAAGTTTGTGTGAGTTTAAATCCCCTGATTATTTTGACCCTGTGTGACCTTTTGCCCTCTGCCCGTCTGTGCTTCCTGAAGCTCAGTCAGCTGAAAAAAGCGGTCTTCTTGGTTGGTTTCAGGTGATTGACAGGAAGCAGAGTGTGACTCGACACATCAATGGTAGGAAAATATCCTTGGCTTTGAAAATGAGTTTCCATTCTGTGTGTAATCGAACGTGTTTCCTGTGATTTTAGAGAACAATTTTCAGCATTAATTATGCAGCATGAAAAGGGACTTCAATACCAGCCTCACACACAAAAATGTAATGTAGAAAAAAACTTATCATCTAGTTTTGCCCCCAAAATCCATTTATTTTGGTTTTACATAACATTCACTGTAAACCACATTTAAATATTCGCTGGCTCCAGTGGAAGGTCGAAGGTTGCAGCCGCAGACTCAGGATGTGAGATCATGTACATATTTTCTGGACTTCCTCACCAAACGTAAAACTTGTTGCAGCAGCCAACATCCACGAGCTTGGCAGCAGATTCACATCGGATCAACTGGCGCTCACACAAATTCTCTCCAAGATCCACCATTCCACTTCCTTAATGAAGGTCTTGAATCAAATCATTTACTTCCTGTCATTACAATCCTCCTGTTTAAAGCGAAACACTGGCCCTGAACAAAGATTGGCCCAAATCTGCTGCCTGAGAATCCCATTTTCATCTGGCTGGTTATGGGTTCATGCCAGCCGCACTTCTCAAAACAAAGACCACATGTGTCTCTTTAATGTGAACCAGACGCGTGGATGGAAATCACCGACCAGCTGCCCGACCGCCACATCCAAACGTGTGGAGGGCTATGCAGAATGTCTCTGAGGTTGGAAGGACGCGGGGGAGGGGGGTGTTAGTGGGTTTCAAGGCATTAACTCTAATGCTCTGGATTTTTTTGCATGACCCTGTCTGACCTGTGGCAGACCTCGCCATTACAAAAAGGTCCAAATGGTGGGGGAAAGGCAGTAGGGGGGGATCAAAACGTCGTAAGAGCCGTGTCCTCCTGCAGCTAATCACAGGTTTTCTTCTGCGGGTGCTACGCGTCAGCATCCTCTGCAATCAAATCATGATATTTCCTTGAGTACATCAGTTAGAGGAATAGTCAGAACTCGCCGCACTTCTTGTGGTCAGATGTGTTTGATGTCACGTCCTGTTTGGGTATCTTTTAAGGAATCCCGGCCACTTTTGCAAACAGGAAGACAGAGCTTAGTTAGCCTATTTTAAGTCAATCATAAATTAGTAAATTCTGTACCGGTCATATTTTTCATACATTTTT
Organism: Takifugu flavidus; assembly: GCF_003711565.1. NCBI lineage: Eukaryota > Metazoa > Chordata > Actinopteri > Tetraodontiformes > Tetraodontidae > Takifugu > Takifugu flavidus. The sequence continues at coordinate 12,131,936 of NC_079524.1, forward strand.
AATTTGCATATTCCATCTGCTCTGCTTAACATTATGACCACTATTATAAGATGAAGATGTGCACCTTGTTTAACGTCATATAAAAAAACCAAATAAACTAATTTTTCTTCTTCTCTTGTTGAGAATTTGTGTCTGGACATAGAGCTGTAGTACTCCAAAAAGCATCATTGAAGTTTAAATGCCTAGCATCTTTAGCATGTGCCCTGTTCTGCTCTGCTCCCTCTGCTTTTGTTGTGGTGTAACCAAATCTTCTTGTGCAGACAGAACCTCTTATGTGGCAAATTTAATCTTGGGCCACTTGGCTCCTACATCCAGCAAGCTTCAACTTCAAATTTTACTAGGTTGTTAATTCCAGGGACTCTCCTGGTAATCTGGCTGCGATTAAAAACAGATTCCAAACTGAAAGAGGCTCATACATCACTGTGGCTCGCCTTTTCTTATGTCTCCTGGTCAAGTTCAAGGCAGCCTCCAGCCTGTTCTCTTAAACTGCCTCCTAATAGTCCCTCTCCACTGGCAAATCACCAAAAATCCTAATTTTCTTGTTGGTCGTCCCTCCAGTTTGGACCCAGGCTACAGCTTTGCTGATGACTGCGCTTTGTTAACACTCAGGCTAACATCTTCCCTGCTTCCGACTTTTTGGACTTTGGTGAAACTTGGACAGAACCCAGGTTGCTTCCTGCTCTGGTGCTGAGTCGTCATCACTTCCTGAATTGTGCTAGCCCAGAGTTCATTCATGGGTTTGTGCACTGTTGCAATCTTTGTATCAGTCGCTTGTTCCGTTAAGCAGAGATGTGGTCAGCTTTCTTCTTGACTGATTTTTGACTTTGTGATTAACTGTTTTTAGGCAAAGTACCTAAATGTTGGGTACTAAATATTTCAGGATTCATCTATTGCATTTCTATTAACATTACTATCATCACTTACATGAAAAAAAATTGTCGGGAATTGTCATTTATTTGCAGTCCAGGTGGAGGTTAAATGTTTTTCCCATACTGCGCAACCGCCTGTTGACTTGAGATACAGTATTCCAGAGGTGATAAGTCTCTATCTCCCCCTGTTGGTGACAAGGTGGTACTTCAAAACCACTGAACAGATTTCAAAAAATTGCATCTTACCATCAGCTGACAGAAAGAATCCGTTTTTCTCACTCATTTCTTCAGACAGTAAACAGGTTACAGAATAAAAATAATTGGTTTCAGATTCCTCCATCAACAGAAAGCCTTACAAATCAGCTCCTACTTCCCTTCTGCATTAATGACCATTGTATTTGTCCTCTTTCCTCTGCAGAGCAACACTCTCAACTTCCCTCTCAAGTGTTTGTTGGAGCAGCTGAGGAGCGCTGCACAAGCCACACAATAAAAGGACAAGCCCGAGAAGAGCACGTCTGCACTCAGCCCTGAAGCGAAGAGAGCATGGAAGTAGTAGAGCGAGATGATGAGCAGAGTGGTGAGGTAAACCCAAACCAGAGCGACTGTCAGCCTGCAGACCAGCAGGTAGGACTCTGCTGAGCTGCTCCTCCGCGTCTTCGCCGTACGTCTGCAGAGGTAGACCACCAGGCCTAGTGAGGTGGGCAGCATGATGGTGGAGGGCATCAGCGTGAGGAAGCAGATAAAAGTGATCACATAGGTGTTGATGTCAACCCAGGCTGGCAGCAGAGGTTTCCTGATGACACAAGCGCCCATTTCCGTCGCATTCACGTGTTGGTCTTGGAAGTGGAGGCCGAAGAAAGGGGTGAACATCACGCAGGAGGTCAGGAACATTATCACCATGGTAATGTTCAGGATGCTAGAGATGTTCTCCTCGAGGGTTCTGCAGATAATCCAGGAGAACCTACAGACCTTCACACAGTAGAAGACATTCAGCCAGGCAACAGACCAGATGCTGACGGAGCTGCTGATGAACCAAACATACAGAACCCCGCTGAAGAAGAAGGGTAAGTGAGGGCGGCAGAGCACCCCAGCCCTGATGGAAGCCACAAGGACACACGTGGAGGTCTGGAGCAGGATGTTGCCCAGCGAGATGAAGCAAATAATGACGGCCACAGTTCTCCCCTGCTGCTGCCCCAGCATTGCACCCAGGTTGAAAAGGTTGGCGAGGACTCCCAGGACAAGGAACAGAGCGATGCCACACAGCTTCAAATCATCTGATTCAAGCATGATCGCAGAGCCCGACGGCTGTGCTCATTCTAGCTCCAGGAGAAAATGATTCTCCCATGGTACTTCTGAAGGTAATTAAAGCTGGTAGCACTCAAATCTGAGTCACCGGTGAATGTTAGCGCATCGTAAAAAGAAATTAGACATCATTTAGGTGAGACACTCGACCTCTGTCCTCAATTAAACACCTGAGCCTGACTACAAACTCAGCAATTAGTGGTGTTCCAGTTAACCTGATGTAAATTTACAGCATTTGCAGCATGTTCTTTTGTTATGAGATTTGTTGTTCTTATTGTTGCTTTTGATGAAGGTTACATGGTAATGTCACTGTACCAGTGCATCACAAATGTCACATGATTTATTGCCTTTTATTCTTCTTTGCCTCTTCCTTCTTTTGTTACACTGATATTTCTGTAGCTGCATGTTCTAATATTTGCTTTGTGACGATAAGTGCTTGAGAACTATGCTGACATTCAACTCAACACCCTTGTTTGCGCTTGTACTCTCAGTCAAATGCTTATCATTCTCTTCAAACACACAATATTTACATAATACACATTTTTCTGATCTGAAGAATCAAAGAAATGCCATAAAAATTCTATTGTGAGTTCTCTGACCTCTGACTTCAGATATAAAAACCCAACAAAAATCAATTATTCTTTAGTTCCCTTTAAATGTACTTTGTTGTTGATCAAAAAAGTAAGGATAATGTCAATGTTCAAGCCTTTTCCCTAAAGCTTGTGGTGTTTTTGTTTTTAGTTATATTACCAAAATGTTAAAATTGTGCTAGTAATAAAGTAAATAATTCAAATAAAATCCAACCACTTTAATCATGATACAAGCAATAGAAAAATATATATTTTTTAAAAACATGTAAAATAGAAATGCTAAATCTGACTTTCAAAATGTAGTGGAGTAAAAGGTTCCAATGGCATTAGAATAATTAAGTGTAAACATGGTAGGTAAATGTAGTTAATCACTCTACATTCTCATTCAACAGTCAGTTAGGATAGAAAATTGTAGATTATTTGATCAAAACAATGTGAAACCAAAGCATTCACCACAGAACAAAATTGGAAAATAAAACAATTCACACATTTTTAACAGTGTGAAACTTGATCATTCTGCCCGCCTCCTGCTGTAACCTCATTATTAAATGACCTCTGAGTCACAGATGTCAGCAGAATAAACCTGTGATGATCCCGGCTTTGTTGACAAAATGTTGGGTTCGGCTGGGGTCAAAGGTCAGCCTGCTCAACCCTGACGGTCTGTTATCTTTGAACTGTCGCCACTGTTTAAAAGCTGCAGAGCGTCACAGTTGAAAGGCGGAGTTTCTGGGAAGACGCGCGGGATCACGCGCAGTAGGAGAGGAGTGAAAAACTCAGAGGGAACCCAGTGCAAGCTTCTGCAACCTACAGACACGATGGAACTCTATCTCGACCTGTTCTCCCAGCCCTGCCGCTCTGTCTTCCTGTTTGCCAAAGTGGCCGGGATTCCTTTTGACTTCAAGCATGTCGACCTTGCCGCTGGTAAGCCCGACACTGCTGAGGAGAGAGAACAGGAAGTTTGATATGTGACTCCATACTTTTCTGATTTGTGCATGTTTATGGCTCTTAGCTCAGCCTCTGGCTACAATAACCTGAACAAAGCACGCGCTGATGACTGTTTTGACTAATTTGACTCCCAAATCATTGTGGCTTTGAGTCCTTGAGCTTGTCTTGTTGATAATGCATGAAGCTTGCCCCATGTTTGCAGGAGTTGCAAGTTAAAGTTTGCACTTTGAACGTGCTGAGCAGACCATAAACATAAAAAGGTCTGTCTCTGGACTATAATTTAATACCACCACATTGAATCACATTTCAAGTTCATCCTGTGGCGTGAGGAGCAGTTAGTTACTTAACCCAGATTAGAACAGCAAAACAGCTGGAGGTCACAGTTCAACTCATTCAGAGTGGGGATAAAAGAATGTGCTGGAAAAGAACAAAGGGCCTGTAATGTTTCCACAAGTCTATTTCTCTGTTTTTTGTTGATTGAATTGGCTGAGTTTTTCTTTCAGGGCAGCAGTTCAGCGAGGAGTTTGGGAAAATCAGCAGCGTGAGGAAAGTTCCTGTCATGAAAGATGGGAACTTCATCCTGACAGAAAGGTACAATGGCAGCCCTGCCTCTCTGAATGCATCACTTGAAGCTGGACTGATCAGGAAGGAGGAGAAGGTTGTGAATGTTCCTCCCATGGTTCTTTTGCAGCATTGCCATCCTGATGTACCTGGCGCAGAAACACTCATCTTCCGTGGCCGATCACTGGTACCCAGCCGACCTGCAGCTGCGGGCTCGCGTGAATGAGTACCTATCCTGGCAGCACATGAACCTCAGGAGTCACGGCTCAAAGGTCTTCCTGCTCAGGGTACGTCCCACATCATCGACCCTTCCACATCTGAAAGGGCGGACTTTCCCTCTTGTTCCAGTTTGTCTAGAACTGATCTAACAAACCGAGCTCTGCCAGGATTGGTAAAGGTCTGTGATGGCAATCCAAAGTGAGCGGTAAATGCTGCTCTCAGGGTTGAATCCAAAGGTCTTCTTTACCAAATGATAAACAAAATACAGAGGTCAGAGGTCACGTGTCCAGGTTGGGTAGGGACATTTCCATCCCGAGCCGTTTCTGTATTGTGGACGAACAAACAATAATGTATCTACTAGATTATGGAGGCGACTGAAGCCTGTCACCCTTCAACAGAGTCTGTTTCCTATCATAATGGGCTCCGAGGCACCGAAGGAAAAGATGGACCCCGCCATGGAGGATCTGAAGCAGTCGCTCAAACTGCTGGAGGAAACCTTCCTGCAAGACAAGCCGTTCATCGTGGGCAACAAGATCTCACTGGCTGATCTGGTGGCTGTTGTTGAGGCCATGCAGGTAAAAGTGACGCTAAGACGGGACATTCCAATTAATCCCCCGATAACACAACCCTGGAGATTTTTTTTTATTAATCTGCAAATGGAGGATGGCACCATTCAATTATGTGCGTATAACCAGCGCCATACATTTTAACTCCTGTCCAACGTTGTTCTGCAGCCTGTTGGAACCGGTATTGATGTGTTTGAGAGCCGCCCAAAGCTGAGTGCCTGGAGAGACCGCGTGAAGAAGGAGATCGGCGAAAAGCTGTTCGACGAGGCTCACGAGATGATCATGAACATCGGGAGCATTTCACAGAAGCTGCAGGGCGATCAGCTGGAGATGCTCAAGCCAAAGTTCCAGAAGTTGTTCAGCTGAAGGGAGAAGAGGACTGTGGATCTGTGATGGGTGACCATGAAGGCGCCACCTTATCAAAACATCTGGAGCAAAAGTCCAGTCATGTGTCCACAAAAATTAAACCAATCTCACATCACCTTTATATTTTCTCTCCATTTTATTCGCGCACGCTTCACCAAGAGCTTTTCATGCATGAAATGCAAGTTCCCTAAAACTGCAGTGGTGTAGCAGCTGTATCAAATTCCAGCTCCACTACTCAACTGTGGAACTATTGTTTCATCCTGGGACCGTCTGTCCACACTGCTCACTTTCCTCTGTGTTCTGCTGGGAACTGAAAGAGTCTTTATGTCACCGTTATGGACAGCCCAGTTAGGACTGGTCCGTAAACATGGATCTACATAGAGAAATTAGAGAAAGGAAAACAAGCCAAAAATAAGTAGAGATTCAGTTGCATATTAAATTATCTTACTAATCATAGGTGATGAGTATGTTCAACTGCTGTCTGGCTGAATTATGAGGACGGGAAAGGACTGGATCATTGTGAGAGGGTGTGTGGGAGTCCAAAGTTCGGAGCTGTTCTGGAGGACTGAACATGTGACCGTCCAAACAGGAAGAAGGAGCAGCTGGAATGAGTCAGAGGTTCGTTTGAGGAAGGCTTCCACAGAAGCGGGTCGCAGTCATGTCGGGTTGTGTTCGCAGCCTCTGTCAGTACGAAACCAACAAATTGGTCCGGATCCAGAGCGTCCGGCTTGGGTCCATGAAATGGAGCCTGAACGGATTCATCCTTCTGTTTATCTGGTGAGTGAAAGTGCCCCAGAGCGCGAGCGAATCACGCATATCTGCGGGGGAAACGCGGATTTGTCAAGATGAGCCGCGCACAAGTCTCCGACCCAGATCGACCGGAAACACGCACGCACACGCTTAAGCGTCTTCACTCCCTACCTGGGCGAATTTTGATTTTGGTGCACTGGTTCTCCCGATTTAAATTCAGGCTATTTAATACAGTGTTAAATAATTTATATCGTTTAAAAATGTTGACAATGTGTACAAGAGCAATAGTTTCTGAAATCCTGCAGAAAAACAAAACTGAAATAGGAAGTAAGTCGTTCTTGATTTGTGCTAAAATAAGCTTTTAACTTTCACGAACATTTAAAGCCTAAATACAGAAGTGTGACCTGATCTAACTGAGGACCAAAATGTCCCCGTTCTGAAGATTTGGTGTTTTTCTGTCCTTCACGTGCAAATCAGAGATCCTTGATCTGTGTTTTTGCTAGTGTGATGATGGCGTGGAACAGAAAGTACCAGGAGTTTGACCTGGTGGTGAGCTCTGTCACCACCAAGGTGAAGGGTGTGGCCCAGACTAACCTGTCCGGGGTTGGAGAGGTGGTCTGGGACGTGGTGGACTACAGCGGGCCGGCAGCACAGGTAGAAGCACAAGCCTCATCCCTCGTGGATCCCAGAATCATCGGTGGATTTAAAGTCTTCCAATTTATCATTTCAGAGCAAAAACTCCTTTTTTGTGTTGACCAACGTCCTCGTAACGCGGAATCAGAAGCAGGGGAAATGCCCCGAGGTGCTGTCCCATCATATTTGATCAAGTTGGTGCTCTTAATCTCATTTTTAGTTGGCAAAATTGTCTTATGTTGCTGCAGCTTTTATATTCCAGATTCCCCAGAATGGCAGATTGTGTAACAAGGACCAGGATTGCAAGAAAGGCTATTCAGACCTGCACAGTCACGGTACAGGAACCTCACGTCTTTATTATACAGGACACTCTGTTATTTATTGGGAGTGTTTGATTTTTTTCAAATGAATTTCTCAATTTCCTTGAATTCCAAAACCTTTTCATCCACTGTTATAGTTAGATGTGTTGCTTTACGTACAGTTGAGTTTTCACAAGTTTAAACTCTCTTCTCTGACCCAAGGATGACCTGCTTAGTTGGTCCACTCATCCATCCTTTACCTTTTCCCTTAACGGGATGAAAGGGAGAATTTGTAGGTCGGAATTTTTTTTTTACAAGTCTCTTTTTAATCATTAGGTCTTGAATACATCAAATATTTCATGTCAGATATGTTGCTACAAGGGCTTCACAGCAACTGTGCCATTAGCTGATACTTTAACAGCACTATTAACAGCCTCTGCAGACATTCATTAGCACGTCAATTGGTTCAAATCCAGGGTGTGTTTTTTACTTCCCACAGGAATCCAGACGGGATCGTGCGTGAGGTTCGATGCACTGAAGAAAACCTGTGAGGTGTCTGCGTGGTGTCCAATAGAAACCAAGAACAAACCTCCCCGGTAACAACAGAGGATTTTAAAATAAAGCATGCTAATAAAACATGCCTTTAAAAATTAATTTCTCTCAGCAAAATCTGGCTTTTCTTGCTGTTTTTCATTGGTTATCCACATCGAAAAACAGTTTTTGTTATTCTTAAACACCGTTTATGTTTATTGATTCCACTGGTTTCCTAGATTTAAGCCAATGTAGCTTTTTGTCTGCAGTTCTGATGTTAAAACGGATTTGCGTGTGCTTAATTCCATGATGCAGACCTGCTTTGTTGACAGCAGCTGAGAACTTCACAGTCCTCATTAAAAACAACATCAGGTTTCCTGCATTCAACTACACCAGGTGAATCAACCGTCCCAAACCCAGAGAAATGCAAAATAATGAAGGTTTATGAAGGCGAGCTGTTTAAAATGGAGATAATGTGTAATCAGGAGGAACATTCTTCCGAAGATGAGCGACACCTACCTGAAGAACTGTCGCAGAGAAAACGACTCGCTGTGTCCCATCTTCAGACTGGGAGACATGGTTCGAGAGGCTGGGGAAAACTTCCAAGAAATGGCAGTGGAGGTGAGGTCCTCTGATTTTAAATACCCCATAAGGGAAATGCCTCCATACAGTGATAAGAAAACTAAAACACAGACTGCTCTGGTTTGCCATTCAACAACCTAGAAATTCTTTTTGAGAATGATGTTTTTGTTATTCCTGAATCAACCGCAGGGGGGCGTCATTGGTATTCAGATCAAGTGGGACTGTAACCTGGACGTGGTCAGGAGCCACTGTCTTCCCAGATATTCCTTCAGACGGCTGGATGAGAAGGAGAGCAACAGGACCCTCTACCCTGGCCTAAATTTCAGGTGAAGGAAGATCAAAAGTCACATTTTCAGGTCCAGATGGTGCTGTTAATGCATAATTATAGATTTATCTTGAGTTTAATGACGGAGACCCAGATTCAGTAAAGCCGAAGGTTCCTTATAAATAAACCAAGGTTGCTGTATTTATATCAAGAAACACTCACACGGATGAAGACACGATAATAAATCTGCTTCATGTTAAAGAAGCTCCTTTATCTTTTTTTGCAGGTACGCAAAGTACAACACAGTAAACAGAGTGGAGGAGCGAACGCTGTACAAGGCTTTTGGGATCAGGTTTGACGTGATGGTGTTCGGACAGGTGCTTTTTTTTTTTTTTAGAAATCAAAGTTTACATTATTGATATACTGTACTAAGTGTGCCAATGCTGGTAACAGTATTGTGAGTGATGTGTTGCACAGACAGCTGTCCGTGTCCCCTCACTTATTGCACAGAGGGATGTAGCTCAGCAGTTTTAACCGGTCTGCTGCTGCTTTCCAGGCCGGGAGGTTCAGCTTCATCCAGCTCATCATTTACATCGGATCAACGCTGTCATACTACGCTCTAGTAAGACACGCAGGCTGATGCTGCCGTCACGGTCTTCTGTGCTATCTGTTGCTGCAAATGGAGGACTTTTTGTGAAATATTAAATTCACATGTCGGAACATTTTAAAGCAGGATGCTTGTAGAACTGGTACTGCAAAGTAAAACCATGGGAAAGGCTGTTGCCCTTAATCCCCACCCACACCACCTAAAAAATGACATTTAAAAATCAATAGGTGCCTAAAGCTATTGTAAATTATACACATTAGCAACGAACATCAGCTTTTAAATAGTATAATTAATCCATTCTTGTGATGACGTGTGTATGTGAGGTGTATAACGTGTTTGTGGTTTTTACCCAGACGACTATACTGATCGACTGGCTCATTCAAACCAGCTGCTACTCAGAGGAGGTCGGTCAGGACTACTCTAAGAAGAAAGTGGAGTCGGTTCAAGACAAACAGAAGGTGACGGTGTCTTTAAGGAGATGTTTGATCACAAATCTGGGGTGTGTCCCTAATAAGGAGGATCTTTTGATGTGACCGTTGCAGTGCATCCTCCGCGTGTCCTACGTCGATGAGCATGACATTTGGCTCGTGAAGAAGTCGCAGAAGAAGAGCGCGCAGGACAGCAAACTGCTAAGCGTTCAACCACGAAAGGTGACCACGCTGCCTTCCATAACTGGTCCTGTCTCTGTTTCCCACTATAACCAGATGATTAAGTCTTAATAGGATTCACCGTGAGTGTTTTAGCTTTTTAGCATTTACGCATAAATGGAACCATTTGTTACAGGAGGACATCGGCCACCTAAGAGCAGCTTTGTCTCTGCTACAGTCTGGTGCCACATCAGACTGTCCCCCTGACATCAAGCCCCGCCCACAGACCGTCCCACCTGCCTGGTGTAAGTGTGACTGTTGCGTTCTCACCCCCGTCCCCCATGAAGAGTTATGCTGCAGGAGGAGTGGCGGCGCCTGCATCACCTCGTCGCATCTGTTCGAACTGCTTGTGTTGCGTCGCTCTACGCTGGAAGCCGCCCTCCTGTACCGGGACCCCCTGGATCCACTCACAGGGCCGGGCCAGACCACCACCCTGCGCCACTGTGCCTATAGACAGTACATCTTTTGGAGGTTTGGGGAGCAGGCTGATGGCAGCCACCCAGTCATCCCCAGCTGCTGCGTGTGGAGGATCAGGGAGGAGTACCCCAGCCTGGACAGACGCTACAGCGGCTTCAGACCAGAACAAACCACGAACATACAGGTCATCAATAATGGAGAGGTGTCAGAGGCCTAACGGTGTTCCTCTGTTGTGAGTGAAAGCCAAAACGTAATCTCATTAATAACAATCCAGAATGAAAAACGATAATAAACGATAAATAAATCCCTGCATTTTCTAAGATCCCCTCTGCTGTGTAAAAATATCCAAATAGCACTTTGCTAACATGTTTACACAAAGGGGTTCCCTCTTCCAGCAAAGTTTCTGCATCCACAAAGGCAACATTTAAAGAAAACTGTGATGATTAAAGCCCTACAAAGGGCACTCTGTGAACAGTACACTAATACTGTATGTTTCTGCGTTTAAACCACACACAGATTTGTGCTTGTGTCCAGGAAATATGCGCATAATCTGGATTTACTCAAGATTGCTGTGTTGATGGCATTTTTTTTTTTAATTAACCAAATATCATGGTTAAAATGTGGGCATTTTAAATGTTATACCAGCATATTGATGCATAGAACATGAACTTGCAAAACCATTCTTCATCCAGAATCTCTTTTCTGGATCTTTTGTCAACATAAAAATAAAACATCTACATTAATCGCATTTATCTTGACTGTAGATTTTAGCAGAATTGTGCTGTATCTGAGACTTTAAGGCAGGGATTCAATCCTTTGTCATGTGTGTGTAGAAGTTTTGTGGATTATATAGCCATCATCAACAGTTGGCTTTTGAGAAATCAAAACAGCTGCTCTGGCTGACAAATGAGAAAACACTGCACCATCCAAAATAAGTATATATATTAGATAAAAGATGTCGTTCATCATATTAGGAGACAGCGGGAGGAGTCAGTCCTACATCAACCCTAATCCCTGCTGTGACAGCCCACCTTTGAAATACGGTTCTACACAAGATCCTCTGAAGGTGATGAAAACCAGATCATTTGTGGCCAAACTGGAGATTTAATGTGTATTTCCGAATCAAATACATACCAAAGTACAAAAACAAAGCCTTTTGCTTCCTTTAATGGTCTTTTCTGTAAACTGCGGAGCAAAAGGTGCATTCTGTCCTTTTAATAAGGGTCTGATGATCTCAAATTGATTCCATCAACAAAAAAAACAAACCCTGACCTTTCCTGCAGCTATTTTAAACGCATGGCAACATGTTGAATATAAACCATCAACACGTCAACTTCATTTTAAATAGATTGCTCCTCTTCTCTCCCAAACCATTCTTTAGGTGAGTAATTTATGCCATTCACCAGAACTTTCAGACCTCCACGCACCCGAAAGTGGACCTCAACCATTGTCTTTATAAACAGTGCTTTGGAAGAAAATAAACACCACTTCAGGACAGGCGTCCCTGCTTCCTCCCATAATTCATCCACGGCTGCTGCTTTTGTTCACAGGAGTCCAACCATGACCCCAAGAATGAGGAATTTTGCAGCATATTAGATTAACATCTGTTTTCCCTCGAAGAACTGCACATTGCACATGCATAGATGGTTGTGGAAGTTGTGTAACATCAGGTCAAAGACTAAGACACTTTTCACTGAATCACTACATGGTAAACAAAATGCATCACATGTTGGACTGCATGCAGATTTCTGAGAAATTAATGTATTTTTAAAACTGGCAATGAAAGAACAATATATCCTATACTGGAGTGCCGAGCCCTTTCATAATAAAATCCCCGAGTTCAATCATTTCACATTCAAATTCAATGGGTTCGATGGTACAATATTTCAATAACAAAAAAAACTTGACTCAAAAAGTTACCCGGAATCCCTATCACGTAGTTACTACTGAAAGCATTTTATTTAATCATAAAATAAGTAAATAATGATTAAATACTACACTAACACAGGCCCAACTTTCCTCAAGGGTAGCAGCAAAGCCGAGGGGTGACCCCTGCTTCAAAATACGGACTTTATAGTCTGATTCTCTGCCCTAAAAGCCCCGAAATCGCACTGTACAAAGGTAGGCTTGTTCAGAATTTGATTTTGGACGGTTTTAGTGGTGTTTATTAGTGTTTGTGACCAAAATCTGGCTGCTTGTTGCGTTGTTGTTGCCAAGCGCGAAGCTAGCTGTACTTGACCAACATTTGCTTTTGTTTAGTGATTTCAAATTGTCTTTTATAAAGGTTCAATTGCCTTTTATGCGTATCTTGAGACAGCTCCAGTAGACGCTCTCTTTGTTTATTGTGATTTATTCTGTCGTATCAGTTGCCATAGGTGCACCTTAGAATGGTCTTCAGATACATCTGTGATCAACGTTCTAAATGGCTTTTTGAATTGAACTACTACTGTTGTCAAGTATTTGCCCTGTCCTGGGATGTTTTAACAGCAAGCCAATCAATTTGTGGTGAAATGAACGGCACACAAATCCTAATTTACTAATGTTTGAAACCAAACCAAAGGGATGCACGAGAAGGACTTTACATAAAGCAGATAGCAGTAACCGGAACCTGCTCTCGCTGGTGGGATTTATTTATTCATTTATCCATCCAACAGATGAATATGATGCATAATTTTGACTTGACAAATCCACTAAGTGTGCATTACAGCATACAGTACGAATAAAGGACACCTGATAACTATACACCCTCAGAAAAGGTCACAATACTAAGCTCCGGATGTGCACACCAACCTCCATCTCTCTCTCTCTCTCTCTCTCTCTCTCTCTCTCTCTCTCTCGCTCTCTCTCTCTCTCTCTCTCTCTCTCTCTCTCTCTCTCTCTCTCTCTCTCTCTCTCTCATATACACCCACCCTACTCTCAACCTACTCTGCCTGCACACTTCATCCATACTAATTAAGAAAATATCTCTGTGTGGAAAACGGCGTCTCTGATCTCCCGTCCGTCCGTTCTCTAAGCTTCGAAAAGCTGCCGCCCTATTAGATCTCGCAGCACGTTCTCCATTTCGCCATCACCACCACACAGGATTTTCTTTATCAACACTCTGAGATGAATTCACGAGGCGCTGAATTTAATTAACGGGTAAAATTAGCACCAGTCTGCCAGCTGTTGCTTCTGTGTTTGACTTTGTGTGTTCTTTGTTTGTTGTTGCTGGAGCCTCAAACTGAAACACAAAAGCATTTTGTGTTTAATCTATCAGCAACCAGATAATCCCACGTATCATAATCCCGTGGTAGAATCACCAGTTCTAATATGATAGAGAGGACATTTAAACAATAAATGCTATTTGTGATCACAATAATTTGATAAAAGTAAAGTTGCTCTCAGTCAATTAAAGTATAGTCTAAATAACCAGTAACTTAATTTATTCATTTAAATATGTCTACAAAATAAATTCCTTCATGTGAGGCAGTATTTTATTCTATCTAGAGACAGAATTTAATTGATTAAAACTGAGCTCTGGTGTCAGAGGAATGCAGGGGGCTACCCCATATAAACTACATGATACATGATAACTACAATGATTTGAATATTTCTATAAGACAAACTCTTCACTCTTCACCATAGTAGCACCAAGTTGTGCAGCACTTCCAAGGTTTTCTTGAGGGTTTTATCAGTGTTTTGGTTTGGTAAACGTGAATGCAGGATATATTTATGGTGGGGAATATGGGGTGTGGATCTATATTATGGTGGCCCATAATAACCTGCTGTGGCTGTAATTCCTCCCTTCGTCACATTTTGTTCTGCTCTCCTCATCCTCTTTCACTCTCAGGATGAATGTGCCGTTGCTATAAATGCTGCTAACGTGAGCAGAGCCGGTATGTTTAATTATTGATCTGCTGCTTTAAGCGTGATGATGTGAACCCAACTGTGCCCCCTGGACCCCAGCCCTGCAGCAGTGTACCGGTAATTGTATGTCTAACCTCGACATGGCAGTTGTGTAACTCGTCCGAATGCTCGTACAGGAAACTTAAATTTGAACCCCTATTTGGTCGGTGGAAGAAGCCATTGAGCCATTTGGGCTACTGATGTCACACTCATAGAAAACTGCTGTTCCACCATATATAAAGAACAGATTGAAGTAAAAAAAATTCTACTGTCGTGATTTATTGACCTATGCCTTAATCATGTATTTGGAAACATGCACTCTTAATAATGATCGGCTTGTTGTGTCTCCAGGCAAGTGGAGTGTTTCCGCAAAGGCTAATTGACTGTGGCTCCAGGCTGGTCCCCCTTTAATGAACCATGTCCTGAGGTTTAAATTAAATTGTGACATGAGCTCCAGAGGGCTGGACGCCTGGAGAAAACAGTCCAAACATGCCACAGAGGACATTTCTGAGAATATGAATTAGAAAAGAGTTGATGAATTATAAATGAGCTTCAGAGCCCGGTATGATCTATGAAGGTTTTAGCAGAGTAAGTTTTTTCCTTCTAAATCCTCAATCTTACAGTTTTTATTCGCCGGCTACAAGCGCAGACACACAGCATGTTGGGTAGTTGCTATATCTTTTTTTTTTTTTAATCCCATTTAAAGGTGGAAGTAGCTAATTAAGCTTGTCTCTATTTGGCACAAATGGTAGATTCTTCACAAAAATCACTGTTCAGCTGCCATCGTCTTGGTGTCCAAGTATTTCAATATTAGTTTTGTTCTGGAAATACTTGAAACAGAGCACCAGGCCATTGTCAAAATGTCCTTCAGGGCCGAGCCGCTGTTATGTCCCGCCAGCCCACGCTGACATTTCAAACATGGTCATGTGTGTGGCGTTCACGCATTACCATGACGACGGTTTTCATGGCGACACGTCCTTTTGTGTTTTTCACATTGACATGTGATGATTCTGACTTTTGACCTCAGAAATAGGCACAGAAAAAAAGGGAGTGGGGGCTCCTGGTCCCTTCAGCAGGCACCATATGTTTTTAGTTTTTTGTTTGTGCTCTTTTTGGTTTTTGTTCTCATCTGGTGCAGAAAGATCAGCAGACAGTCCAGTGACTGCACTGCTGATTCTGTTTTATGATAGTGTAATGCAACAATACGTTTCATTAAGACCGAGGTATGATGTGTTTTATGAAACATTTTTGCAGCCACATGACGGTCACAGTTGCAGATTAATTTTTTCTGGGAAGTGAACATATAACAGTCCCTGGAATCTCTTTAGTTGTTCCTCACAGCATTGGAGATAAAGCGACAAGGAAAAAAATGTGTTGAGCGGAAGAAGGAGCAGACACAGAAGCAGGTCTTTGTGCCATTTTTAGTACAGTGACTCCACATTTTGGTGCCTGTTGTGTAAAAGAGGGATTTTGGCTTTGGTGTAATACAGAGACTGTCCTCAGAGAGGCGCTGGAGCGTCGGATCACTTTTGGACTGACAGGAAACCTTTCAATCATAGCAGCAAATCACAAATTAATGGCAGCTCCTATTTTATTGTCACCACCGGTTGTTTTACCCAAGATTCAACTTGTCCTTTTCCATTTCTACCATACCCTGATGCTGTTTTTGTACCCTATACTGCTTGGTACCAAAGTATTGGTTCCGGCATCCTTACTAGACGCCTGCCCCTCGGAAACGTGCAGCATTGGATCAGCGCGACATATGAGCACTTTCTGTCAAAGATGTTTGAGCCCACATTCCGAGGCAGTGATTGCTGGGCTGCAACAGGGCAAAGATCCTGGGCCTGTCAGCCTCATGTTGACGCTTTGCTTTGGCCACGATATCACGGTGAGCATCCCTAATGATCCTGCTGCAGGGTGCAGTGCATGTGTGTCCTGTTCGGATGCAGGTGACAGAAATACACAACTACATCTTTGTCAAAGTGATTTGCTCAGCATTTTTACCCTGTTTCTTCCATCACTTCTTCTTCTTCCCGGTGCACTGTGGGAATTATCTCCTCCTCAGAAGATTATAAATATGCATGAACATCTCCCCCACTGTGTCTCTTGGCACGTGTGTGCATGTGTTGCCAAGTTCTCTCTTCTGCAAGGATTCTCTTTGTGCATGAGGGAAGCCTGCTGGGGAGGGTGTGTGTATGCCTGCACGTGGGTGGGCGTGAACAGTATCTGAGGAGAAGAGAACCTGCTCGCTGCTTATTGGCTAAGATGTGTAGGGGGAGAGCCCTGCTCTGTGGCCTGCAAAGACCAAGATGTAGGGGTACAGGGACATTTCTCATGAACATAATACACAAATGAATGCAATAAACTTTACACAAGCAGCCAAAATGGAGAAGAAGGCAGAGAATGAACAGATGAAATACAGAGGTATGGAAGGCACAACAGCAAGGGAAGGAGAAAGAAAGAAATGCAGGACAAAAGAGAGCAAGGTAGGAGGAAAAGGAGGGAAACTGGATTTAAGAGGGGAGGAGGAACCACTGGTGTAAGAGAGGGAGAGAAAGTGCGCGAGCAGGGGGAGGAGAGGCAGCAGTGGCAGCACTGCATCATCACTACTGCCACCACAGCAGAGAGGAGAGGCTGCCTCCCCATCTGTCGCTCCCTTACACAGGCATTCCTGCACTCTGGCTCCAGTTGTAAACTCGACAGGATGCACATGAACTGGGAGTCTGCCGGTTGCCTGTGAGCAGCTGAAGCTTCAGAATGAGGAGAATACGGTGACGTCTTCATCTATCACCTCCAGAGGTTTTGTTTCCTTCAGATGGAGTGTGTGTGTGTTCATCCCCGTGTCACCGGACCATGGGCGAGGCTTCCAGATTTGATGCTCTCCTTCGGAATCCTTTCCTCTTCTTCAGTGAGAGATTTATAGCTGTGGGACTGGAGGAGTGTTAACGTTGGACTGGCCAGGAACCTTGACATTGTTTCCCATTGCTTTTATTTTTCCCTGGCACGGAAATAGCAAGAATCTCCGGATCATTAGGAGGTTTCTGGCTGTAGCAGAGCGCTGACCTCAGGAGTTGCAGAGAAGGGAGGGTAAGATGCATGACTGCACAACAAGCAGCAGCAGCACTGGCAGCCTGACTGTGCTCTACCTGCACTGATGCTCGTCTCCTCCGTGAAGTTTTTTTGGACACTGAGGAGAAAAGATGCAAAGATGAGGGGTGCGATTGGTAGCCTTGGAGCCAAAGGTGTGAAGAGCGACACCGGGGTTGAAACAATGAGCCTTGAATGAGAAGAGGATGGCTGAGTTCTAAAAGTGTCCCCTGCATTTCCATCTCCAAACATGAACTCTTCCTTCAATGTGAACCAAAGTGGTTCTCCCCCATTCTGCCTGCTGGGTGCTGTGGGTTACTCTTACAGCCTGAATACATGCGTGCTGGAGGTGGTCATCATCTTCTTCCTCACCGTGCTCATCATCACCGGCAACTTGGTGGTGATATTTGTCTTCCACTGCGCCCCGTTGCTGCACCACCACACCACCAGCCACTTCATCCAGACGATGGCTTATGCTGATTTGTTGGTAGGAGTCAGCTGTCTGGTACCCTCACTGTCCCTTCTCCATTATCTCAGAGCTTTTAATGAGGAGCTGACTTGCAAGGGATTCGGCTATGTGGTTTCAGTGCTGAAGAGCGTCTCCATGGCTTCGCTGGCGTGCATCAGCGTCGACCGCTACATCGCCATCACCCGCCCGCTGTCCTATGCCACGCTGGTGACACCGTGTCGCTTGAGAGCGTGCATCGTCCTCATCTGGGTTTACTCTACTGTGATCTTTTTGCCGTCGTTTTTTGGCTGGGGGAAACCGGGATACCACGGGGACATATTCAAGTGGTGCGCCGACTCCTGGAAGACCAACTCTGGGTTCAGCACTTTTATCGTGGGGCTGCTCTACGCGCCGGCAGCGCTCACCGTCTGCTACACCTACGGTAATATATTCAAGATCTGTCGGCAGCACACGAGGGAGATCACCCAGCGCCACGCTCGCTTCAGCTCGCAAACGGAGGGTGACAAAGGTGAGCGAGGGGAGCGGTGTGAAGGTTGCCCGGACAAACGCTACGCCATGGTGCTCTTCCGCATCACCAGCGTGTTTTACGTGCTGTGGATGCCCTACATCCTCTACTTTGTTCTGGAGAGTGCTGGGCTGTACCATCACCCGGTGGCGTCCTTCCTCACAACGTGGTTGGCAATTAGCAACAGCTTCTGTAACTGTCTCATCTACAGCCTGTCCAACAGCGTCTTCCGCAAGGGCCTCAACCGTCTCTTTAGCCGACTGCTTCCTTCATGCCTCAGCTGCACTGATGCCAAAAAGGTTTTAACTCCAGTCAGTCCACGGCCAGACTCTCGATGCCAAGTATGACTCTTGATGCCGATGTTTTCTCGTCACCTACTTTGGCGCCAGCCTTGTGGCGGCTTCTCTCTCGGCTGCATAGCAAGACCCTCTCTGAGTCCCACAGTAAAAACGGTTGGGGTCCACCTCCGTGGATGTCAACGAGGTTTCTGTGAATATGCCGGGCGTTGATAAACTTGTCCTGGGTCTTACTTGAATGCTTTTTGCTGCTTTTTCAAAGATGACAGCGTGGCAGCGACGTTGAAACTTGTTGTTGGTTTAACGTTGAAGGATAGCGAAGAGCTCAAATGTGTCGGCTCTAAAGCCTCCCAGCTGTTGCTTCACAGCTCCCAGATGCAAAAAAAAAAAAAAGAGAGAGACAATTTGTGCAGATATCTGTTGGGACTTTCAGGGTAGAATTAGGTAATGCAAAAAAAACAAAAATTACACTTGAAACAGATCACTGATCTATTTTTGTGAGATAACCCTAAAGTGTGTGTGTGTGTGTGTGTGTGTGTGTGGGGAGGGGGGGCAAAAAATGTTTGCCAAGAAATCATCTGATAATCAGCCCCCTTTGATTTTAAAAATATGCATTTGATGATATGTAATTTTCCCTGAGAGAAATCGGAGGAACATTTATGCACGTATGTGTTTGACCTCTGCATCCAGTCTGATTGTTGGTGGGGAAACTGTTTACAGTCTCGATTTAAGACTTAGCTTTATTTTCCTAAGATGGCCACGTGGCGCGTCTTTATCAGAGACGTTGGTGTTTATTTAGAGTTTTCTTCTCCCTCTGTGTTTCCTCCTCAGGTTGATCAGCAGTTCTTTAGGTCTCTGAGTTCAGCTGAAACATTGCATGACTCTTAAAATCACAAGCCACGTAAAAGTGTCAGATTGTCACCTGGCGATTGTACTGCGCTGGTAATAATCTGCTGTATGCTATAATCTGACCAGCCTCGGTATAAAGACATCTTTTAGACCTGTTACTTAAACACTTGTGTCGCTCTTTAGCCGTGCAGCCACTGACAGCTGTCCTGTTTTTGTACTGTGGAAGTCAAACCTGGGAGGGTCTCTGACCTCTTTTGAAAGCCACAAATTGTGGCCTTTTTTATGTCTTATAAATACCCGAAGGAGTTTAAAACAGCAGCTCACTGAGGCCTTTGGGAGATTATCTTGGCTGCCTTTGAATGCAAAATCCTCTTGGATTAGAAATTATGTTGTGCTTAAAGTGTTGTGATTTATTTGTCGCAGCCAAGTGGTGGACCATGTTGCACTTGAGATTAAAGAGGAGGAGGAAGAGAGACAGTTCTTTATTCTGCGCTTTCAGACTGTCAGAGAAAGTATTTGGATTCAAAGTCCACGATGATGCAGGGTTTCTGAGAGCGACTTGCTCCTGAAATGATCACGCACTTATCAGAGATGTTTTGGGGGTAAAAAAAAGTACATAAATGGATGAAAGGTATCGCGACACTTTACTCGGCGCTACTCAGTCGCTCGACTCTAAAACAGCCAATAAGATAATTATAGCTATGGAGACGTCGAGTTTAAACAAGCTAGTCTCAGGTAGTGAATGCGCCACTTTTTTTATTGTAAAACAAAATGTTTAAAATGCTGATTTTTGTTATCATAAAATGTGAAATAACATGTTGAACCAGTCTAAAGTGTTAGCTCTAGCTTTGCACTTGCACTTGCCAATTCATTTTATTTATTATGGTTACCTCGCATTTTTAAACGTATTAATTATATACATTTATTCATTTCCTATGAGGGGATAAATAACAAAAGTCCTCTGCAAACTGTCAGCTGCATCTAGTGCGCAGATGTCTCACTGTGACTTTAAACGCAGGTTCTTTCATGCATTCTTTGTCTTTAAGCCAGGTTTCACCAACAGGGTTTAGACAGTTCAAACATTCGTGGTGTAAAGTCACAAACCAAATCAGCTTTGCCTCATATGTCTCATCAAAGCGGTTCCTCTTTCTCTCTGCAGCAGCGTGCTTGTGCTGCGACCTGTATTTTCCAGCACAGTGTCGACAGTATTGCGAAGGATGCCTCTAACTGCATGATGCTGGATCAATCAAGTTTATTCTTGGTTAGCATCCTGGGTGCTGCAGTGCAACCGTTCAGTTCAAGTCTTTAAAGAGTTCCTCTTTGCAGTTCAAGTGAAAAAAAACAAGAAACCACAGAAAGCCCTGCAGCATGCCAGCTATTTTCTCACAGTTCTCTTGTCTGGACATATGATGCGACAGTACTTTATTTTTCAATTTTATTGTTGAGTTAAAAAACAAGTAAACAAGTTCAAATTACGCAAGCGGATAGCATTAAAGTTCCAACTGTGGCTCAGATTATAATTGGAGTTTTGCATCACCAGCAGCGAAATGCCCTTTAACACTGGAGTGCAGAATGGTTTACTGGTGATTTCCCATCAAGCCACAAAAGATCAGTTGTTCCAGACAAACTAAAAAATGGCAAGTGACTTTGCCATTTTTAGTTGTTTGAAAATATGACGCTTAATACTGTAAATGATGAGTGTTATCAAAGTGATAATTGTTCCACGATGCACGTTTAATCTGTCCAAATGAGCCCGCTGTATTAGTCATTTGTGAACCAGCCACCTCCTCAACTGGTGAAAACTTGGACATTCCTAAAGAACACAGTGTTGTTAATAAAGTCAGTTTGTCCTGACCACATGTTCTGTGACATGGACTGCAAATTCATTCACTCTGCCCTGGTATAGATGTTATTCTGTGAGCATGAACCAGTCAACGCATTGGTTGGAGGGAAGACAGCTGGTTTGTCCGTAGTTGGGTCAGCAAATCCACATGTTTTAGTTCTAAAGATTATAAATTAGAGCAAAGAAGCTGCATCTCTCACATTTCTGTCCCAACTGTGTTCACTATAAACGTTTCATGATTGTATGTTGATGTTTCTTTGCATTTGTGTGCACATAGGTGGTTTGCAACAAACATATCTATGTCGCTTATTTGAGAATTTTATGTAAACCTGTGAAAATTAAAATGCTTTGGGTTCAGCAGTAGGATCTAAGTGATGTCTCTTGTGTAAACCCTTCAGACTGATGGCTTCTTCTTTCCTACACAGTTTCTTTGTTTTTGTCTTTTAATTGGGCTCACATGACGGTGTCTCCACCAGCCTGCTGCCACATGACCTTTGTTTGATGCAATTGATTGGACTCACAGGAAAGTTATTTAAGAAAATTCATACGATGCCCTGATGGAAGGACGAGATCTCTTTCCATCTGTGAAGCACCTTTTCAGGCTATGCACCAGATCATCCCCATAGCGATAGAACGTTCGCCGCTTTCTAATCTGAAATTATTCTGTCCAAAATGTATCCAAAGGTTTAATCAAAATGGCACCAAATTCATCCATTACTGGGTCTTAACTTTCTTCATCCTGTCTTTGAAACATTTGTTTGAAGACAGAAACTTTTCTCGCTGTATCGGGTAATTATGTGCACTTTTCCCACAGTCGTGTCTCTTATTTCTTGATTCTGCACAGTTTGGACTTGACGGCACTTTATGTCCTGAGTGTGTGAGGACTTTTCAAAACTTAATGACTGCTGCTTCCTGTGTTACACTGGCCTTGTTGTGTGGCAGACGGATCCCGCAGGCCCTTGGCTTTCGAATCTTTGATCCTCCGATGTAAAAACATGCCATGTCAGAGTTTATGTTTTTATTTTCTTGTGGGAAAAATCCTTACATCGTCAAACCGGGACTATGGCCGAGGGTTCCACACAGCCCCGACCTCCCCCAGGGAAATGCCTTTTCAAAGGCAGTTTACAACAGTGCCAAATTTGGACCCAGACTGAGCCCAGTAGGAGGTCAGGGGTGGCGTGCTTCGGCTTGGAAGTGGGTGAGATTTTACTGTCTGTCTTGGAATGAACCAATTTCTCTGAACACATCAACTCCTCCAAAAGTGTGAACTGATAAATCCGCTGCACCTTTATTGAATTGGTGTAATATGAAAAGATATACTCATCATATGGTCTGTATTTTCTTTTTCTAAATATTGAGCAATAAAAGTGAGATAAGTGTTGCATTCCAGTGGAACAAAAACGATGTTTGAATTTGCAGGTCGGTGTCGGGTACAACACGTTAGCCTGACGGTTAGAATCATGTGAAATATGGAAAGATTGTAAGAAGACCTCTGGTTTGCTATTTTGGTTATAACGGTGCAGTTTATTCAATTAAAAAGAGAGATTATAGTCATGATCTTTATTTTCTGGATAGAAACAAAAACATAGAAACTGTATTTTTAACACTCCTGATAAGTGATGTTTTTTTGCAGCGTGCATTTGAATGGCCGGCTTGTTTGGGAACCTGAGCGATATGAAGGTGGAGGTCCTATCTGTGATCAGGGAGTGAAACCAGCCTGTTCATGCTGCCAGTTATTCTTAGACCTGAGGAAATGAGCCTGGAGCCATAAAGACTCGCCTAGCTACAATCCCAAAGACCTAAATGAAGAAAAGATAAAACGTAGATGTAGAGGTGGGGCACGCGTATAAAAAATCAAGATGTCTGGTACCATGACTGGGTACTTTTAAGGGGTCTATCTACATGCCTGGACTGAAGACCAGGGTCACGAGATCCAGCCACTGACTTCATGCGCTACCGGCTTGTAAATTTCAGTAATTTATTAGCAGCAGCAGAAACAAGCAGCAGGTCTGTGGTGGGAACTGAAGACAGAAAGCTGAAATTCCTTGGCTTCCCTTTATGTTCCTTTCCCTTACTTCCTGTCATTCTTCTGAACTCTTGTTTAAAAAAGAAAAAAAAAAAAAGGTGCTTGAACAAAGAACGCGAGTTAATCTCGGTTCTAATGCTCCTGGTTCTTGTTTTTGCTTTCAGATGGAGACTTAACCACAGCTCCGGTGTGTGTGGGTGATTCTAAACTGATTTGGATGTGAGGTTAAAGGCCAACAACCACAGTTGCAAAGAAGGTCAAAGGTCAACCTTATAAGCCACGTTGCAAGGATATTTTTTTATGATGAATGTATAGAAAATAGTGCATGTGTTCCTTAACAGCAACAGAACTCAGAAAAAAAACAGGAAAGTGTTTTTTTAGGTGCAGTTTTAACATTTCTGAGCAGCCGGCTTCAGCTCATTTCAGACGAGGCACGTTGACCAGCCCAACAAGCCATTTTAGGACAAAATAAGGGATGAATGTAGTGTGTCATAAGGAGAAATTCCAGACACCCAAGTAGTTTCTGATGTGATATTTGTGTGAGGGCATTTGTTTACATCAGCGTGTCTGTCCCTAAGTGTCTGTGATAGCAGCTTGAGAGGAACAAGCGAGTCCCTGTCAACCTTCCAGTCACACATCCGTGTTACCGAACTCGGTTCACATTCAGAAACAAGATGTTTTTGTCAGAGTTTTTTGGCTGTGACGACACATTTTCATCCTATCCTGTTTGTTATAAAGGCTCAGTTGTTTGTAAAATCCTCCTCCGGACTAAACTCTCGAGATAGTCTCATCTAAATATTTTATGCTTATCTTAACACAAACAGGGAACCTTCCTTTCCTATGAATGGACATTTTAGGGTAGTATTACTGTTGACTTGATGTGAATTATCTTCAGATTTCAAAGTGGAATTCATTGCACGTAGCCTACATAAGCTTTCCTCTAGTTGCTCTTCTAAATTAACTTAAATTCTCTGATGTACCTCAGGGACACGTCTGGTGTTGAATGCCGTGTTTGTAACACTCCCTGATATTAAAGCATAGACATTGGATGAACTCTACAGGCCCGTGTGTTGGAATCCAAGGAATTAGGAGGTCTGGTCAACATGGAGTGTGTCTGTGGTGAGCTAGGGTGCTTTGTTGTGCTTTGCTCTCCATATAAATGTCATTTGCCATGTGATCGGCGTGTTCCACATCCCCTTAATCACATCACTGAGGTGGTCATGAGGTGAACAAATGCAACCGAAAAAACAAACAGTTCTGCTCATCTTCTACGCGGGAGTGTTTATATTTAGGTATTTCTTTTTTAAAAATGCAGCTTAAATGAATTTATGTTAATGCCACATGTACGTTAACATCAGTTCAGGGATAGAAACACTAAAAGCGACCCGAGCAAGTGTCATTCAGTGGGCTTTCTCCACAGCTCCGGTAATTAGGAGAGCCGCAGTGATACTGGTTTTTCCTCTGAATTGGATAGTCTTGCGGTTTTGGCAGCGTCGCACCGCAGCGGTCGCATTAACAAAGCCGAAGTATCCTGATTAACGTCCGTCTTCATACCACTCAGATCTGCAGGAACGGCCCTGCTGCTGGTTGTGGGTTTAAAACTGCAAAGGTGAAACGTTTAGCTCAACGGAAGCAGCGGCAGGGGGATCGGCTGCTCTGCTGGGTCGGAGCCAAGGATTTGGAGAAGACGAGTTGTTCTGTACAACAGTCAGGTGATGGGAAATAAGGGAAGGTCCAGAGGCGGTGCGAAGGACAGTGAGGTCTTTTCTTCCATCTGTTGCACCAGACTCTCGCTCTTCCTCCCGACCCCTAAAAGGGATCAGGGCCGGTGTTGGATGAGGATCCAAAAACAGAGCATCAATAATAGTGCAGCTGGTTTAGTCAGTGTGTGGAGAGCAGTGGAGATGTTCCTCGGTACGTTCCTCAGCGCGCTCTGGACGTTCTTTGACTCCCATCAGTGGCATCAGCACCACGGCCAGCGCAGAGCCCCCCCCCCCCCCCCCATCTACTCCTCCATCAGTCTTCATCTAATAAACACCTTTTATGTGAATGAGCAGATGCAGATGGCTGATTGGTTCATCTTATTTGGTCCTTCAGAGACTCGATTCACATAAACTGGATGATATTGAGGTCAAATCTCCATATAACATAAATCTAATTCCTGTTTGGAATATAGAATGATGGCCATCAATTAGGCTGTTTTATTAAATTGACCTAATTTTTGTTAAGCATTTTGTTTATTAGCTGAACAGAATAAGCACAACACGAAGTAGACTAGAAGGATTTGGTCACAACGAAAAGACTCTTGGAAATGATGAGAGTGCATAAAAACAAGATAATCAAAACTCCTACAGCTACAAATTGCAGCTTTTATCAAATATAATAAACTTGTTTGTCCCAAAAAAAATAGTAATGTCCTTTACAGATCCAGAAAAGTCTTTTTTCTTTTTTGAGGTTTAATTTTTTGTGTGTTTTATGTCAGAATGTGTTTTGTGGGACTTTAACTCTGGCCTTTTTCAACTCAACATCACAGTTGGAGGAATCTGCCGTTAATATTTCAGACGTATCTTTGTGGACAGTAAACTGGTTGAAATGTGTTGAAATGTATGTTTAATGCACCAATGCAGCGTCAGCCGAAAAACAATGCTTTATATTTAAATTTGGGGTATTTTTATTAAAATAATTTGGATTCTATGGGGTTTTGACAGTGAAGCAGACATATAAAGACCTTCCTAAATGACTGGCCCGACCACAGTATACATAAAAGGTGGTTAAAACATCTGTTAAAGTGATTTTTGAGGCTCTCATCGCTGGGTCACGGGGGGGAAATAAGTTTGGTTTTGAGGTTGGATACAGTGACCGGCCCGAGGCTCCTTTAGCTACAATGCTGCCCAGTGTTGATCCAGAGACAGCGGCTCTGTTATCAGCCTGTCTCATGATGTGCAGGTGCAGCCGAAGCCCGGTCAGAACCTCCGTTCCGGCATCACTGCATGTGACCGAGTTCAGCCTTAATGTGGATGGGAGAATCTGCTGAAGCTGGGTGATGGGGGGCTTAGCCAGGTTGCATTAGTCGATCAATGGAAGGAAATAACTGTGTCATCGTGCGTAAAAATCTTTGTAAAAGGTTGTACATGTAACATATTCGTTGTGTCTGTTTTAAAATAAAAGTAGATTGTGAGTCTGTGGGAGTTTTTGTGAAATCTTTTAAAGCTGCTTTTTTCACCCCTTCACAAGAATCATGAGGGATCTTTTTAAGATGGCAAATATGTGACTTTTTTTCTTTAATTGAACTTGCCTCGTGATGAACACACAAATACATTTGGGCATCTGCAAAACAGTCGTCTTTATTTGAGCTCAATGATTCACTGGGGCAGTTTATTAAAATAGAACACAAGTACAGAAGGTATTTTGTTCGTCTGCATGAGAAACAAAGATGTTGGCGATGTCTTTTTCGGATTCTCTGACTTTTTTGCCATCTAGTGTTTGAACCGCGGACCTGCTGGAATTCTGGAGATTGCTGTGACCAACAGGGGGCGCTGTGATCGCGCTTTTGAAGCTTTATCTGCAGGTGTTCTATTGCAGGTTGAATTATGGAGTCAGGATGAGCTTCTGTTGTTAGCAGGGTCCAGGTTTAAACAGTTCAGACCCCTGGATGAAGTTCTCATCCTCAGTCTGGCCGACCTTAATGCATTTTCAAATGTAATGACATGAAAGCCTCCATCAGTGTTTAGCATCATTTTAAGTGACTGGGAATTTTTTTGTTTGTTTGTTTGGGGTTTTTTTTAGCACAACAGGCCGGCCATTAAGCTCCTGAGTGTTGGTATTAGATGACAAACTGGCATTCGTCAGGTATGTTGCGTAATCAGACACCTTCTGGCTCCGCTCTCCCCGCTAAAAATACCAGAGATCTGGAGGTCCATCTGATACCGTCCTCTGTCCGTCCACATGCTCCATCAAGCACAACCCACAAACACCTTTAACACCCATTCCGTCACAACGCTGCCTCAGGGTCCGAGCACGGATGTGCACCAGCCCTTGGGGGGGGGGGTGGAAAAGACTACTGTTGCATTGGCGCTGAAGAATAGAAGGTTTATTTTTTGGATTTTGTTCACGATGCAACATGAGAAAACAAGCACTTTTCAGATGTCTTTTGCAGCATCTTTAGATGCACCGTGACTGTGAGAACATTCTCGGACCTGATTCCTGCCGGTTCCCCTCCTGTTACACAAGCTGTGAATGAAATTTTCCTCATTTTATACAGCAGAAAAGAATCTAAATCATTCCAGGTATCATTGTGCAGAGAGATGCATAAATTACTGTAAATGAAGACTGCTTGACAGTACTGCTGCAGTTTAGGGGTGTTTTCAGTGAGCAGTTCCTGGTTTCACATTAACCTATAAAACACCTTCAGGTTTTCAGTCCACCGCAGATCGAGGCGAAATCCTCATGCTATTTTTTATTTTCATGTCGGAAGGTCCTGAGTTGAATATTGCGTCAGAGGTTTGTGCTTTTTTCTCTCCTGTTGTTGGGATGAGATGAGGTGCATTTCCTCCTCCCCGTCACCTGCATCCTTGATTTAAACTGGTTATCTTCCACTGATGGACTCAAATATCAGGAATTCTCTTTAAGTCTCTCTGAATTCTGGACGAACCGGATCAATTCTGGATCAATGTGTGTAAATCAGGATCTGTGTGGTTCATCACATCTTAATGGCAATATTAAACCTTGACTTTCGTCTTCAGGCTAGAAACATTCATATAGGTCTCCCCAGCAATGCCGTCATTATACACAACATATTTATTTAGACAGTAAAGACTTTAGAATAGTATACAGTAGTATATTATAAATATTATACCCTGTTCCCTCTATTTTGAGGATCGTCCCACTCTTAGACACCCTTTAAAACCAAAAGAATTTTAGATTTGTCCTGCAAACCTTTGTGGGAGAAGCTGGACCCAACAGCAGCAGCATTTCCAGATAAATAATCTATCTGCGCTTATTCATCACATAACTGACTACAGTAACTGTAAATAGAGCATATATATATATATCATCAACATACCCAGATGGCATTATAGACATTCTGTAAAACGTTTAGCAATATTGAAACACGCCTTAAACATAAAGCTACTGTTTAATTTCAGAATATATGGATTTTACCCAGTGGGCAGATTTCATATAGGGTTTAAACGCACATCCATGTACAGATAATAACTTTTGTATTTACACATCCGATTGTTGAATTAGTTGAAAAAGACTCCCGTCACGTTCAACCGCAACAGGATTCCGGTAGGCAGAAATATTGCTCCGTGTTTTATTGGAGAGTTGGAGAGTCAAAAGTCTCAGCTGCAGGCTCCCCTCCTCTGAGATCCGACCTGGACTTGACAGGGGTCGCCCTGGGCGTGGGCGTTCCGCCTCCATATTGCTTTCAGTGTTGTCGCTGCGTCTCCTGCGGATGGAGGAAGGCCCCCGGAGAGCGGCGCGGCGGCGCTTGAGAGGCGCCGGCAGAGTTTAATAAAGGGTGAGGAATTAAACGGGAGGTGGTGGCTGTTTCCGAGGCCAGTCTGTGCTACAATGGTGGGGTCAGAAAAGGTCCTGGGGGCCCAGGTGGATGATTATGGGTGCTGCTATGGTCTGCGGCTGGTAATAGGCACTGTCGACGTACAGGCCGCCTAAAGACAGGAGACAGCAGCAGCAGCTGGGTTAACAGGAAATTAAATAATTGTCAGGCAGAATGGTTCCGCTGATGTGATTGAACTTTAATGGATGTTGGAAGAGTCCCGACACTATGGTGGCTGCAGCTTTTATCGGGTATTTAGAATTGTTCCCCCAGATGATGTCAAGCAGAGCAGGTAAAGATTTTGTTCAGGGCGTCGCATTATTGACCCACTACAACTGTGACAAGTGTCACTTTCAAGCTCGCCGTTTTTTCCAGGTAAACTCAAAATATAGAAGATTTACCCTAATATGGGCGATAAAAGGCAATCAAATGGCAAATAACTGGAGATGTAATATCGTGAATGATTTATGAAACATTGCAGCTCCAAAAATATTGATTTATTTGTTTAACCTGAAACAGGTCAACATGAAATTTCTGTTAAATCTCTGCAAACCAAAAAAAGCACAGGTAATTCAGTCATTTCCAAACCAAAGAAAATAAAAATGTCAGTGCGCCACATGTAAACCTGTTTTGTTTTTTTTTCCTCATCACAGAATCTCAAAACATCAATAGAAAAATTAAAATACAAACCAGCATCAAAGAAAAACAGATTCAATAACTGATAGTTTGGTGGATCCGTCCTCGCCTCTAATGCAGTAGGAAATAAATATCTAACGTTTGTATCTGTGGGTGCGTGAATATTTACAGCTGAAATTCAGATGTATGGTTCCCGGGTGGGTTAATAGACGGTTATCTGAAACAAATATAAACTGATTCCTCATAAAAAAGATGCTTTTGTAAAAAAAATTATTTTAATATGCTCTTTTCTTGATTTAAACCTGAAGGAGATTTTATAATTGGTCATTGTGGTTAAATGCCATTTATTTCTGATTCATATTTGATATTGCAAATGTCAGCTCTGCAGGCTTTTTAGAATCATCAAATTTCAAATGTTGATGTTGGGTCTATAATTAAGGGTAGAATGTGCAACTTTGTTGTTCTTTTTGAATTTTTGTATTCCCTACAGTAAATAATTAAACGACTGCTGGAGGAACCATAGAAAGAATCTGATAATCTAGAATTTATGAGCACTTATTTCCCCCCTGAGGTAGTACCATAAATATTCATTGGGTTTATCGTGGAGGAACTGTTAAACTGTTTAGTTTATTCATTCATTTATCTTTTTGGGCTCTAACAGCCTCCTCACACAGCCTCCTTCACTCGATGGTGGGGGGTTTGATCCACTTCACTTTTGTGTTTGTCCCAGTTGATCCAGTCCAGTTCAGTAGCCATTACTTAATTCCCTGAATGTGTTTAAAGGAGTGACAACGAGAATAAAGCAGCTTTCTATTAAATTGATGAAACATGTTCATCAAAGTCCAGAACTTAAGATCAAACACTTTTTTAAAGTGATGAAGAGGGTGGAGGTGAGTCCTAATAGGGGTAGAGGTGGGTGACGGGGGGGTATGCTGTGGGGACTCTGATGATGGGGACAACTACTGAGGTCATTCTGGAGGGAAAACCTGAGGAGTAAAAAATAAAAAAAAAGGAAAGAACTCAAATGATGTGGTGATGAATAAAACAGATGGATTGTTGATTCAAAGCTTGAGAAGGCTGTGAGTTTACCATAGGGGGGGAGAGCTCCTGCCGGGCTGTATCCATACGGAGCACCAAAACCTGAGGAACATAAGAGGAATGGTTGGTACACAAGAATTACAGGAGGGTTGGAGGTCAGCTTGACTCCCACAGTCAAGAAAGATGTTTTTATGGTGTGTTTGTGTCACAGGCTGATGGGAAATGTGACTATTGTATGACCAAGCTGAGAGATGTAAATAGAAATGGAAAATTTCTGGGGGGAGGGGAATCGCTCCGAGTTCCTGCAGAGGGACTAAAGAAAGGTTAATTTTCTGAGGAATATTGAAGGGGGGCGCAGTGGTAGCTCAGGATATTGGGGACTGGGCTGAGAAGCAGAGGGTTTCTGGTTCAAGCCCCAGCACAGACAAAACATGGAAGGTGCCAGACACCCTCAGAGCACTGCTGAGGTACCTTTGAGCAATAAAACTGACAGCCCCGTTACCCCAAAAGGGATAAAAGAGTCAAATATAGTGCTAAAGCTTTATTCAACATGAAAGAGAATGCTGAGTTTTTCCATTAAGCAGAAAAAAAACCCTTAAGTTTGGTGGTACTTTTGTTACCATGGTAACAGAGGAAATAGTCATCCCAGTCATTTTTTTCTGTCAGAATTTCAACCTGCTCTCTTGCAGCACCCCTGCAGGGACCGAGGAGTGGAAAATTCAGATGGTTCAGTGTTCCAGAGGAGCTCACCTGGGGGGATGTAGCCGTGTGCTGGTGGCGTGCTGATGTACGGAGCTCTGGGGATGATGGGCATGCGTACTGGGCTGGCAGCCAGAGCCGGCAGGGTCAGCACAGAGGTTAAAGGTCGTTTGGGCTGCACAAACACAACCAGTTCAGTATCAGGAAGTTTCCTAATTTTAGTCCCAATGTTCTGGACTCACTGTTGGGTTCGGCCTTTTCTTCTTAATTGTTGCAGTTTTGGAGCCAGAAAACAAGCTGTTGAGCGCTGCTAACGCTGCGCTTGCTTTGGCTACTTTCTTGTTGGGTCCCATTCCCCGAAATACTTGCTTGTCCACCTCCACCTGTCATTACACAAGATGGTTGTTATAAAAACTGTTTTCATTGCTTCATGTTTGAAAAAAGATCCATTAAAACATCATTTGGAGCTACAACCCCTTAGTGGCTCTGAAGATGTAGTATTTTCATCATCTGGGCTTACTGGGCTGGAATACTTGCCCTCTATCCTGATTTTCACAGCATTTGTTGACTGATGTAGGCATGAATTAAATGTCTTTTCTCTTTAGTGTAGCAACTTGATACGTTTGCTACTCTCAAGGTGATATTTTTTCCATCCTTTTAAAATTGCATACCAGCATTAAATGAAATGCCATCCAGACTAAATTGCAATCCAACAGCAGCTATCAGTGGCTGCATTCCCTCTTGTTGTATTTTGTACCCAACCCAAAAAAGGCCCTATAAAAAGGTAGAAATTAATTTAAAATCGGAAAAAAATAAGCCAAAGAATCTGGTTTCATGTGCAGCCGTCTTTCTGCTTTCTGAGACGTGTGAAAATTTTGATATGCAGAAAGAATCGAGGTGCTGAACATCAAACAGTCTTCTTCTCATCTATTCCTAATGACACTATAAAAAAAAGAAAACAGGAAATCTAAGAGGGGGGTGTGTGTGTGTGTGTATACCTCTATGATGAAGCGTTTGTCATAGCTGCTGCCACTCTCTGATATCAGCTCGTATTTCAGGCCACGTCGTTTCTCATTCAGCTCCATCACTGGGTTCTTGCCTCCCGCCGTCAGGATTGGACCTGGAGCTCTGGACTACAGACAGAAACACAGACACCGAGGTGACCTCCGCTCACCAGCGCCACCACGAAGCTCGATACACACGGTCCATCCTCTACGTCTTTTCTCACCTCCTGCGTGTCTGTGGAGGAGGCGATGGAACTGGAGCTGCTCGACATCCTGTCCATCTTTCCTTCGCCGTCTGACTTTTCATCGGAGCTCAGCGAGTCCACGTCTCCGTCGCCACTGAGCACAAAGCCCAGAGCCTGCAGTGCCTGAGATTGCAGATGCACGTCAATCAAAAGACGACGATGCGTTTTTTTTTCTTTTTACTGTGCAACCGGATCAGGTCTCATTTAGTGTGGAAAGATTCCGATCAGTGAACACAGGACAGGAAATGAATCATTATTTAATCATTCCTGACTAAGATGACCTTGAGCAAAGCACTCTGATGAGGGAACAGCTGTTGCAGAAAGCCTTCAAGTGACCATCAACCCCACAGTGACTGAGTGTACTGAGCAGCTCTGATGTGAGAATGAGTGTGACCATGACGACACGTGGGCTGCCAACAAGTTCCAAGTTCCATCACAAAAGGAACAGTCATTCTTTTCACTGCAGACGTTCTCTTCAGTTTGCTGTTCGGGGTCTTTAACTCACTGCTCCAACAGGGATGACAGCTCACTTAGCCATGCTAATACTGCTAATATATGCTAATTACAAACAGAGTGATCCACAGAGGTCACGTCTTTAATTCTAGATAAAAAGGTTGTCTGACTCTAATCAAAACCCCCACATGTGATCTCTCTTGTTTGAAGTCATTGAGATACCATCTTTAGCCTGGATGTTTGTGAATGAGAGCAGACCTTTTGACCTTAGGCTGTTTTGTACATTATTAAAAATACTCTATGTAGTGAATACTGCAACAACACAACAAGTGATGCTGATAAATACCTTGAGAGCTACTTGGAGCTTGGCAGTTCTCTTGGAGTTCCCAGTGGCCTGATAGGTGGTTCCCTGGATGTCCACAGACATGGTGAAGACTGGAGCGTGCACCGGGCCGGACTGGGACAACAGGCGGTATTGAAGGCCTGGGTGGATCTGATTGAGACGCATCAGAGCGTTCATGGGATGGTTGGGGTCCATCATTCTCCAATCTAGAACTGAAACCAAAGAGCTGACGTGTTAACTGGGTTTAAACATTAAACTTCCGACAAGACAAACTCCAACTGCAGGAAAGAAAAAAGCCTGCTGGGAAATCAAATGTCCTTCAAGGTTAAACACGAGCCGCCACGCTGTTCAGATTTTTCCAGGAAAATATTAAGCAAAAACGACACAAAATGTAATAAAAATGCTGCACTGCTGCACATGAACATCACCGGAATAATCTTGGGTAACATGCAACCTGTCCATGTCAAAGACACTTTTATTGGCCAGCCTCAGGTCTGTAAATACCAAGCTGATGAGGGCGCGATGACTGACGCAGCCCCTGTGGTTACACTCACAACTTCACACCTTCACACTGACGCTGACAGGAACGCTCTTCCCTCCCCAACAGATTAATCAAACCAAAGGGTGGCACCGTGTTTCTTTCTCTTGCTCATGCGTTTAAAAACTGTGATACTCAGAGGGCGGAGGCCAAAATCTTTGTTCAATTTGTCTGGTTCTTAAATGGTGGACGAGAGTGAAATTAGGTCAACGTCAGTAATCTTACAGTCAAAAGTGTCGCAATAATCCACAAAAATACCTGTGACAATGAAATAAAGAGTCAAAGTCGGTGAAGAACAGCTGCTTGAAGAGATCTTTTGTTCTCCATTTGTCCTGTGCAGCCGCTGGGAGTCAGCGTGTGAGAATATGGGATTGTGCTGAGGGACAGAACCAGTACAAAGGTGTTAATGTATGGTGCATGTGGGTGGTGGGGGGCTGCGCGACGATGGGCTGGCAGCAGCCTGTAGTTTTAATCCCACTCTCTCTGCTTCCATCACCTCCTTTGAGCCAAGTGACTGGGGACAACTGTCCCAGCAAGGGTGGCTTTATTTTCCACGACGGCATCAGGATGGACGGTGAAAAGACAATGATCAACCTTCAAAGTGATCACAGTTCCATTTCTCCAGGTGAGTTCAGACTGGGACTACAGTAGATGAGTGTGTTCTCACCAGTGCACAGAATGGAACCCACAACCTCGACACTGGCTGGACTAATTATTCCAGTTGAATAAGGTTCTATAATTCTTGTACTGGGCTGAAATGCTAAATTCCCACTGAGGTTTGATGTAAAATCAGGATGCAGGAGGAAGCAGGATGAAATGATGAGTTTCTTCTGAGCAGCAGCAGTTCCAGGATTGGCATCAATCACGGCTCCGTGTGATGATGTCACAGAATTCATTAGTTTGCTGCTGCAGCCTGTTTGCAGAGTTAATAGGAGCAGCTCTCGCAGACTCACTTCTCATTTAAGACCATATTTGAACTTTTTTCATGCTTATTAAAGAAATATAATTGGAGCTCCTGAGGGGTCACAATGGGATCAGTTCCTCAGATGCACTTCTTCGCTGATTCTTTTAGAAATGTATTCCCAGGAAATGCTCTCCAAACATCATTTCCTGCTCTATTTTTAGGCTCCATTTTGTTTTCCGACTACTGAAAACATGCACACTCATATCAGTCAGGTCACCTAATCCTGCCACTCTATCAGTCAGTGTAATCTAAAGTATTTTACTTAAATTTCCTGACACCAACACCATCACAACGCTCCAGAGACACTGAATTCTTATGAATTCTTACCAGCAACAGCTATCTGAGCTGCAGATATGTGGAAAACTGATTACTCATCTGTTCCATAGAAAACATTGTGCAGGGTGATTTGGTTAACCGATGACAATCTGAGATCCATCATATACAGATGTTTCCTGTCCAAACTACATCAGATTACTGCAACATCTTCAAAGGAGAGACTGAAGTAAAAAGCAGACGACGAGGATCTTTCACCCCGGCAACTGCTTTGATCGGACATTTCTGAGAAAAAAAAACAGCCTCAAATCTCAAATTCTTTAGCTCCAGTGAATGAAAACTACCTATAGAAGTTTTAAGTGACGACAAGAAGAAGATACATCTGCTATAAAGGCATGAGGAGAGACAACATGGCAGTAGATTGTGAAATATATGCTGCAGGTATTTCAAAAGAGGAAAAAAGAACCCCCACTTTAGCACAACTAATCTGGTGTCACAGGTGATTGAAAGGGCCCACATTGATGAGGTCGGGGGCATTTAGTAGCCTGGGGATATAAAAAAGAACGGGTTTTATGGCTCACTCCCACTTCTCATTCCATCTTTCTGAACCTATGAAGGATGAAAAGCTTAAAATGGCATCAAAATTAGACTGCGGCAAATGTGTTTTACAGCACTGACAGCTGTAATGAGCAGAAAACACAGGCTGGCACCCAAAGAGCGTTATTTTCCTTTGATGATCAGACGGTCACAATAGTTTGATGATGCTTCAGGAGGAAAAATGAATCCATTCTGTGTTTTGAAGGAGCTTTTCACGAGCCAACAATGCACAAACATAGCAGCAGAAGTATTTGCGCAATCTCTTCCTGACTGTTTAAAGATTCAGATTACTCTGTCTCCACGCCGGGTGACAATCAGCAACACTGAAGAAAAAATGATGAATATGTTAGTCGAGAAAACAGTTCCATCCTGCTGAAGTTCAGAAGTATTAGGGAGGATTTAGGTTCTCTGATCCAGCTGTGACTCCGTGAAACAAGAGTGTCAAAGTCACCTTTCATCCTTTTGATAAAGTCTCTGTCGTCTGACCCCACATCCTCCCGGAACCTCTTCTGACAGCCGCCTGCAGGGTGCAAACACACAAGGATCACCTGAAACATCACAGGCTGGCGCAGAGGACACACACGACCTCTGAGCAGGTAAACACGCACTGTCACATGTAACGCACACGACTGATCACACACCTTCTAACAGCCTTGGTGAGGGTTTGCTGGCTGGTAGAGGATCCATATTCAAGACTTTGTAAAGTTGTCCAAAGGCCAGGAGGCGTAACGCATGCTGAAAATCAGAATAAAGACCCATCAATGAGGTGCAAATGCAACTAAATTCAGCTGCAGTCAGATAACAGGTAGATATGATGAATGTATTTATTTTACATTTATTATTAGATGACTATAAAAATGGGTCCATGGTGTAAATTGACCAACTCTGGGAGGAAACTTCCTGTTAGTGAGAGGAAGAATGAACAGTCAAAAAGGCTTAGCAGAGAGAGAGAGAGACAGAGAGACCCAGAAGATGAATTTGAAGATGTTTTCTTATTCCTCGGTGCCGAGCGTACATTTTCTGCCGGCGGGTAGACTTTGTAGTCGGATGTGCAAGCAGCAGCAGCAGCCATAGTAGCGGTGCTGCTGTGGGTGTGAAGAACAGGGAAGTGTGTTCCCACGCTCATTAGGTGGCTAATAAAGCTGCTAAATTGCCAAGCGTCCACAGCGCTGAGGGGCTGCTGATCTGAGGTCAGAGTCCAGGGCTTCAGCACACACAGATATTTATAGTGCTCGCAGAGGTGCTGGCTTCATCTGGAACTTCCAAGGACTTTAAATAAGGCTCTGTAAAGCAACATTAGGGAACAAATGTCCATGAGGTCCTGAAGAACAGCTACTTTTGGTACAGGGGGTGATGTGGTGGAAGGAATCCATCTCATGAGTTTCACTCCTGATTTTTTCTGTGCTTTGCTCAGCCTCATTATCCCCAGCAGAGAAATAGACGCTTCCATAATACTCTGAATGGGAGATGTTCAGACAACATCCATAATGGTCAAATCAGAACGGATATCGCCTGAAATCAGGAACTCTGTGTTTACAGTGTTCCTGGAAAACAACCCAGGTAGGACTTAAATACCAGAATCTATTGAAATGTGTCACAAGTTTCAGAAGTTCAAGCAGCTTCTTCTGGAGCAGTTTTTATGATTTATATTCTTTATTCGGCACTCCAAGACGGTTAAGGAGCCGTTATGTCCCGGGTGTCTGTAGCCCACAGGAGAGAGATCAGAGCCTGCTAATGGAAGATTTTATTGCCGCTGCTTCTGGAAGACAGAATAAGGTTTAATGGAAACACTGCTCAAAGAAATGCCTTTAAGCAGTGCTTTTACTCCTGTGCTGCTCCAGCCGGACACGAGCACATTCCAAATAAATAAATAAATAAATAAGAACAGCCTACTGTCGCCCACTTGAGCAGCCTAAAATATCACAATGAGGAGAAAAAAATTCAATAAATTGTTTTATGTGTATGTAAATGAGCACAAGCAGGTCACAAGTTTTCATGCTTCATGCTGAGACACAGAGTAATCCTGAGCTCATGTCAGAAATACTTCTCATGCAAAGGAGAAATGCTGAGTCGGCAGAAGAGGAAGATGACA
Source organism: Takifugu flavidus (assembly GCF_003711565.1). NCBI lineage: Eukaryota > Metazoa > Chordata > Actinopteri > Tetraodontiformes > Tetraodontidae > Takifugu > Takifugu flavidus. The sequence goes on from NC_079524.1 coordinate 12,169,487, forward strand.
GCAGCAGATGTGGCTGACCTGTGCGCTGTCTGTGATGGTGTCAGCTTGCTGTGGGCTGAGGTCAGACAGGACGTCTGTAGGGTCCCTCTCACAGGGGTCATGAACTCCGGGACCTCCTGCATTTAAAAAACCCACAAACATGTCAGCAGAAAGTGACGGCAGCAGTCAGTCAGTACGTTGCAGCCATAAAAGTAACAGACAGTAATGTAAATATTATCCTACTTAATGCAAGTGTCAGTGAATCTGAGATGAGGGGAGGTAGCTACAGGTCACCGACAAACATTTGTACAGAGAAACTCAGTCTGAACCTGAAGCCGAGACTTCACTGAGTAGATTAGCTCACACGAACTGCTCCAGTGTAGATAATATGTTGGATATAGATCTGAGATCTCCTTCTACGTTCCGTCTATATATATTTTTTAACCAACATAAGCCTATATTTTCCTTCCGCCTTACACAAGATAAGTAAACACTGACTTCTCTGAACGATAACTGCAGCCCAATAATTAATCCAACGACAGCTGGCAGTAGCATGTCCCTCCTGCTCGTCTTAAAGGTCCATGGGCACAAGGTAAAGAGGTTAATCAGATTAATTACAGGGTATCTGTGGATTAATCGCAATTAAATAAATGCTATCCATTGGAGTGATAATGGAAAGATAAATGACACAATTATCATCAAGCCTCGCGCCATTAATTCGCGTCATAAAACTCAACTCCTTCATGAAGCCATACAGCCCTATTAACGGTTCCATTCCTCTTGGCCAGTCGAGTTTTTATGTCTCCTCCACTCCCTGGTTCTGGATGGACTTTAGCAGGAGGAGCGCTGAAGATTTGTTCGTGACCGTTTCGCTGACGCAACGATTAGTCAGACTCATCCAGTTCTTTGAAACCAGCTCTCACAGGCAGCCTGAATACAATAGCCAGATAATTGAAACAAGTCCCATATTCTCCTTTTTAAAAGTGGGAGCCAAAACTCATGTCTGCCAGCCACTGCTGCACTTTTGACGCACACTTTGAGGAATGAAGGATGCCTCCTCAAACCAACCTCACTAAATGTCCAGCGATATGGCTGATAAAGGCAGAGGTTCTCCAGCCTCGGTGAAGCCTTGCCCCCTACTCGACACCTTTGAGGTCAACTGCAGCGTTTTCTTGCTCTGAACCACAGGTGTACCACTCAGTTTAAAACTTGGGGAATATCTTTCTTTTCCCTTTAAATTAAAGGTGAAAGCCTTTGTGTCTGGATTCTGGATGGGGTTTCCATATCTAACCTGGAAGGAGACTGTCTGAGGGTTCAAAACAAACAACAGAGCTCAGAGGACGCGCCGAGGGACTCATTACTGACCTGGCAGGAGAATCCCCGAGGCGATACACTCCAAGACGCGTCGCAGTGCTTCGCCAGGACCCAGCGGCCGGTTACAGGTGGCTATGGCCTTTTCACAGATCAGCTCCAGAGGCTGCAGCAAACGGAAAAACAATTAATATTCAGAGCACATAAAAAAAAAAACATCCAGGCAGCGCCAGCTCTCAACGTCACTCACCCATCCTTTGACAGGCTGCCACTCTGGCCGTCTGTTGCACATGTCTCTGAAAATCCTCATGACGATGATGCAGGACTTGAGATCTGTGACTCTGGCCTGAAGGAACAGTTTCAGTGCAGACATGAGGAGCATCTCAGCCAGACTGCCATCCAAACATTTTTGTGATGAGAAGACCAAAATACGCTTTTTTTTTTTTTTTTAAATGCATGCTGCTGTTTTAATTATTCAAACTGGAAGTTGCAGTTTTTAATATATAAATGCCCTTCTGGCCCTCTCATTTTTGCCAAGTTTTCTCTTCTGTGCAACTGTGAAATCCAGTGAAATTACTTTGCAAACATCCTGTGGATGCTCCACTAAAGATAAAAGAAAGTGTTTGAAGAATGCGTGGGGCGCAGAGAACAGTGCTGGATTAGCTGCCTGCTCAATTAGCGCAGGGCGATGGTTCGCAATAAAGGAGATAATTTTATTCAGGGACTTTTGCATGACCCTCTCGGACATCTGCGTTTCTTACAGAACAGGGGAGGTCTCCAGGTCAAATTAGCCCTGTGCGAATGTGAATCGCTCTTGAATCATTCTTTTGTCCGCATTACTTTGCATTAGCATTATTCCCTGAGGGAAGCTGCTTAGTGCTTCACCTGCCCTTGACTCTCGTCAGGAGTGAAAGAACCGAGTTTGGATTTATCTGAAACCTGGAGCGGAGAGGAATCTCTTTAGGAGTTAAACCTTTCAATCAGGTTCTCCCTCTTCTGCGCTCATGGAAAAGTGTAATTTTCATCTGTTGTCATGCTGCGTTTCCTTCACTTCAGTAGACCTTTACATGCTGGTTTGTACAGGATGTTACTCAACGCTTGCAAAGATCTCAGACCCACTGGATTCAGTGTGTTAAAGAGATTTCAAAAATCAGCAAAGCTCAAGTCGCTGCATGGCATTGACCAAAAACGTGTTTAAAGATTTAAACAAACTAGAGTAAAATACCTACAGATTGTAGCTGTATTATGATACAAACCTGACCAGGTAGAAATTATAGTGTTGCACCACAACTGTTTGAATTTTGATCATGGGGGAACTCAATTATTTTGGATTTAGCTCAAAAAAAATTAATTATAGGATTCCAGCAACAACAAAAAAATTAACTGGGTTGAATATTGTGGTCACTGTGACTGGTTAACAGAGGTCTGTACATCTGAACAGGGAATGTTGCTCCTCAGCTGGGAATCAGCCAGGTTTTTTTTAGTTTTTTTTATAATTGTCTCACTGTGTTGTTTGAAAACGCTGAACAATGAATAAAACAATGGCAACTCCGGCGTTCGGAGCTTAAATCCACAAAAAGTGACCACCTTATCAGCTCACCTGGAACCATTTTGTATGCCGAAGTGAAGCCAGGGCAGCCCGGCACTTCTGCCCGTCCAGGGCATCCTCCTGCTGCTCCTCCTCCTCCTGCTGCTCCTCCTCCTCCTGCTGCTCCTGCTGCTGCTCCTTCATGTTGTCCTGGTCACCCTCCTCTGGAGAGAGGGACAGGATAGAAGAAGATAACCCAACCACACACTCTCTCAGATGAACAGGCAGCAGGGCTGGACAAATAATTATTAGGCAAACCCACTGATCTGACCAAATGAACAAGGAGGGGCGGAATTTTGAGATGTTTCACTTTTTTTTGGTTTGGTTTGGTTTTCTCATAAGGGGACTTTCTCATGCACAAGACAGGAACTGTCATGACACTGACAAGAGGAGCTGGAGAAGATGTGAGTGCATGCGTCTTGCCGGCCGGCCGCAGTCTCACTCCTGATGCAGATCAGTGGCTGGAGGCCATGAAACACGCCAGATTAGTGTGTTATCAATTATGACGCAGGACGAAAATGAGAGCATGGCAGAGTCGAGGCAAAAAGGTGGATTTGAAAATTTAAATAACACATTTGCTGGATGGTGTAAAACTCTCAGGGGGGAGTTGGAACACAGTGCAGACATTAGCTTTTCTCCTTGAAGTGGGAGGAAAAGGAATCCTGTTTGTTCTGTCTGCAGTTTTCTGGGGCGCCATGCTAGTATTTTCACTCTTGCGGAAAGGGGGTCAGATGTTTATGTTTGACTGAAAGAGTCTCTCTACACCAGGATCCTGTGGGGAGCACTCCGGCCATGACTGGAGGCCGAGCCATGGGTGAACGACAGCAGAAGAAGAGTGACAGCAGATGACAACTACAACATAAACATCTGAGAGTGAGAACGCCACCCTGGAAAGAAAGTGAAGGCTGTTTGTTCTCAGGAGCAGCTGGGGGGAGGGTGTCCTCTGTGGGACAGTCAAGCAGACAAACAAAAGGGAGAACAGATTGCACACCACACTGCAGAACTCAGCTGAGAAGACCCAGCTTATCAAAGATCTTATCTCGATTGTTCAACTAAGATTGACAAATTGTTCACGTTGAATCTTGATAAAAACGACTGCCATTAAGACCTAATGGACAGTTTGTGGATGTGACTTCATCCACGTCATCGGCAACGCCTGAGCTGAGGCGCATGTGTGGTTTAGCAGTCTGCTGCAGTGGAGACCGCAGTAAAAGCTGAAGAAGATGGAAGAGGTGGACGACAAACAGAGCCCATGAGAGACACAGGGTCTGTCCCATGTCACCCACCTCCAAGACCGCAAGACTGAGGACCTTCGTGTGCTGCCCCTGGGACTTCTGGGTAATGCAAATTTAAGCCCTGATGGTATATCTGTGGCTATTGGCACAACCGTAAGACGACATTAGTCAAACAAATGTTTAATTTGCCACTTTGCAGTTGCTGATTTAACCAATATATACAGTGTTTATAGATGCTAAGCTAAGCAGTTCCCTCAGGTTGCACATAATTTAATTTATGGACTGAATATTAAAACCATTGTTATTATCTTGGCGTAACATTAACCTATATCCCAATTTTATGGAGCCTCAAACCTGCTTTTGGAATTATTTAATCATTAGATTTATTTTTGCTGTAAGTTGCGATTTAGGAAGAAGACATTAATCACCGTGGCCTCACGAAGACAAGGTTCTTAGGCTCCCACCTCTGTAAAGCTAGTACGCAGTTGCTGTAGGTCCTGAGAACACGAGTGAAAACAGGCAGAAAATGTCTCAGCAAATGTCTTGACAGCAGATCTGAACGTTTCATCGTATCAGCAGCAACTGAGAAGTACAACAGGTGATCAATCTGATGCCATGATGCTATTGTTGGTATACACATGAATGAATTCTAATTGGTTTTCCTTTAATCACAAATTGTTTTAATTACACAAACAATCTGCAATCACGTTCTATAATAATGTGATGAATAGCTTAATATGCAGCCCGCTAGAGAGTAAAGTAGATCTTCAGCTGCAGCACACATTAAACAATTCCATCAGTAAAAACAATAATGTTGGTGCTAAATATGCATTCTTATCCTGTGGTTGTGCGTTCATACTTGTGTTGTGACTGATCCACATGCATACAAAAATTGTGGTGGCCGTATCCCAGAGGCAGTCCATGAAGGAACTGTCACTCACAGGTCAACACAGCTAAATTCTCCCTAATACCAGCCTTGGGGAGGTTGTGATTAGTGACCAGGACGTCAGATTAATTTGGTTACAATTTAACGACATGAAATTATGGAATGTCATTCTGAGCCAATGAAAATTCTTCCACTATTTTAATAAACAGTGCAGATCCAGAAACAAACCCCTCATTTTTGCCCTTTTATTCTATCTGCTCGGTAGTAGACATGGACCAGAATTTCATGGTGACGCAAATGAGACTCCAGAAACAGAGGAGGGGGGGGTAGAGGAGCATATCTGAGGCAGAGAGGGGGTAGGCTGGATTCATGGCTGGGGAAGCCCCTTGTACCCGGGCTTTTCTCCTGCTGGTTGGGGCGCGTCTCATCAGCAGCAGGGCCACAGAAGTGTCAGTCCAGAGAGCACACTGACCTGCGGAGCTACGGCAACAAAACCAACAGTGAGTCAGCAGAGGTCAGCGACACCAAGCACTGTGTAATAACCAAGAGTCATCTGTGAGCTGGCGGGAGGCAGTTATAGCTTACTCACCAGAAAACATTGTCCTAAATGTGTTCCTTAAAGACCCGTTAGAGTTAATAGATCAGAACCAGAGCAGGGGTGTACGGCCGGAGTTATTCTAACACACACATAAGCTAACGCTGCTCATGATATACTTGTGTGTTCACAAACATTATTGCGCAGTCTAGAGAGTGTTTCTGGTGTGGAAAAAAACACTTAAGTTGCAGCATGAGATTAAAGACATGTTTCAACATAAAAAGATGTTTAAACATAAATACCGGTAGTAAAATAATGTCAAATATGAGTAAAGTTGTCAGCCCTATTTATAATGATGGTTTACAACATGAGCAAAAAGTGACATTTGACTGAGCTCTGAAGCAGATCCAAACCCAAACAAAGGACAATCAGAGGACAAAGAGGACAACCAGAGGACAGAAGACAAGGGTGTTTCCCTAAAAGCCAAGCAGCAACATCTTTGTCCATTGAGGAGGAAAGGTTTAAAATGCCATGTGACTCCATAATCCGTTTTTCTTCCTTTAGCAATGCCTCGACATCATCTGCCCCACTGGGAGATCACAATGACACTTTCTGCTCCATAATGGAAGCTCCTCTCATCGCTCGCCTTTCAGCCATTTTTAATGTTGCTCCCGCTCATGGGAGAAAACAAACAGGCTGGAAGTACTGATGTGTGACAGCACTCCAAGACTGCACAAAAGAGTTTCCAGCACTGCTTGAAAGCAGGCGAGTTGTATTTTTATTCATCGTCGCATTATCAAAAGGCTGTTTTTTCCCAGGCAACATTGACGTAATACTTTGGCCTGGAATTATATCTGGTGAACGTCTCTACTCAGACGTAGGGTGATAAATGTGGACACTCAGCTGCTATTTCAGCCACACTCAGACCAGATCCATTTCATCCCTCTTTGTTTCCAAGCTTTCAGCTCTCTCCAAGTATCGTCCCGAGATTAAACCTCTATAAAGCTCGAGTTTCATCCATACTTTTACATGCCTGAGTGCCCCCCCTCACCCCCACGTTATATGAAGGTCAAATAAAACTGGGTTCTCAGAAACAGGGGGAAGGGTGGTGGTGGTGGGGTCGATACCTTCTTGTCTGCTGCCGTGTTCTTCCCTCATGGTTAAAGATGAGAGGGTGATTTTCAGGGTCAGCTGGGGGTCTTTGGTGCGGCACACGCGGATGGCTGCCTCAGGCACACATGAACACACTTCATATTTGTCCTCCGTCATCGTCTGTGAAGCAGCACCGCAGGATTAATTACAAATCAAATCGAATGAACCGCTCGGTATCTTTTCTAATTGTAATTGAAACTGCAGGCAGAACTTGTCACTCTCTATCACTTGTTTTACCTGCACTACCAGCTTTTCAAGTGGATTCTCGCTATCTCATCTCTGAGAATTGACCCCCATCTATCCCCCCTGTGCCGGTCAATCTCTCACAGTTTGGCCCAGGAAATTAAACCTTCAGTTGGTTTCCTGCACTGATGATGAAGCGCACACAGCAGCTCCTGCAGGTAATTAACTCAGACGGTGGCGCAGGAAGCACTTTTACGATCGTGTACATTGGCACTGCTTTGTTAACGAACAGATGTTGGATGGGGGAGTTTGAGAAAAAGATCTTTTAATTATATTTAAAACTTTGTAGCTCCAATCTTATAGGATGAAAAAGGCAACAATCTCAGTCTCAAGTGCAGGGAGTATAGGGACGATAGTAAAGACATTAAAAATAGTCTCTTACATCCTGATTCTGGAAAATAATTATATTCTGCAGGATTTTCTAAGAAAAACATCCAAATGTTGTTTCAAACTGAATGTAAATAAAATTTTGCAGCCTTTTCCTACCGTCTATACCCATTTTGGCACATTAGCTCCTGCAATATTTGTGTCATGATGTTGTGCTTCAGTTCAGCAAGTCCACCAATTTCAAATCCTTAACCCAAACACAAGTTTCCTGCTGGAGATTATGAAGAAATCCCCTGGGGAGGTTTACAGGGATGATTCAGCGCGCTGAAGTCTGCATGGGCAAGCCTACCTGGATCTGCAGCGGCAGGTTGGTGCTGATGGTGTACAGCAGCAGTTTGGTGGGCTTCTCCTTGCACATGAGCACCAGCTCCAGATCCATGTCCCCTTTGATCAGAAGGCCTTTGGCCACCAGACCGACACGCGTCACCCCGCAGAGCAACGGCATGCTGTCAGACCTGAGGCCAGGAACACACAGATGCAGTCAGAACTGGTGCGCTCACCTCTGCCATATCTCATTATTTCTCAATGACTTAAGAAGGACTTGGATGGTTGAAGCTTCTCTCCTTACGTCTAATGTTTGCACACTTACTGGACAGCTCATCCCAGTAAGATCAAAGGGAAATCAGGTCCTGTAAGTCTGGAATAACTCCCGGAATCAGAGGTTATAAATATCATATCCTCAATGTCGATCTACTCCCGCTGGATTCCTACCAGAAATGAATGCATGCGAGCCACTAATGATGCACTTGAGTAATGCTAGTGCCTTCAGACACATTCAATGCATGGTTCATATGGCCACTCATCGGCCATTGTGGGTCTTGGACATGAACACTTTACAGATATCCCAAATCTTTTTAACACCTTTCCCATTTATGCTGCAGCCAGTCAAAAAACAGTAAATAGTTTGGGAGCTGGGGGAAATTAAAGAGTGCAGTTATGAGTTTCTCGACAATAACCGGAGGATTTCATGTGCGATACAAGAGGAGATGATCAAATCCTGATCTGCTTCAGCGTTGCCGATAGTTAAGCTAGTTTAAGGTTTAATTTTATATTGATTTTTCAGATCCCTGTTATCAACAGGGATTCAGTGCTTTAGTGTCAGGCACAAAGTTTGTGAAGGAAATTATACGGCTCAGAAACAGCTGAAGTTGCACAGAGGGGAAAAAGGAAACGAGCAATATATATTTTCATTAGCTAAAGGTTTAACACATGCAGCCAAAGTTCAAGACATTAAACTCTGATTAGCTGTACTCTGCACGCAGCACAGACAGATGAACCACTGCATTTAATCATAGCAAAGAAAGCAAGCGAGCCTGAAATAAGAGCACAGACAGCAGAACATACTTTGCTTCCTCAGGGTCTTTCTCCACCATATTGTCCCCAGCTTCATCACTGGTCTTTCCTGAGGGTTGGTTGAGGCCGTCCATCCAGTCCGAGACTTTCTTGAGGGCTCCCTCCACAGTGGACACCAGAGTCTGGACGGCCTCCAGCTCCTCCGGGACTGGATAGATGCTGGCATGCTTGGCCATGACATGGCGGTCATCGTTGGCGAACGATCGAAGCAACCTCTGGGACCAGACACAAAGATGCAGCGTCATTTCTGGTTCCAGCATTTTTAACTGATGCTTACATTCACTATAAATGAGTGCAGAAGGTCATGGCAGAGGCCATTTAGAGAAGAAATATTTCCAAAAATGATTCAGAAAGTGAACTGTGGCCTTCAGGACCTCTGAGACACTTGCTTTGTGAATGAATAATCAGCTTTACGGTCATCCTGGGTGACAATCTACATGTGCTTTCCTGGAACCTCTGAATTCTCAGCCCTGTCGTGAATATAGCTTTAATATAAACTTTGCATATGAAGTAGCTCAAAGAATACTGCAATTGAAGAGTGCTTAGATCCGAGAGAATGTAGATGTAGAACTTGTGAGGGATTTGGTGGATATTATTGTTGCAAAACAGCTCCACAACAGAGTGAGGCAATTTAATAAGACATAGGAACAGAGTTTCCAAAGCTCACAGCTTAGTCATGCAAAATTCTTATTATGAAGCACAGAGGAACTTGAAAAATCCCCATCATTAAGGTGCTCTCAGGAGTTTTATTCAGCAGCTCATTGTCTTATACAGTCTGTAAAAAAACTGATTCAGATTCAGAGACGTTGTCAGAACTGAAACTACCTGTGCTGCTGCGTGGCCTAGATACAACCCATTACACTTAACATTAACATTTATGACATGTACTCAGGGATGGAGCTCATTCCTCCGAGAGGAAGGAGGGGAAAAAATGTGCGAAATCACTTCCGTGCTCGTTTTCCCAAGCTGGGAGCATCTGCCGGCCCAAGGGGCACTTTCAGTTCAAGGTCAAACTGCTACTTTTCCCGGTCGTACCCTTTCCTCTACGCCCCGGGTCCTCTATTTGCGCCCCTTGTCTTTTCTTTTCCTCTCCGTGGTTCTACCCGCAGCGCTTAAGTACACCTTGATTACAGCGAGTTATTTATGATGGTGCTTAATAATTCATGGACATGAGTCTCTGGGGCTTGTGCAGGAGTCGCCACGGTCATTCATCATGACCTAGCTAATCTCCCGCCGAAGCGCCGAGGGCACCCCGGGCTGCACGGAAGCAGATGTGGGCAACGGCAAGACCCATAATACAGAAACATAAACATACGCATTAACAAGATCTAAATGAAAGATTAAGACTTAAGACTGGCCCAGCATCTGCAAGACAGCTGGGAGTTCAGGATCGCGCCGCAATTAGAATATAATGACGTCCACCGCTTTAATTAATTGCATTGCAGGGTTTGTCAGTGGGAGCCATTTGCTCTAATCCAAAACACACCATTCCTTTAACATTTTCCAGTTCCATTCGGATCACTGGGGAGTTCATTTGACACTCTTTGACAGTATCAATCCTGCCTGGTTTACATAATAGATGAAGGCCAACGAGCTGCTGCTAGAGACACGTCATCTGCACATAAAGACATTGTACAAATATTAAAACGAGCAACATTGTTTATTGTTTAGGAACAAAATCATTGATGCTTTTGGACCACGGCAGTGATGATGGAGGCTGCCACAAGCTTTTCCAGGATTGATTTCCTCCTCCGCACAGCGCAAACACACAATTACGGTAAACTAAACTACCGACCTGTTCTCTGCCTCTAAACTGAGAAGTTTGTGAGCGTGGAAACGGAGAGACGCCTGACCTGGTTTAGTCTGAAAACCAAACAAACAGTTAAGCAGACCAAAAGACTCAACAACCTCTTAAGGCGGGGCCACGACAAGCAAAAGGTGAATGATTTAGTGAGTTGCTGTGGAAACCTGAGCTTGTTTCCCCCCCCTCATAAGTCTGACTCAAACCAGCAAAGATTTTGACTGTTACTGTCAGCGTCCCTGCAGCCACCCTGAGCTGCAGTTTCAGTCTGAGCAGACAGAAGAAAGGAAGACATGAATGCTGGTGGACGTGTGCAGGAAGCTCACCATGTCCAGGCAGTGAAGGGGTCACAGAAGGGGTCTAGGTCAAGACCAGGTTCCCGCCGCTCTGCCTCTTCATGCAGTCAAAACGTCTCTCGGCTGCCCGATTCTGGTTCACAGACTCACTGCAATGATGAAAACAAGTAAGAAATGAGTAATCCCACCTTTAGAATTCAGATGGTAACGCTTCGCTTCACACACACACACACACACACACACACACACACACACATTCACTGATGGAGTTAGCTTTAACCTTTGTATTTCTTCGATTTGCCGTTTATAAATGCTGGTGATCTCGGATTTAAGGCTTATTCTAAGCTGCTCTGAATAAACATCATCTAAATGCTTCATACATGGGCCTGCATTATCGAGCCTAAAATTATAATCCTAAATGCCACAATCGCAACCGTTTCATACCTCACAAACTGAAAACTGCAAAACGGACGGCGTCTTTTCAGCTCACGCAGGTTTCAGCAGACAAAGACTCAGAAGTCAATCTTAAAAACAGAAATAGTGATTTTTGTTAATCCAAGGCTGCACTACTGTTTTAAAGTGGATTAAAATGCAATTTAGTGATATATTTAAGATACTGTAAGTGGAGCTGTAATATTTAATATGAAATCATTTCACTTGTTTGTTTTCCAGGTGGCCAGTCCCAGTCCTAAATATAAAGATGTTCTGCATCTCTTTATGTTGAAATTTTATGGATCTTTGTGGGTTTGAGTCTTTTGTCCGATGTAAGAATAAATATAACTGCTATACCTTAGTCTAATTATATCAAACTCTTATTATGTTCACTGTGTGTTGGGGGAGGATGCAGGGCTGTGTGAGGTTAGGACCAGCATCAATTAGATCTTCTGTCACCTTGACCTCTTTTTCAATGACAACGCGACACTGACTTTTGCCGACATGAAGTCCCATCTGTTCGGTTCAACAGCCAGAAAGTACAAATGAAGGGAGATATTAGTACAAAGCAGACGAATTACTAAGCTATCTGCACAGCTTTCACTCATCCAAATCCTCCTGTTTCCACTTCTGGCCTGTTTTGACTTCAAACAGGAGAACTTCTAAGCATTTACTCCCGCTCAATAATGGAGGATGACCGTGAGTGGCCGGGAACACCAGACCTGAATGCAAAAACTGCAGAAGTGAAGGAATCAGTCCCGACTCACAGCTTAGTGATGCCGTAGATTTTGTCATTAATCTGATCATTTCCACACATTTTCAACATTATCTGTCACTTTAGGATTCAATTCAGTATATTTAAGTCATATTTTATTAAAACATTTTGGTTTTGGTTCAGTTACTTGGCCAGAAAAACAGTAATTTATGCCACAATTCCTTCACAGGCTTGTAAACTTGGAAATCAGCAAGTAGAATAAGCTATAAACAATTCTATTCCTATTTTTTCCTCCTTTTCATCAGCCTCCATATTTAGCACCGTCCTAAGCGATAGATACTATTCTGTGCAATTTTAAACCCTGCAAACACAAACAGATTTGGCTTGTTGATGTTTCATTTGGCCCAAATCCTGATTTTTGTATTCGGTCCTTCTAAAAAGTCCTAATAATGAACAAAAACAGTCAAAACAGCACCTGGTTATAAAACCTAACTTATAAAAAGTGGTTAAAGCAAAAACAAGTGGTTTGAATTGGGAATTACTTGTACTCAACAGCAAGACAATGGCCACATTAACACCTCCATTTTCTAATAACCTCTCATCTCCCTGTAGAGGGAGGTGATTAAACAAAGAAAATTAAGGATACAGCAATGACTTTTTAAGGACATTGATGGGGGCTGCCAGAGCAGCAGATGGTGAGCTCAGCACGCAACAAAAAGACAACTCTGATTAGAAAGAGAGCAGAGAACCATTCCAACCTGGATAAAAATAGATTTTTCTACATAACTTTGTTCATGGTCCTCAACAGACTTATAAAATAAAAAAAGACACAGGAGCTGCATTTGACTTCTTAAAAACTACAGAATTGGCAGGTGTGAATGACAACGCCTCCAATATAGGTGTTAAAAAACCCAAGTGTGCCTTTGTAAACATAGAGGAGCAGAAAGGAGCTTGTCAGGATGAAATCTGGGTGTATTACAGTAACCTGAAAATGCTCATGTGTAGCATAAACTCGGCTGGTATTCTGCTGAATGTGGCCTGAATTAACTTAACACCTGCAGGAGAAGCTCCAGGCAGAAGGCTGGAGCTTGGCCAGAGGTACAGAGAACCCACTGAGTTATGAATTCTGCTCACAAATCGGTGAGCAGCGTGCATAGGACAACACATACTACATTTTTTAATCAATACATTATCAAAAATAGAGTTAGTTACACTGAGCCATGTGCGTCAGGGGGACACTCTCACAGGGCTTTTAGTGGATTTTTGCAGGGTAGCACCAGAGTCAGGGAAGAGACTTCAGTCCTGCTGATATCGGCATTCTGACTTAATGTCCACAGAAATATCCACCAAATGGACACACTGTGCCACTCCAAATCATCACATCCCCAGGTATTCTCCTCAAATCATCCCCTCTGTCTGCTCTGTTCCATTTTGAGAAAGGTCAGCTGAACCCAGGGAGGGTAATATTCTGGGTCTGTGTGTTTATTTAGGTCGTTTTCACTGCAGGGAACTTTTTTTAAGAGCAGGCTTTTATGTGCATTCAAGACTTCAACTAAGGCAGCGGCGCGGAGAGTTTGCTGCAGACAGGAAAGTAAAAAAAAGGCCTTCTTCCTTCATCAAACGCCTCAGCGACTAACATTTGATCTGACAACAAAAGGCAACGCAGACTCTCTCACCATAATCCAAGTGCTGGTATCACATGTTTTTCAACACTTGGGAGTTGCTCCAAAATGGCATTAACTCACGAAACTCAACCGACTGCTCAAAAGCACAAAAGCTTACAGAAAACGGTCAGATTCTACCAACGCAGACATTGAGAGCTTCTCTAGCCGATAGTGCGGAATGACTTTCTGCTAATGAGATCATTATTCCTAAAATAGTCACTTCTTTTTCCTCGCCTCTAACGCTAACTCGCAAACAATAAACATGCACGTAAATGTTCAAAGAAGACCTCAGCAGACAGGGAGACTGTATTCTTCCACGTTTATGCAGATTTATGTCATATTTGGGGAAGCTGACTTCAGACTAAACCTGTCTCTGTCGTCAGTCCATCCAGGGTTCAGCAGGTTGGGCTGAGCTAGGCTCACAAGCCACCGTCTCCGTTTGTAAGAAAAATATCCCCCTAGCCTTTGTTTAAAGCCCAGCATGAAGCTCAGCCAAACCAAACCCTCTCTGAACCTTATTTCTGATGCGGTCAAACCATCATCGCTGCGGAACAACCAGCAGATAATGGTTTTTCAGCAGAAGGTTCTATTACCTTCCACATCAACTCCCACCGGCATAGCGACATATTTCATCGGATTCTTCAGCAGCACGGAGTGGTTCTGCAGCAGGGCTGGTATAACCGACTGCAAACACCACACAATAGAGGTGAGCTACAGCCGACACGGGGGTGGGGGTTCTGCAGAGGAAATAACACTCTCGTAGCTGGTAGTTACGTTTACCTTTGAGTAACTTCCCAGCACGCTCTGGTTTTATAGGCTAAGAAGCTGCAGCTCCAGTGGCAGTATCGTTCCAAGTCTTTGAAGTTGTATGATGCTTCCAGAAACCCAGCTGGTTCGTTATGAAACAGCAGCTTAAGACTTTTTTTTTTAACCGGAGGTTTAAGCCTTCAATAATGCATTAATGGAGTATCCCTGCACCGGTGGCCTTAAAACATCCCAGCAGCATCATCCATCCTGCCCGTGTGTCTAAACCAGGACTAAAATTATTTTACTAAAATGTGCATTTGTCAGGTTGAGAGACGCAAAACGAGCTGCTTGTCCTGCCTCGTGGAAACGGTGAAATGTTGAAGTGTTCAGGCTGTATTCGCTCGAAACAGATGATATTTTCACAGATGGTCTCAGGGGAGTCAGCTGCCAATCACTGTCTTCATCCTCATCCACGGGGCCCTCAGATGCTTAACACACCTTCAGCCTGGGAGTCGGATGAAAATATCTTTTTAAGACTGTAATTTCATCGCTGCAGCTCTCCGTCATTACTTTCCAGGTGCAGCTTGTCCCACAGCTCGAGCCAACCAGAGACGATCCTGTTGAAGTACAGAGGCGCAACGTTTAACAGCAACATTTAGTTCTAAAGTTACGGCTTTTTCCTGTCGATTTCAGCTCCACCGGTTAGTCAAAATGACAGTGGAGATCTGTCAACTGAATCCAAACGCATCCAATAAAAATACTTTCATTCTGTGAAACTCTGGGTACGTATTGTCTAGTATAAATATGGCAGCAAGAATGTTGGCAGGAAATTGTAAGAAAGACAAGTTAAGATAAGAGGATCGCTGCCCCTCCTTAGGCATTTATGCCAAAACACAACGCTCATAACACTTTATTATCGACCATCTTCCTCTTCTTTATTGTCCTTATATCTCTGACTGTCCCTGCCCTGGAACTTCAAATATATATATAGAATATGTTTAGAATTCCTGCACGTAACAGAATATATTCATTTTTTTTAAATGACAAATTAATATTAATGTAGAATTAATTAATGGGTTGATTTATGTGGGGGGAAAAAATCATTTTAATCTTTCTAAAAGGGCATTCTATAATTTACTGTTACTTGATTTAATAATATTCCCCACTAATTTTAAACGTGGTGGGCTGTGCCAATTAGAAATGGGCACAAACAATGTTTCCTTGAACTGGCCTAACCTTTCTGTTTTTAGTGCCAGCCATACATTAATGGACAGATATTTTTCCCAGACTTACCTGGCAGCCCTGGGTGAATTTGGGATTAAATCTCAGAGCAAGAAGCTAATTATAAAATCCTGCAGCGTAGCATTCGGCACTGGTCCAAGCAGCCTTTGTGGGCCGAAGGCAACACTGTTCAGCTCGTAAAATCCAGAAAGTGGGTGAAATTATTAGAGCCAGCAGACCTTCTTCTACAACACCTGAGGTATCAACTAAATCGGCTTCAAAGCTCATGTTTAAATCCAGTGGCATGAAGCTAAATCCTACAGGTAGCTTCAGCCTTTGGCTTTTCAAAAACAGATATATAGCCATCAATTTGTACATGAGACAAACAGCAAATACACAAAGACTCGATTGTGATGGTAATCACAAAGTCCCTTAGGCTGAGCAAAAACAATAGATTTTTTCCACCAAATCCATTTTTCAGTTTTCACCTCACTTGAAAGAAGACTTCTGGAAAAATCAAACACTAAATGAGAAATCCAAGGGCCTAAAAGCATTATTAGGAAGAAGACTTGTTCCACTGCAGACCACCAACTTCTGCAGCTTTTTTGCATTAGTCACCTAACAAATGTCGGATATTGATGATCTGACATCAAAGCAGATTTCACACTCATTAATGCTGCCAGTAGCCACAAAAAGAAAAAAATATCCTGAAATCAATCTCTGATGCACCAATGGCAGTGATGAACAAAAGACAGGGCCTTCGATTAAATCACCCACAATTCCTACAAAGATTAAAGGTCCTTTCTGCCTCTTTAAGAATCACAAACGCAGGAGAGTCTTTTAAAATAGAAGGACTCTTGCTGCTGCAGCAGCTGAACTGTAGACACATCTCATTTACTACAAGTTAAATCGAAAGGACACAGTACAAATTAATTAAACCTCGGCTGCCTCGTCTTGTGCTCCATGAGGGACTTTCAGGCGTGTGCTCCAGCGTTACTTTATCGTGTAACAGGTGCGGGTGATATTTGTGAACGATAATCTGAACCTACAGAAGTAGAAACTTTGTAAATTCTAAGGCTCTCAGGTGAGGCTGCAGGAGCAGTGGTCCACTAATACCGTATTTTCACGACTATAAGGCGCACCCAAACCACTGAGATTTTCTCAAAAATCGATGGTGCGCCTTATAATATTGTGTGCCTTGTGTGTGGACTGAGTTCCAAAATCTGCTGTGCGCCTTTGGTGGGTGCACTACGGTAAACGCTCCACCTATCAATTAGCGGCACACCTACGCGTAAGGATCCCCTAAAATGGCGCCGGTCAAGCGAGACGCGTATGAATGAGGTTTACTTTAAACTGCAGGACATCGAATATGCGGCTGAAAATGGCAATCGAGCAATCTTAGTGTTTTCGCTTTATGAGGCAGCATCTCTCCATACGCGCAAGGACAACTGTTGCGCAGCGGCTGCCCGCGGATCACCAGGAGAGGGTGGCCATCTTCCCTAACCCTAACCCTAACCAGGAGAGGGTGGCCATCTTCCCTAACCCTAACCCTAACCAGGAGAGGGTGGCCATCTTCCCTAACCCTAACCAGGAGAGGGTGGCCATCTTCCCTAACCTTAACCCTAACCAGGAGAGGGTGGCCATCTTCCCTAACCCTAACCCTAACCCTAACCAGGAGAGGGCGGCCATCTTCCCTAACCCTAACCAGGAGAGGGCGGCCATCTTCCCTAACCCTAACCAGGAGAGGGCGGCCATCTTCCCTAACACTAACCAGGAAAGGGTGGTTATCTTCCCTAACCCTAACCAGGAGAGGGTGGCCATCTTCCCTAACCCTAACCCTAACCAGGAGAGGGCGGCCATCTTCCCTAACCCTAACCCTAACCAGGAGAGTGCGGCCATCTTCCGCACCTACTGCCGCGGAAGATAACCGCGGCCAGCCACATCACCAACATGGATGAGATCCCTCTGACTTTTAACATCCCTTTGACCCACAAAGTGGAGAAAAAGGGAACGGCACGGTGGCGACACGCACAACGGGGCACGAGAAGTCGTCGTTCACCGTGGTTCTCGGCTGCCACGGAAACGGACAGAGCGCTGGATGACGGAAGGCGAACACTCCTTCACAAAGACTATGAGGCAGCGGCGGGCAAGTTATGACACCAATGCGGGTGGATTGTAGATGCATGGGCTATGACACCGTCTTCATGTATTATAAGAGCTTTCACAAAATCAACGCTGAACCGGAACCGGTCGGTGAGTCCGATTCAGATGATTAAGAAGAGGAATTCGGGATGTTGGACATTGAAATAGCGCAGCTGTTTAATTCAGATACAGAAGATGAAAACTTTGATGGTTTTGTGGCAGAAGAATGAATATTTTGTTCAATAAATGTGTCGAAACACACTGTTTAACTTCCGTTGTCATTTTTTACTGTATGTTTCAGCATGCGCCTAATAATACGGTGTACCTTGTGTATGTTTTAAATACAGAAATAGCACCCATAACTGAGAGTGCGCCTTTTGATACAGTGCGCCTTATGGTCGTGAAAATACGGTAGCTTTTCATTAGAGCAGCTCGACACGCACAGTATTATTCCACTTCACTTTATCCCATTTACAGATCACATCTCGCTCCACAGCACTGCTTCCTCCAAGTGTAAAACAGAGATTAAACAACCACTCCTACCCTTATACATTCGCTGATGGGTGGACTACAGAGACGCCACCATGAGACTGTGATGTTTGGTGGAAGAATATTGAGTCTGAGGCATTTAGGGTTGCTGACAGAGAGCTAAAAATACATGAGTCTCCACAGGCAGTGGAAGAGGAGACGTTAACCCTGTTACACCTTCCTCTTCTGTGTAGACGCGGCGGTGGTGTAATGGGAGGTCAAGGTTGTCCCACCTCTCGAAGGCAGCAACGGAGCCGAATCAATACGGTCATCTGGTACTACGGAAGGTCGCCATGTTTTAAACCGACCCAACACTACCGATACCAGATCGTTAATTTTACCTCCTTGTAGAGGCAGTAGCACCGAATCGGGAATGTTTGCAGCAGGACGAGCCTGATTAAAAAGCCAAATTTGAATATAATCTAAGTCGTGGAATTAATTTTTCTGCTTTGGTCCGACTTGTGAGGGTCGCGTTTAAGTGCCATCCTTCACCTGAGGGTGCCGGCAGACTGTGCAAGCACAGAGGAGGATAGGGAGGAAGTCCTTTAATGCTGTCGTAGCAGAAATGTCTGCGTGAATATTTCACCGCCTGTGAAATCACTGGCAAAGACTTCTGCCTCTCTGTGGCTCTTTTTTTTTTTAAAGGCTCAAACAAACAGCACTCATCCTCTGCGAGCTGCACAGATACTTCATGAAATGTGAGGGAGCTCATCGGGGGAGTGACGGGATTCATTCCTGAGCCGCAACACTGAAGTTCCAAGCAGCACGGCGCCGTTGATGTTTTCCCCAGCGTTTCTGGGTCCGAGGCACAAGTGCAGCTTCACCGAGAAGCCCAGACCGAACGTCCTTATCCCAGCTGCTGCAGCTCCTCTGGGAAAACACCAAAGCAGAACTAGATGGGAAACTTAATTCCTCCAGCGAATCCGAGGTCTTTCCAGGGGTCACAGTTGAGCAGCCAAAGCTTGGTCCTCCAGGGACCCCTACCTACTTCTGGTGCTAAATCCACAAGGCACCAGGCTCTGTTAGAGCCCAACTGAGCCTGGTCATCAGGACTGTGACCACAGCTCACATTAGCTACGACTGCTACCAGCACCATGTCATTCTCTACTGTAATGACTGAGAAGCCATGCAAAAGTACAGGGTAATTAATTAGCATATACCCTTTAATCTGATTATTTTTCTCCTTTCACTACAATAAAAACAGTATTTGACATGAAGGCAACCAACCAAGAATTAATTGTACGTTCTAGACTTGATAACCACTCAGATGATCTGTCAACAAGATTTTGTAGGTATTGTATATGTTGATGACCCTGTGATGTAAGTCCATGTGGGGTTTGGTAAGTGAGCTCCAGATTTGGCAAACGCAAGCAACTAGCAACAACCAGCAAATCAAACATCCAAGAGTGCTACAGGGTTTGTTTTTCACATCAAACAGCTCAGGAGAAGCAACATCCTCTGGGACGCTTGCGGGGAAAATGCCTTCTGGTTGATGAGGTGGAGGCACGGATGGATCGTGTTGGATGTCTTCTATTCTGCCATCATCGGGCGCCAAAACGGGGGAAATGTGAGTTTCCCACCGCGAGAACCTTGATTCTACAAGCGCTCTGAAAGGCGAAAGAGAGGGCGAGGGATGAGCTGAAATCAGAGAGGATGGCAGTGACGGCAGCAGGAGAGTCGCTGCTCGGGTTTCACCGTTTTAGCTCAACAAACCCTTTCAGTGGCACCGCGGAGGAGCAGCTACAGCAGCAGGGCCGGCAGCAGGAGAAACACAAGCCTAGTTTGATGCTCAGTCCTGGCAGCAAGGCGAGTAAACAATATGCTGATCCAGGTACTGCTAAATATTAATGTCAATGGATGTGGGGGCTGCTGATTGACAGGAAGCTGCCTCTGAAAGAATCCCCTTCAACATTTTTTAACGCAACATGACCAGTCTCGGTTTTACTATTTTAATAGAAATAACATCAGGGCAAAAGCTTCTGAGATGTTTTAACCGCCTGATGTCCACACTAGTTTTCTTTTAGAAATAGAGCTGATCTTCTATCAAAGGAGACAGAAAAAGTGCTTCCACACAAAGGCCCAAGGTTGCTTCCTGGCTGGCGCTCGTGATTCAGCCAAACGACTTTTCAGGTGGCACACGCCTGATGAAGACAACACTCACCTTCGTGTTAACACATGCCCGGTGTTTGTGGTCAGGCGTGTTTTATCATAAAACTAAATGCCATCTTACACTAACGTGCGAGGAGATGTCACAAGAGGTCCGACGACCACGATAACTTTAAGCAACTTGCCACTGAAGACAGTTCTCACTCGTGGGTGTCAGAGCGAAGCATCTTTGCATAACCCTGAACTGCAGTTCACACCAACCCACAACACGGAGCAGCGCTGAGCTAATCCGCCATCCCGCGTTCATGCTAATTAGCTGCATGTTGCAAGCACTCCTCTCTCCATAGCTTTCATTCAATAAAACCCACTTCAGAGCTCTTTTTGGAGTGGGGAAAGTGGCAAAACTGCCACCTTTTTCTAGCAGTTGCATAGCAATATTATGGATTAGCTTCTGACATCCAGTTGACGGAAGGCTGAGAAAACTGAAAGACTTGCCCACTTTCCAGACGAGACAAGGCTTCTGTGCAGAGCCCATCGACTTTTCAGACCTTAGGAACAAGTTTATTTTTATTCCATTATGTACTTCTTACACAGAACACGACCCAGAGTGTCATGCTAACTTTTCAGCTTTCTTCAGAACAGTGCGCCATCTGGGAGCAGCAGCCCCAGATAAATATTAGGGTCGTGTTACCATTTCTATTTACATTCTTCGGCTCAGAGGAGCCACCTGCTCTGGTCAGTACTGCTTACACAAACTAAGCATACCAAGTATTAACCTGGAATGTGTAAAATAGCTAAAAATAATTTTAAAACTCTTGCTCCACCACAAGGTTTGTTCTGCATGAACCAGGCCACCGGAAGCATCCAGACAGAGTTAAAACAATGAGACAAAAGCACGATGGCTCGTCACTTTAGCGTGGGTAAAAGCAGGCACACGATTAAACAGGTGATTATTATTATTTGACGTGTTTAGGAGGTACACTCAGATCCTGTCAAAGAAAACAATCTCAGGACAGTAATCAAATACTGAAGCCAAAACAAGGCAAAGTTCCCACCGTGGGAGGCTAACGTGGAATAAGTAACCACAAAAGTGTCATAAGGAACCAGCGTTGACTTATTTTGAGTAACATGACTGGTATTTCAATTACATTTTGTACTAAAAATATTGAGATTTGAGCATCCGAACTCCACTAAAAGAAAAGGGGGGAATTAGTAGAGATATTTTAATTGACAGCTGCATCTGCTACCTAATATCTTGGGTCTTTTCCAGCGTGATGAACAAAAAGCGCCACCAGTGATGCTAAATTCCATCTACCCCTGAGATCTGTCACATTGGTCATAGGAAGAAATATAGGAAGGAAGGCAGCATGGATAGTTTATCACACACCAAAGTACAATTTAGCACCCTGAGCCAGCCCGTGCAGGCCCTGGAAGACAATGCAAACTCCACATAGCTGGAATGGAACCAGGACCTTCTTGCAGGAAGACAAATTCTGCCGCACCAATAAAAACACACAAGAAAATGTCTCCAAAGTAGATTATTCCTCGTTTATTTCGGGCAGGTTTGACTGCTGAGGCCTTGTATTTTCTTATCTTCACGATTAATCAATGGTATCCTTCATATAGGAACATTAATTCACTTCAACTTGATCTAAACAGCGTCTCTTACAATCTACGTTTAACCACAATGGAAGATAACTGTTGCCACCAACACAAATTTGATAACACAAATTTGATAAAACAAATAGAGAATTGCGTTCACATCCAAGTCAACCCCAAGTTTTGAAAGGTTTAAAAAAGTGATTTATATAGAAACACGGGATGTTATAATATATGTACAGGTGTATCCGTGCGGCGCTGCCTCCATTTTGATTTGCCGATAACGCCACAAGCACTTGCTCAGGTAATTGTTGAAAACTTCAAATTAACGGGGACTTGAACAAAAAGTCAACACACTTTATACTGTACAAATATTTGGTTTGCTGCTCTTTTTAGCGTCTAATCGCCACGTTCCGGGCAGTCAGAGTCCGGGAAAGTGAAAAGACCGCCCGGGGTAAAACTTGCTGTCATATTTGTCATTTGGTCAATAAAACTTCACCGAACCACAAATGTACCACCAAGGTGTCACGGCTGAGCTGGACGACGGCTGAAGTTGACCCAGCGGTGCGGGGGGGGGGGCGGCACAACACGGCAGCGGGAGCCCGCTCATCACCGCCGCGGAAAGTGTCACCAAAAAAGCGGACTCTTACCTCCAGCGACAGTCCGTTTACCGCGGGAGGGACGGTAGCTTTGAGGAAGGGGGGTCCGCGCCTCCAAACCAGCAAAGACCCTTGGCCGGTGTGGTGTCCTTGTTTCCGCTTATGGGCTCTTAAGTCCAGTTCTTGACAGTTTGTATCCGGACAACAGCTCGACGCACGTCGACCGGCGGCGGAAGTGACAATAACAAGAGCGGCGGGTGAAGAAGCGGCGCAGCCAGCCTGCTGTCAGCGCTGCGGCCGCGCATGCGCACTACGGCTGCCGCTGCGAAACAAAGATCGTCTAATAGCGCGCTAATCTACACAGAACAAAGACAGGAAGGGCGGAATATGTCGTTAGTTTATTGTGACACCGGGCACCTATTTGCAGGGCTCTTAAAGAGAGGGTTCTCCAAAATTATAAACACTGATTTTTAAATGGAGAGTTCAAGATCAATTGACTATACAATAAAATGTGCGTTCCTTCATGCTTGCTGTTACATGTTGACATTGTCAGATTTCTAGGCATCTGTACAAATATGAATGTTGTGTTGCATACCAAACCAGATGTTCCAAAATATCACATTTTTAATCTCCCTACTGATAATGTGCTGTATTACTCTTATAGTCACTGAATATTTTACAGATTAAACCCAGCTGTGTGTGAGGTAATCTTTAACCACTAATTTTACTCAAAGTCTGTATGCATGAAAAATGTATTTATACTAACTTAACCCTACTCGGTCTAAATTTGCAACTGGATATTCAAAATTACACATTAATTTTATAGCTTTACATTTCAATATCACTCACCATTTAAAGATGCTACTAGGAATTCTGTTGGCATTTATGATTGAAATATAGGTTGAGTATTTTGTGAACAATATATGAAAACAATCACCGAAAATCTGTGCATTTAACTGCACTTAACTGTACAACACTTTGACGAGAAACACGTTGGATTCACTCCCATAACACCAGCAGGATTTGTGTGAAATTTCACAGCATAGGTGTGAGAAGATTGTTTTAGTGTAATGGACTTGTATAGGCATTTGTTCCTTGGAATATGACAAATGAAAATATGTGATGTCAGAAATAAAGAAAACTGTTTCCTGTTGTGGGAAAAAGCATCAGAGTGACACCTCTTAGTTGTCGTTGTCCTCTCAAGTGTGAAAATCGTCCCCCAACAAACAGAAGGTGATTGATGCAACCAGCCTGTTAGTGACGAACACCTCGGTAGAGACCCGGGAAACCACAAGTGCACTGAGTCAAATCAGAAGACATTTCTTTTCTTCAGTGTGGTGTGACCAAATATTCCATTAATAGTAGCAACGTGCACGTATAATTGCCCTTTCTTGGTAATTAAACGCCTCTTGAACTGAGATTGTTTAATGTAGATGACCCCTAGGACAGCTGAGCGATGTTTTGATTTTCTTTATCCTTTTGTTTACTGACAGATGCAAACTGGAAAATACAGCCCTGTTCAGAACCGCACCTGAACAGTCATCCATGGGGTCATGTTTTAATGTAAAGCTGCCATCCATCAGGGCACCTTTGTACTGTCCTGTACAGTTGTTAATACCCCTCACATTTAATGCAGGCTTTCTCACATTTCATAATTTCCCTCCTATGTTAACACACACAGTAGTGCACACCCCATCTGTTAAGTGCATAGCCCCACAGACGTTAGGCCCCCATATCTATCTATAACACCAAGCAATGTCTCAGACCTACAGCAGCGAGCGTGGGGATGCTTATCTATCATGTTGCAGCACTCTGCAGCTCTGCTGAAGTAACCTTGTTTGGATGGAGAGGCACACTGGCTGTTGTTCTGCTGCATAAGCAAAGTGCTGGGTTACAGGGGGTGAGTGTGTGCATGTGTGTGTGTGTGTGTGTGTGTGTGTGTGTGAGAGAGAGAGAGAGAGAGAGAGAGAGAGAGAGAGGAGAGAGAGAGAGAGAGAGAGAGAGAGAGAGAGAGCTTTGCATACGTCACTGAGCGGCAGGTGGACTGGAGAGGGAGGGAGTCTCACTCCTCTATACACAGAGATACTTTGGCATGTTTCCATAGAATCAGTTTTTGACTGTTTCCACATTTGAATCCTGTTTATTTATATAGTGTAAAACAGTTTTTGGTGTTATATTTTTGAATTATCCTCACATGGTGGGTGGTATGCTACTACATAGCCAGAGACAGACAACTTTTATTAGCAATTCTTCATAATGTACAAAACAATCAACAATCAGTTTGCAGAGGAACCCAATCCTACCACACCCCTGGTGTTTCATATTCTAAACCACTTTTCATGATGGATAAAGGATCTGAGAGTGTACGGTAATTACCAGATTATCAGATTATGTGATTGATGCAAAACAATGAAATAGATTATGCAGATAAGCGTATAATGAAACTCTGCCTGCAGACACGACACGCATCATCAAAATAATCCATGTTGGGTTTTTTATATATTTATATTACACAACCAATTAGGCAGGCCATCTCTAGAGGATAATGGGGCCAAATGTAAGAGATCTGGATGAAACAGATGAACAAATATTCTCCCATCAATTCAGGACTGGGGTCCAGACTGGGCTGATGTCGGCGGTCAGCACAGCGGCTCAATAAATTTGTTGGTTTTGCTGCAGGTCAGGGTTCACATTTACCCTCTTGAAGTACTTTGATTGTGAAAAATGAAATAAATGTTGGGTCCCTGTCTTAGTGTAGCCTGAATAATTTCGCCTCTGTTACTCTGATCCGTCAGAATCCTTAATATCCCTGCATTGATTTAAGACAAAACAGTCAGTCCTTGCAGCTGTGTTGTGTTGACAATTCTCTATTTTTCCTGATGTTTCTGCTTTGCTCACCACAATGACAGCATCGATCAATGTTTCTGTGCAACGTGTGCGAGCAATTTGTGCCGATCGGGTGATGAAAGCATCATCGACAGGTTACTGCAGAGCTTGAAATGTCGTTGTCTTGTTTCAAGACACGTCTGAGACGTTATCACAAACTCCTGCTTTTGTAAAATGGAACCCACATTGATAAAGGAACAAAAAAACCAAAAGACCAAACTAATAGTATCTAAACCAAGTAATTCAAATGCAAATCAGCAGGTGACCTTTTGTCTTTGTTGCCGTGAGCACAAACACGCTCTATTTACATGGAGCAAAATATTATTTCTTTACTGCCACTTTGCTGCCACTAATCTCATGAATCCCGCCAGAGAAGAGAATTAGTTGCTATTGTCCATGAAAAATCTCTTGTTTACTGATTCGTGCTGTTATGAAAGATTTCCTGTGAAAGATTAATGCAGATGTGTAATAAGGGGGTAATAATTCTCAGTTGATGCTGACATTTATTATGAGTCACATGAGCTGCAGAAAAAAGGCCTCGCTGCATCTACACCCCCCAGGACTCTTCTTCGTTCACGGTGACCCTCCATCAAACTCACCCTCTCTCACTGAATGTCCAGGCTCTTCTGGGGCTGGAGCCCATCAATAACAGCCAGGAAGTACAGAAAAATCACTCTGCTAACATCCAAACTCTGCTGTCACTATTCCTAATCTGGTTCATTACAGGCTCTAAAATCCCCCCTGGTGTGTGTAAATGGGCACCATTGAGACCCTGATCAAGAATAAACTAAGAATGGACAAATAAAAGAACTGACAAATTAAACTCCTTCATTCTCTTGGATGCAGTCATGGATCATTTCACCAAAGCTCATTCCAATCCGCCAAGCTGATCGGCCTTAATGTAGAGATGATTTATAAAGCATTCGGGTGACGCTAACAAGAGAAATAGCTCGCGAGAAAATGTCACCAGATTTATCTGAATCACACCAGGGACGCTAATAAAGACAGAAGCACGCCATCCCCGTGCAGCAGCACCATTTTGTTGAAGTGGGTCATTAATTTGATGTGATTTGTAGTTTGGACAATTTAGATTTGGGTAGTTTTTCTTTTGTTTTGTGTTTTTCAGAATCTTTAACTGAGAAATTACTGACGTGGCTCTTAAATGCTCTCATTTTTAAGCCCTGACAATAAAGTGTGACTTCGACAATTTCAGACTTGCATAATGAATTGCCATGGAACGTTCCCATGGAAACTGCATGATGCTTCTCATGGAGGGTTTGTCAACAACACACTCTCCCACCAGTGAGCATCCCAGTCCATACTGTCATCATGCAGTGTGCAAGACAGACACGAGGAAATTAAAGCTCAGGATCTGAGAACTCCGCTGCCTTGTCAACATAAAAATAATGATGTTGCCAACATCCGGCTTTGTTGGTCCCGGGTGCTTTGGCTGCACTCTGGGGTCACCTTCAGCCTCGCCGTTAATCACTCCTTTCACCTGAGGGGAACTCCTGTGACTCTTGCTCGCTGCAGAGCCACTCGTTGCCTTCATTTGTCCTTCACCTCCGCTGCTGAATAAGAATCAAGGGATCAGGGCAATATAAAAAAAGAAAAGGGAAAAAAATATCCAGCTGAGAACAGCGATGAAATTAATCAACAAGCCGGCGTGTGTGCGAGTGTGCGAGTGTGCGTGCGTCTCTGAGACCCTTAATGGATTTGCTGCTGCAGAGTCGAAGGACGTGTGCTGGTTTTCAGGTGTCTCACAGTGCTGCTAAATATTTATGACAGTGACAGCGAGCAACGCCAACATCGGCTGTCAGCGTAGAGGACAGGTACATCACCTGCTGTATGTTGGCGGAAATAACCAGGACAGAGTCACTCCAGAGCTGGCAGGATTCATTCTTCCTGGGAGGATAACATTTCCATAGAAACTTTTACAGCCAGGAAAAACTGACAGGATGAGGTAAAAAACCTGTAAATAATCACTTTTTTGTTTGCTCATCCTCTCTTATGCCCTTTTCCTCCGCAAAACCTCCATTGATGCAGCAGATTCCACACTCAGCAGCCACATTGTCAAGACGACAAATTTTCCTGTGTGCATGTGTGAATACCAGTTAGGAGTGGAAGCAGGGCAACATGGTGTCAGTGACAATCACAAGTGAGGAGACTGACCTCTCCAAACATGTCTGACTGACAATCCAGTTTTCTTTTCCATCAAAGTAGTGGAATGAGACTGGCTGAAGCCTATAAGAACAGAACATACATCCTGGAAATGATTGTAATTGGTCAAAATAGACTTAAAACTCCCTTGTGTGAAAGCACAAGATTGTTTAAATATGAGCTGAGAAAGTATTGAGCTGAAAGAAGCTGATCAGAATCAGGGCACTCTAGTTTTATTTCTCTGTAGATTTACCATGTTTATTTTCCCTAAAGGATGATAAAGTGTCTGCATCCATCTGCGGGACCACATTTATATTCTGTTTTTCCGTCTGCAGCCCCCCCGGTGCAGTGAAATCTGAACTCATCGGAGCTAAATCCTCCTTTATCCCCTCAGTTATTTTAGGTTTTACTTAAAGAGTTTTCCCTACAGTATTCCTGTCTCTTCCAACAGGAACCTCACACAGTCATACTCTTGCAAATCTACTCACTGACTCGAAGCAGATTGGATGTGTGGGAGTGACAATTCAGGCAAAAACTTTGTGGACGAACAGGATATTTTCACACTGGAATGTTTCAGTGAAGGGGCTGTTCATTCTATAGCAACATGCTGTAGCGAACTGTTATAGGCCACAACTGGAGCCCTTGGGACACGTTGGCGAAGGAAAGATATAAACATCAGGCAGACGTTTCAACTAACTTTGCCTGGACGTGAATCTTTTATGTTTTAATTTCAGCAAAACACACACACACACACACACGCACACACACACCCCATGATAACAGAGGGACTGTAATCTTTCTAATAAGAGAGCTAAAGTCGATAACATTTGAGGCTAAAGGCAAAGATTAGAGTGACATACCACCACTTCCTCACAATGTGCAAAAATAAGCCAGCAGGCGATGAATGGAAGCAGAGAAGTGCTGTCAATCATGGTATTTAACCCCAGTTTATGATGGCACATAAGACGGCTGATCTAAAATGGACACCTGGACATTAATGAAATGCACTGACTAAAATAATCAGGGATAGCTTTATTACATCTGATCAACGTGTGGTGATGAGTGGAAACATAAAACAGAATTATATGAAAAAGAAAATGTGTCATAATTCTTTAATCAAGAAAAATGTCTATGTTAAAATAATATTAATAAGAATTCATAATAATTTATTAATGAGCACATTTTGTTTTGGGATGTGTTTTCTGGACAAAAACCATCAGTAGTTTCCATTTTAACAATAAATCTCATGTCCATATTACTAATAAGGCCATATTTTATCAAAACAGTTTGGTTCAAAGCTTCCGCTTGACTTTCTCGGGTGTTTGAAACGCTTCTTGGACTTCGGTGCCGATATGTTTTCCTCTCTTCTCTGACAGTCTGCGGCCAACAGCCCCCAGGCCAGACGAAGGGAGCCCACATGAAGTCTGGAATTAGATGGAGCTGTAAATATTTGATGAGCTGCTGTGTGTTTCCAGCAGCTTAACAGACGACCAAGGTCAGAAGAATCTGCAGCCTCGCATGCAAACACGTATGCATCGTTGACAAACAGGGTAACACGTGCACAAATACTAACACACGCACCATCAACCTCAAACATGGCTGCATGCAAACAAAGTTTAAACACGCTCATGTTTCAAAAAATGTTGTTTTAGAGTCTATTCTGACATTGCTTGGCTTATGAAACTCACTTCCCCCTCAATATTTTCACTCTTTTCTCCAGATTTTCTTCATTTTGAAGAAAAATCTTTATTCCAAGAAGGCCTCACTGGTTCTTAGCAGGATAAATATGTTTCAATTTCAAAGATGAAACAGAAATGCTAACTCGAACCGCTTTCAGGCACATATGTATTTAAAAAGTGTGAAGGGATTCACATACACACACACACACACACAGACACACACAAACAGCTTGCAGCATGTCACCACATCCACTGTATCTAAAACACCGGATCGATCCATTGATGCGTGTCTTGCTTTCACATCTTTGAAGCACTGGAGTCAATTCTTAACCCATCTATAATTAAAAGCTGCAGAATTCAAAAGACCGTACAAAGCAGGAGCGCACAAAACATTCTGCCTAACCCTGCCACTGGCGTCATTCCATCTGTGCTGATATATACGTGCTGCAACCGCTCGCATCCATCTGCTGCGTGTTTTCTGGGAGGTGAGTCGACTCCCTGAGCTCAAACAGGGAACTCAGGTTTGTCTCTGTCCAGGATTTCTTCTTTACATGACACAGTGAAAGAGATTTGATTGTCGAACATGGTGCAGGACAGCAGACAGACCCATAAGAATATTCAAAACCTGATTTATTTGACCGAAAAAGCATTTATCCTGCCTCTGCACCCTGATGTAAACAACCATTAATTAGTTAGTTTATCATTGTACTCGTCAGCCAGTTAAAAAGTGAGTGTAAAGGAGCCCAAAACTGCATTATAAAGGTGAATTGTAAGGCTTTATGTCTGCACATCAGTGCTCAAGAGATGCTGCATAATGGAGCCCAAAATTGCTTTTGGCACCTCTGGGATGATATAAGTGATATGTCAGACCATCAAATACATTCTGTTGTTAGTTTATGATAACTTGGTTCTGTGATGGTTGTTTGTGCTACCAGATCCAATATAAATCTTTCTCTCTTTTCCATCCTCAGGAGCAGCCCTGGATTCAGGTGCACTTGCTGACATCAACCACGAACACTGTGGTTTTTCCTTTAACACCAGTCTGATTTACACTGAAAAACAGAACTCTGTAAAAGTCTTTTATGTCTAATCACACTGGCGATGGGCGTCTGGACGCAAGTCAGCAGTTTAATGGCCATGTTAGAATCACTCTGACGGTCTCAGTGAAGAAATACTGCAGTGTTGTTCTGTCAGCGAGGCTGTAATCGCCTCCTGATGAAACCTTTTTACAGGCGGTGCGTCGGCTCAGCAGAGGAGCAGCATGCAGACGCACACCTTGTCTCAGACAACAAAGCCTCTACAGCCTACTTCTGGGTGATAAGTCGTCTATTTCGGGTGTTGTTAAGACAGGTAGCATCACTGGGGGATTAGGTGAGAGCAGCAGAGTGGTGATAAATCACAACCGTGGAGATGTGTTCAGGGAAGGGAGCGCAGAAGGAGAGGGGGTGAAGTCAGCAGCAGAACATGCCTCTTCCAGAAGGTGACAAACAAAGGCGTCGTGTGAGGGAACGCTCAAGGAAAGCAACAAACTGGGACCCAGATCGCAGCGACATCGAAAGAGCCTTCCCAGCACAGGAAGGTCCCCCGCCCCATCTCCGTGTTTGTTCGAGTTTGGGGGTTTTTTTAAAAAAAAACTGGACTGGGCGGATTCGCAAACAGTAAACATCCTGCCTGTTGATCCGTCGGAGCCAAATATCCCAGACAGAGATGGTGTAAACAGAGACACATCAATATTTTAGCACATGCAATAACAAAAAGAGAGAGACAGAGACAGACATTGAGACAGACAGAGAGGCCACTGTTAAACAGACGTTTCTGTAACAACATCATTTAGACAGAGATTGCTGCAAGGCAAGTGTGCAACATGGCCAAGAGGAATTGGTGGTGAAGCAAGGATACACAATTTAAAACCTTAAAACCTTTAAACCTTTAAAATACAGCTTAAAGATAGAAGATAAAGAAAATAAATTATCCCTGTTTGTGTAAGTATGTAGGCTGATTTTGGTAAAAGTCAAAGAGAGCAAACCTTGTTTAACTTTTATCCACCCCCCTCCCAAATTAAAACGAGATTCTGGTATACATTAATATGATTACATTTTTATTATTGACATTATTGTAGCCAATTTATGAAACAGTTCTCATCTAATACTAAAATATAAACCGTTTAGATAGAGAAATTAAAGTAAGAAAAGTCAGAAATTAAAGTAAACAACTGCTTTTAGCCTTCCTAAATCATTTAAACTCATTAAAACGCGCCCAGGAGCGCCCCCTACCGGAGCTACAGCGCCACACACGGTCGACATGAAGATTCCAGTGGTGAGGGTGTGTTTAAGTCATGAATAATACTCTCTTCACTTCATCCTCATCCTCATCCTCATCCTCATCCTCATCCTCATCAATCAGGATCGGATCCCGAATTCCCTTCAGAATCACTTCCCGTCAGAAAAACCAAAACCCGTGTTTAATTAACCAAGTCGCACTCCTCCTTGTGTGTTTGCTGGTGCTAAAAGAGACCCTGACAGGATCATGGCAACATTTTATCTTATATAGAGCTGAAGTTCTGCCCGACTGACAGGATCCAATCATATCTGAATACAAGTGTCTTCCTCTCAGACCTGAACTGGCTTATAAGAGAAAGAAGATTATCTTGTCACGCCACTTTAGTTGTTTGATTAGCACAAATGACATTTCATGAGGGACAAATTAAATGAGATGTTAAGACAGATTTTCTCAGGCAGAGGCTAATCTCATTTGGGAAATCATTTGACCAGAGTCCAAATTGTGCGGAGCATCTGGAGGTGAAGTGGCTGCAAAGCTTTCTCACTGTGATGTGCCAAATGACAGAATTTGTCCGTAAATCCTGAAGATCCGAAATGTTTTCATCCTGCTGCTAAATCCTTTTTCTGCCAACAGTATTTTATCCACAAATGTCTTTAATCCGTGATTTAAAGAAGTCTTGATTATATTTCATATCACATGATCAAGAATAGCATAAAACTAACATGTACAATGATTTTTCCTCCTTTGTCCTTCGTGCACTAAAACCACAAAATCCCTTATGAGCTGTTTGTGGGATATTTTAAATGTTTAACTGAATTTGATATTAATGCATGCATTATTCTGTGCTTGTAATTTAAAATACTCAGCAATGATAGTTTCCTATTTTCCCTGCTGGTTTCAGCCTTTATTTTTACTCTGCTACCATCTAGTCTACGCCATCAGAACAGCACCCACAATGTTACCATACCAATATTACCGGTACAACAATATTAATCAAAATTGAATCAAATAAATTCGTATTTGGATTGAATTTGGATCACATCTTTAGTTTCAAACATCTTATTGATTTTTTTTTTTAACTAGTTCAGTTATTAGCTGACGGGAGAGCCCTGAGCTCAAGGACCTGTTGGCATTGCGACATACGAAGGCATATGAGTGACAGGCGGAGGTCTTGTGACCAAGGAAGGGATGAGCAGAATGTTGACGGACACTTCAAGCAGGATGGTGAACCTTGTCACAAAATAACAAATGAAAAGAGAAATCAAAAGCATTTTTAAATGACTAGAGTAGAGTGGTTTAAATGTAGTTTAACATTTAAAATGTTTTTCTCAAAAAAATGTTTCACAGATCTTCGGCAGTCATATGAGAAGTACATCAGTTTCACATTACATCAGCATTGGAGTAAGAAAACCAACATGAATCCCACTATCCACATTTAAACTGTATATGATTGCAATGTTATTTTATTTTTAAAATGATTCAGAGTTCAGCTCTTATGCCCTCCGGGAAGGAGCCGACTCAAACCTTCAGATCTGATCAATAATATCTCCTTCGTTGGAGTTTCAGACACGTGAGTTTGTCTTTAGCGGCTCAGCATCAGTAACATGACCCACTTGGTACATGTGTCTTCATTCATCTCTGATTGTGAAGCGTCCTTGTTCAGCAAACATTACAGCTCTTATATGACACAGACAGAAACAGGGTCACTGCTGCAGGCTGGTGGATTTAATTAGAATTCTGCAGCCAGAAAACGGTGGAAAAGAACATTATTGAAACATTTATGTGGTTGTACGGAGTCTAATCAGGGAAACAACACACAGCAGAACCTCATAAATTAATTTTCTTTTATATAACAAGGCAGATAACATGAACTAATCAGCAAAACACCTGCAAAAACAATGAATTAACTTGTTTTTTGCTTCAGGGTGGTTGTTAGAAGAAAATAAGTTATAGTAAACGCCAATAGTCATATAATATTTAAGTGTAGTGCACTCACTGGGGGGGGGACCTAAGGTTTCTTCTGACTAATTTATTTTTTGAGGTTTTCTTGGGGAAAATACTCAGAAAAGCTGAAAAAAACAGAAAAAACAATGTGTATATGCTTCTGTAGTAAACAGAGGCCAACAAAATTGTTTTTTAGTAAAATATCAACATACAGGAGCAGAACTGTTAAGAGTGGTTGAGCTCTGTTGGTTCTGGGATGCTTCTTCTTCAGGAAACGTGGACAGGAAGTGTTGCAAGATGGTGAGAGCTGTGTGCCTCCACCCACAGAGCCCAAAGACAGATAAATGGCCTTTTTCGAGATGTTCTCCCTTCTCAAGCCTCCCTTTATTTCTCTGACACTTGTACTCTGTTCTGCTTTTACCTCCACCCACGTCTTAAAATGAATCCAAATGTGGCTTCAAAAATCCAAATTTAACTTGACATTTAGCAACCGGTTCTCCTCTAAAAGATTTGAAACCGCATTAAAACTTCCAAAAATGAGTGCAGTTTCACGAATGTTTTGTGGCGTGTTTCACACCGTCCCTGTAATTTTAACATTGAGGTCAAGCAGAAGTCACTTCAACCAAGGATGGAGCTCCACCCAATAATTTCAGGAATTTCAAGAAGTGAAATGTGTAATTTTGGTCAGGACATCTCAAAAGTCACTGACAGGATTGTTTCTTCTTCTTTACAAAATAAAAATAGCAAAAAAAGGCACATTTTACTGTAACAAGTTCGGCAATTATTAAAGCTGCAGAAGCAGCATAGTTTTCTAAGAGTTGCTCTCCACAGCTGGAGCAAATGTTTAAAGTCTTGGGCAAAAAGAGTAAAAACAAACATCATCTTTAGCACAAATTCCTCCGAATCTAAATTGCTTCCAAAAACCTACAGTCAATACTTTTATCATTTTATCATTTATTCACACATCAGAAAATGACCCCTGATTGCATCAACACAAAAACCAGCTTTAAAAAACCTCCAACACTTCCGCTGAGTTTAGCAGGAAGCAGCCTGAAGGGTGAAGAGGCGCAACCCTTCCACACCCCGAGGCAGCAGAAGATGCAGACCCTCGTGAAGGTTTTATAGGCGCCGACATTCTGCCAAGGTGACAGATTCCGCTTCAGAAACATGAACAAACGAAAGCTGGGTGAGTTGGAATTGACTTTTGTTGAAGCCGCGTGCTGTTTAGTCTTTACTTCCCTTTACTATCACCTCATCTGGCATCCTGACAACGTTCGCTTGGCTACACATAACGGTAACACACCAGCCGACCTAGAAAATACTGAAATGCCATTTAGATCACCAGCAGCAGGACCGTGTTTACTGTGCATTTATGGACAGTAGATGCCCCCCACCCCCTCACAAAAGGACCAAATTGCTGGACCAAAGCCCAAGTTAGTTAACCGAGTCGTGTGAAATAACATTTCCTGTCACTTCGAACTCCTTGATCTCTGTTCTAGGGTTCATAATGCAACACAGCACTGAGGCGGATAAACTTTGGTAGATGATTGACTGGGTGGAGGTGAAAATTGCAGTATCTTCCTCTGAAGAGTGGCGAGTTTAACTTAAAAAGCACCAGGCCTGTATTTGTTTAGGCAGACTTAGCTACTGTCACGTAATAGACGACAACTTTGGGAACACTGTTTCTGTAATTAGATAAATAGTGTGAGCTATTGACATTTGTTTGGAGTGTGTTTGTGTGTGTCTTTGTTCACTGTTCCACTTACAAACAGTTTTTTGGTCCATTGTAAAGGCAACATAGAGGCGCCTTTGTGCACATTGAATGGAGCGCAGCCAGGCTGAGCTGGAGCGCTGGGTTAAGCTAAGAAATGACAGCAAGTGTCTGAGAAGACAACGGCGCTCTGTGCGCCTCTTCTTCTGCTGCTGCTTCACAAGATAATTGTGTGCTATTTAGTGCTGAGGCTAGACCCACAAAAACAAATCAATGTGATCTTTTGCTTTGGGCAGAAGTTCGAAACCAATCAGTTTATGTCTTCTCGGCAGTGAAAAGCTTTCAGAAAATGCTGTGATGGAGCCTTTATTTTTTATACATTCTTTAGAAAAAAAAGGACCTTTGTGGGCATATTAGAACAGCAATATGTAATTGCAATAGCTATATGAAGTACACGGCATCAATCAAAAATGCATTTTTATTATAATTAGCGGACAGGTGCACTCCCTCTGGACACTACTAGGTCAAACATACAAGTGCAAACAGAAACTAACCACCTTTAAAAATTCGATTTATAAACAAATAAGTGTAAGAAAAATAGTTAATAGCATCAATCTTGAAAAAAGGAGTTTCTGATAAAGGCAAAGCGGGAAGTTGTTGCATTATGTAGCCCTTAGACGTCACTAAAACACACAACTCTTCTCATATTCATCTAGTTTCCTGACATCGCAAAGGTTTACATATTTAAAAGATTTTATCTAGACCTTCCATATTTTTTTAAATCTTTTTTATCTGACTATATTTAGCGGAGGACATAAATATCCGTCAGTGTTTTCAGAGTCTAATGGCTCCCGGGGGCAGAAACATAATCAAACACTGGTGAGAGCTGCAGGGGCTGGAACAGAAATGCTGGGAGCTTTAGCCAGTCACTGTACAACAACATTCCTCAGATAACTCCAGGACAAACAAAACATGTCCGTTTGCACCAACGAAATGTGTTTTGGAGCAGCCGACGTCGTAAAGGTCTAACATTATTTTTCATTTTTACAGGAGACAGCAACAAATTAATGTCGATGATTTTGGCACATTTAAACTATTACGTCCTAGTTGCTCACATTTAGGTTTTCCTGTTTCATCATTTTTGTTTTAAGAACAGGAAGTCACTTCCTGTTGTTCATTACTGATAATCTAGATGACTGGCTATTGAAGTACCGGTAAACAACACATCATCAGAAGTAACGTATTTATATTGACATAAACCCTCTTAAAAACAGCCTTCTACATGTAGAACCTACCACAGTCATCATATTTCAAAGAATGCGAAGAGAAAAAACAGATCGTGTGTAATTACACTATTATAATCAGATCATATGTAAAATGAAATTTTCCGTTCTGTGACGCGTCACCTGTCTGCAAACATGCACGTTTTTGTTTGGTTTCCTTCATTAGTGTGTTCAGGATTAATCAGGCTCCTCTGTGTGGGCTGAGTGAGTAGGAGAGCCTCCTGTTGCTTGCCAGTGGGTCCTCTGACCACTTCTGCTGTTTAAAATGAGACAACACCATGTTGCGCAACCCAGACAAAGACCCAACCGGTCTTTCGGCTGTGGGTAAAAAGAAAAAGAAGTCATCATAACGTCCGCACTCTCATTTTAGCTCAACTCGATTGTCTGCTATTGCGATTCCAAATTAAAATTTCCCTGCCTGTGAACCCTGCAGCTCTCACCGTCCTCTGCCACTTTGAGGTTCTTTTTGTGTTTTGTGCTACGTCTCCGAGCAGCTACAACACGACACCCCTTAGATTTACACTAGGAGGTGTACTGAACCGAGCTGACGGGTCTGAAAGGGGGAGCCGGTGTCTTATGTTAGAACTGCGTCATTATTTGCATGCTGAGAATCGCAACCACGACCTTTCCATGAAAATGCTATTTTCTGCTGACTGAGAACAGTCACCCCCCCCACCCCCACCACCACACTCCAGCTCGTTACCCGTGAGAACATAACTTCAGCCAGCATTTCCCAGATGTCTCTCTGGTGTTTACGGTCCCCTCGCACTAACCCCTAAACATGACAGCTCTGTACTGGTGTAAAGATTTCGAGCCAGTCTAATTAAATCCATAATCCTCCGCAGGTTTTAAATGGTTCGGGAGCCTCACTAATCTGACGAGCCGCCACTCGGAGAAGCCCAACATCAAGGCAACCTCGGGATGCAGTGAAAGCCTTACTGGTGCCAGACCTGCAGTGGGGGGTCAGTCTGTGGATGACATCGAGCCCTGCCTCCAAAGCCCCAACTATGCCCACTCCGATGAAATGTACACCCATGTGGGAACTATTCCCCGCAGTCAGACACAGAAGAAAAGCTGCAGAGAAATGAAAGAGAAGAAAAGTAAAGAAGAGGAGAAAGAAAAGAAGACGAAGAGCCATTGGAAGGCGGAGGAACACGTCCAACACTCCCCTCTGCTACACGCCCTGTCCATCCAGAGCCTGACCAGTCTGGACCAGTCTCTGTGCGTTCCTGCAGCGTCCCGGCCGCTGCCCTGCACACCAGCCCCCGGTAGGCCTTCACCTTTGACCTCACCGGCCGACCACTGCAGGAAACCCCTCGATCACACAGAGGTGCTGTGGACAGAGACAGATGTTTCAGACACCAATAGCTGTGTGAAAAAGCCGTCAAACATGACCAAAGCGGCCTCCCCGCAGGACCTGTACGTCCCGATGGATCCCATCTATGAAAGCGCTTGCACTCGGAGAGGCATCGCAGGAAAACAGGAAGCAACAGAGGCTGCAAATGACTCAAAGAAAGTCAACATAAGCAGGTGAGAAGATGAATTGGGAACTATTTTTACATCTTTAGCGAATGTTGTTTAAAGTTGTGGTGACAGGATTAAAAACCAACAACCCCAACCAGATTAAAGCATTGAGGATCCTCACGAAGATAAATAAGTAAATAATATCCAGCCTTTATTACAATTCCTTTGTTATTGTTGAACGCAGTTGTTTCAAGCTACAAAAGTGGGTGAGCGCTGTGACAGTTACGAGTTAAAATCCCCTGACAGGGCTTTTAGTCCGCTAATTTCACGGTAATGAGTCAGCGGACATGCGCACTAGTTGCTCGCCGGCTGCGCTCCGGTGCCATCAGCGCGCAGTTCGCCGGGTTGCGTATCGGACTCCGCGGGAGAAGATGGGCGAAGCAGGGCGCACTGACCGTGTCTTGATCCGCTCCGGGGAGGTAGAAAACAGGTGAGAAAATTGGAATTTGGGGTCTCGTTTTTGGTAGAGACGCGCTCGGTCAAACACGCAAACGCCACTGGAATTAAAGATTTGAAACGTTTTCAACGCGGCGCTTTGATTTCCTGGTTAAAGATGCCAAAACTTTGGCCAACTTTAAAACCAGCGCACTGAGTCTGTGTACTGACGGAGTGCGTGCGTCTTTCTGGACATGACTGCGTTACATAAGTGCAGGAATTTGATCCTGCGCTGCTTTCACTCAGAATAGCGATAAGCTTTTTTTGGAAGCTCCTTTCCCCGTCCTGTCCGCTCTACCTGCTCCCTCCTGACATGAATTTGGGCTATGTTTCAATCTCAAATACCATAAACAGTCAGTGGAGAAGTGCATGTGAGGAATTTATTTATCATCTTTTTCTTCACAAGTTTCTCAAAAAGATGCAGCATTTCGTTGAATTCAGTCGTCCAAAGTGAGCAACGACTTTCATTTTGAAATGTTTCCTTGGTCAGAACCAGCCTTTCTTCTCCCGCTCGCTGTTTAGTTCCCCTGAGGTCAGACACATGTTGGCGATGTCACATTTGTTTTGGGTTATCTGGGAGCTTTGAACCGCACCTCAGTGGATGTCAAGCGGCGCTGTAAAGTTGCAGGAAACGCAGTAAAGGTTTGATGACCGTTTTGGGGAGTGTTTGCAGCCCCCGGGGCGGTGGGAGTTCCCCCCGTGTTGGGGGGTTTGGGGGATCTATTCCGTGGATGAAGAGTGGGGGGAAGGCCGCAGCTGTATTCACAGCCCCTAAGACAAAAATCCGTGACTTAGACATTTGTGTCTTCAGCGCTAAAAAAAAGCCATGCAGATGTTTCAGGCGTCCCATCCTCATCCTCGTGGTGTTGTGGTCTACAGACTGTGGACAGTGCTGTGGGAACTAGCCCACAGTTCCCATGTCTCCTTCTCTGTCCTCTGTCTCTCGGTGCATTAAGGGCCATAAACCAGTGCAGGCGACCGTGGGTGGGGCAAATTAGGACTCATTCCCTCTCACACACGCTGCAGCTTTATTCGCACGACACACGGCCGCCTTGAGACGCACTTTCACTGTTCTCCCCTTTCTTTTTTAGCACGTGCTCCCTGACGTCAGCCACAGGAAGGTTCTGTTCTGACAAACAGCATTTGGCTGATTTCAGGGCGCTCACGCAGCAACAGAAGTATTCCCCATCCTCCCATCAGAAGCTTGTTGTGTTATGTTGCAGCTGTTGCTGGGCGGAGGCAGGACAACGCTTGCATAATAAGACGGGAGGGTTACAGAAAAGTGTTTTGGGATTGTAGTTTAGAGACCAAACCACATGTCAGTGGACCAGCATCGGTCACCTCTGAGGCTGTCCTGAGTGTCCTGGATACTCGTGTATTCAGGAAACACATTTTTTTGGATGTAGAGTCTGTCTGTGGTTGTGGTTCGTCGAATGTTTTGATCTTGCTGTGCTGTGATTGGCTGATCAGGTGTTTGAGCCCACAGGTGCTGTGCTGGTTTAGTGGCGGCATAATAACAACAATAAACTCCTCTTGCTCATAAGTTTGATGTATATATTGTAAAAATGTGTGTGTTATAGACACCAAACCAACATTTTTATTCAAAGATCTGTAAGAAATAATTCAGGACAGATCATTAATAGTTTTTTAGTTTATTTTTGGAACTAAACCGATGCTGAAGTGGCTGGATGGAGGTGCGTCATAGCTGAAACACCTACGTTCGTTGTCACATGTCTCTGAATTTGTTCGACAAACACCCCTTCAAACCACAATCATTTTTGACTCAGATCTCTTTAGAATTATTGGAACAACTTCCTGATTTCAGACCTTTTCATCAAAACAAAAGTACCGGGAGGAACATTATGGACCAGAAAATGAGATCATTATTTAGATTGCCTTGATTTTTATTGTGATTTATTCATACAACATGTAGAACAGCTGAATGTCGATCAGCGAGACCTTGTGAACTAAAGCCTCCTGATCCAAAGCCTGCATGTAGGAACCCTGTCTGAAATGGTTACTGGGTATTTTTCATGACAGCATTTCCTCTGGTTTTTCAGTCTGAAGGCTTCTCCAGACACCAGCGGAGATTACGTGAAGGTAAGCTTCCTTCTAAAGCTGCTTTGTTTCCGTCTATCGCTCGCTAACCTCTTCTCACGCGCTCTTTTTGAGAGACTCTTTTCTTTGTGCCTGGCGGTGGGTTTCTGTTTTCCCCTCTCTGCACCCTGGACCTGCGCTGTAATTCGATCAGGATCGGTGGCAGAAAGGACTCTGGGAATGCGTGCATCACGGGGAAGATACTTTGAAGCCTCCGGCGTTGCCGCCGGTAACAGCAGTGGCCTCGTCCCATCTTGAGAAGATAGAAACAGAGTAGAGAGAGCAAGAGAATTTCCAGTTCAATGACTCGTAATTGGACACTTGACAGACTCACTTGGCTGAATGGGACAAGCTGCCCACCAATGTTAATACTGATGTAATTAAACGGACTAACAACCCCCCCCCAACTCCCACTTACACACTGTGCCACTGTTTTGCCTAAAAAAACCTACAGAAACACAAACATTCACACACACATGCTCCATTTTTGTCTTGAGCCCTTGATTAACAGCCAGTGGGAGAGACCATTCTGATGAGTTTGAGGGGACAACATGTCACTGTTATAACAGTGTAACCACAATAATGCCTGCGTGTGAGTGTCACGACGCAAACATTCCAGACTCGTTGGTGGGTGTGAAGCCTTGATATACAGTATTCTTTTGTGTGTGTGCTTACATGAAGATGTGTTAAACAAAGCGCTGCTGAGTGATGACCCCCGCCTCACATTAATGTTGCCACAGCAACCAGGCTGGGACTCTAGCACGGGTCGGGGTCCCGGGCCCCTGGTGCACTAGAGTGGATGCCAGTGTGGGAATGCCACAACCCCACCCTCCTGTCCTCCCCTGTCCCCTTACTCCAAACAGTGCGGAGGACATTTACCCATGATGCTTTTTCCTCTGAGAGGACAGAGAGCTGGTCGACACCTGTTTTAGTATCTGTTTGGTTGTATTTTCATGTCGATCCTCCTGGGATGACCTTCAAGTTCTCTAAAGACAAATTCTGGTTGGAGCCGCCGTCGGAGAACCTGAAGAAGCAGTTAGACGACGAGCTGCGGCTGAGCGGCACCAACCTGAAGAGCCATGCATGGTACCACGGGCCGGTACCCTGGGAGGTCTGCACGTACACACACCCACACAGTACTGACTCAAGTGCTTATCTGTTTTCAGTTGTACAGTTTTTAGAGGAATGCTTACTTATCTAAAACAGAAATCAGCTTCTTATGATTCTGAGTCATTTTTTTATCTAATCTATAGAGCATTTTAGCTCTATAAACACGTATGTCCATAACTATTATCAGTTTATGTCAAGAGATTATTCAATAATCTTGCATATTTTTTTCTAAAGATGGAGACAAACTGTTGTCATGAAGTATGTCTGGTCCATAATGTTCCTCGAACAAGTTTACACATAGTTTGTTTGAAATACTCAAAGCTAGGCGGAATTAATTAAATATATCGCTATAAACGGATCAGAGATCTGAAAAATGAGTGAAAAGCGATTGTAATTGAACATTCTATTTCTGCCCAGCAGGGGGCAACGTAATCTCACTAAATCTGAGATTTTCGGCTTTAAGTCTTGGGGCCAATAACGAATAAGAAAATCTTTTATGGATAATTATAAAAGCAGATATGAGGGAGAGAACGTCTATCAAGTTTACCTAACCTCATAAACTCTAACTTTTCCAAATTTGTGAGTTTGGCACCAACTAAATGCAAAGTTGTATCTGGAACTTTTCTTTTTTTTAACTCTTACTCAGGTGGCAGAGAGCCTGGTGGTGAATCATGGCGAATTCCTCATCCGAGATTCTCGGTCCAATCATGGTGACTTTGTCCTGACCTGCCACTGGCAGCAGAAAACTCTTCACTTCCTCATCAGAAGGACAGTTCTGCAGTCCAGCGAAACCTACACTCGTGTTCAGTACAGCCTTGAGGAGGAGGCCTTTGACTCTCTGCCGGCTCTGGTTCATTTCTACGTGGGCAGCAAGGCGGCTCTGACCCAGTGGAGCGGAGCTCAGATTCACCGTCCCATAAACAGGACACTGCCTCTCAGTTACCTGGATACGGCCTTTGGCACCATCATCGGAACACCGTCCTCCCACGGAGACAGCTTGTGTGGTCAGCTGCGAATGTGCCACAGAAGGTCAGATCAGACACATTTACACATGTGATCAATTAATTAATAAATATTCAATTTAAAAAACAAGGAAGTTGACCGGGTCTCTTCTTTGGGGTCCCGGTCAAAAGATCACTTCTCTAGGTCCATCTGGATAGCTGGACCCCAGCTGGGTGCACTCATACTTGATTTTGTACTTCACTGGGGTATTCTTAAGCCAGAACTTGCATTGCCCTTTAACTATGACCTTAAAATAAAAGAGAGTTATAACACAATCCCTGTCTCGCATCTCCATGCAGTCCCGCTTCTATCCACAAGGGGGCAGACCTCAACAGGGACCAGGATGAGACACCTCAGGCCGCTGCAGGCGAATCCTTCCTGTCTACTCCCTACAACAGTGAGTCAACATTAAATTCCTCTTCTCTGATGTGGTGTGCAATTTCAGACCCTTATAATACAAGTGCAGTGTGATTCGGGTCCATTTTCTCTGTCAGGTGGAGCTGGGAAAGTTGAAAAAAAAAAAAGTCCACCAGCACAATACAGTGGGTAGGGTTAATCCTGCTCACACTATCTGATTCCATTAGAGAATATCAAGGTTTCACAAGTGAAACAAGATGCCTATAAGCCACTGTACTTAGGTATTACTATTTAATAATGTGTTATTTCAGTGTGCTGAGAAGTAATTTAATATATCACCTGCGCTTGAGCATGAACACGAAATACAAAACAAAGTGGATAAACCAGCTATAAAGATTAAGCTCTATTACATTTTTAATATCAACCAGCTGCTTCGGTAGAACGCTGCAATATTTTAGACAATGGGATAGTTGTGGAGTACACGGAAGAGAAGAGTTTGTTATTGTTGAGTTTGTTTGTTATTACACTGTAATAAGATTGGCTCATATTTGCTAGTCACTGTTATTTATGTGAGCTATCTTAACCATTATTATCGGTATAAATTGCTATCAAGCAGTCTACATAATGTTCCATCATACACCCAATGAAACATTTCTTTTTGGGGTTTTTTTGTGATCTGTTTTCCTCTGAGACTTCTGGAAATTCACAGTTCACTTTCCCGATTACACAACAGCACGGGGTGTACGTTCTGTTCTCTGAACCTGTAGAGAC
This sequence comes from Takifugu flavidus, assembly GCF_003711565.1. Taxonomy (NCBI): domain Eukaryota; kingdom Metazoa; phylum Chordata; class Actinopteri; order Tetraodontiformes; family Tetraodontidae; genus Takifugu; species Takifugu flavidus. Next base: position 12,213,245 of record NC_079524.1, read on the forward strand.
GTGCTTCAGCTCAGGAACTGGACTGCTAGTATCTGTCAGAAGATGTGATTTGTTTAAAATTAAACAACAGATCAAAGCAAGTCTTCACCAGTAATAAAGTTCTTCCCATAGTGAAATGATACCAGGAGGGTTTGTGTTGGTCACCAGGAGAGGACGAGCTCCTGGCTCCTCAAACTACAAACACCTCTGGGACATGATGTCCTGGATGCTTTATGAGCTTCTACCTATTTAAGTTCCAAACACATCCGGGACATGTTAAGGTTCCTGCCAGGCATAGACTCCTAATGTTCCTCCCCTAGTTTATAACCTGGACTTCTGAAGCAGCGTGAATGCGACTGCATGTTGCCTTCAGGTCAACTCTTGTTTTTGTGCCTCTTAATATATAGGAAACATCTGGAAGTTGCTGTCAGGGTCTGGCACTATAGGACACATCTGGAAGGACTTTCTCCCAATAACAAAATCATACAGCATGTTAGAGAACAAACAAACCAAAAAACACATTTGTTCAGCTTTGTTGTAAATACGACAACCTGGATCAATCCCTCGAGCTTGTTGGAGGTTTTCATTTGGTTCATTTGAGTGTGAATCAGTTCAAATGAAGTAACAGTTATAAAGGTCACTGTGTGTGTGTGTGTGTGTGTGTGTGTGTGTGTGTGTGTGTACACAGAGTGAGTTTGTTATGCTCAAGGCCAGGTAATGCTTGCAAAAGACAAAGCGTTGAAGATAAATAATCAAACAAATAGTTCTTGACATTTCATATGTAACACTGATACGTCTGAACTCGAATCTTCTCCAAGTTAATTTTATTTTTCACAGATTTCATCAGTCGTTTCATCAGTGGTGCTTGAACATTCGGTCACACAAGTTGTCTTCCAGCTCATTCGTTCTTTTGACCTTTCATTGCTGAATCTCTGGATCCTCCCTCGGGTTCTTTGGAACGATCTGATTTTCACAGTCACCTGAATCTACTCGCTCTTCATGTTTTTGTGCTTTGATTTCAACATATCGACGTGTAATCCTGAGATCTTAAAGCAAAAAGACTTCATAAATTTAGAAAGGAGTTTTGTTGATGAACAAGAGACTCAGACTGTTGAGAGAGGAGATGATGGTAGTTCTATACATCTAAATAAGTACTGCTGTTGAGCAGCGTGAACCTCTCTGAAATGTCATAAGTTATTCTCATCCATCCTGTGGAAACTTGAAGATTTGAGGCAAAAATTGTAACTCAAGGAATTCTTTGAATGAAATGGCAATTCAGGAACTCTCTTGCCATTCATTATTCCTTTTTAACTTTGCTTCTACAAAACAACCTCCTCCACAAAAACTTTACCGCTGAGGTAAAAACTGCTACTATCAGCAGAACAAGCGTCACCAGGAACGCCAGCACATCGATAGAGTGGTACTGGATGGCGTTCATCTTGTAAGACTCCGTCCGCAGGTGCTTCGCTCCTTTGTGTCTCATGACAAACTCGATCCAGAACATTGCTCGGTCCATCGGCTTCATGGGTTGATCCCTGTGCAGGTTGGAAAGGGTTTTCATTTTCTCCCTGTAACTGGGCTGGTGAAGAACCTCCTTCAGGGCCTCCAGGAAGTTGTCCTTGTTCACAGTTGTAATGTCCAGGACTTTCGCCACACCTTTGACCTTCATCCTGAAGAAGTTGTCTGGCTGGTCAAACATGAGGGGCAGGCCCACGAGTGGGACGCCGTGGTAGATGGCCTCCTGGATTCCATTGGTTCCTCCATGCGCCACGAAAAGTTTGGTCTTGGGGTGACCGAGGAGATCATTTTGTGGGAGCCAGTCCAGCAGTAAGGTGTTGTTGCCCAGGGTGGATGGTCTTTTACCTTTATGTCTCCAGATCACCTTCTGAGGAAGTTGAGCAAAAGCGGCAGCAATGTCCTCAACAACGTCCTTAGGGAGGTTCTCCACCAGGGTTCCTAATGTCATGATGATGACGCCGTGTTCACCAGAGCTCTGGACAAAGTCCTCCAGCTCTTTGGACAGAGGCTTGGAGGGTTTACACTGAAATCCTGACATGTAGATGACGTTTGGCATGGTGGGTCGAGGAAACTCAAAAGTGAAGTCGTTCCTCATGAGCCAGATATCAGCTGACTGGAACAGCTCCATGTAATGCACGTCATCACCAAAGTAACGATGAACAAACGGTCTGTAGTTTGGATCGACGAAGTACCAAATCTGCCAGCAGGAGAAGAAATAGTACATAATGTTTTGAACGCGCTGCCAAAACGTCATTTGGTCTGTCAGCTCTGTTCCTGGTATGGGAACATAGGATAATGGGGAAGGTGCGATTGCTCGATGCCCCTCACCCTGGACAGTCCACCTCACATTAAAGACCAGTGGAAGACCCAACCGGTGAGCCAGCAGCACCCCTGGCCCAGTTGCAGGGTCTGTAAGGACCAAATCATATTTGGCATTATGGAGCGTCTGCATCAGTTGGGTGTCCTCAAACATCTCTCTGACCATCTCAAGTACATGTTTATTCATTTGATAAACGGCTTCATACTCCACAAATAAACGGCTCCAAAGCGAGGCACCTTCTCGTCTCATGGCCAGCATTTTTTCAACAAATAACCCAAATCCTTCCTCATCAATACCAGCAGAGGAGCTGAGAGTAATGGACTTGTAGTATGAAGACTCTGCCTTGATGTACCAGCTGTCCGCCGGCCTCACCACCGTGACCTCATGACCTCTGGAGTGAAGTTCCTCAATGAGTACTTTCATGTTGATCCAGTGGCTCCCATCCAATGAATACACCAACACCTTCCCAGCATTCACCACCGAAACAGTGCAGATCAGCAACAGGAGTGGCAGCGAGGTTGGTTGAAGCATCTCTGAAGCCGAGGCAGGAAAGCTTGATTTGTCCTGAATAATCTAAACATAGACATTCAGATTATCTCAGTTTCGCTGGACTGTCCCACTGTAAAACTGTGACGGTCATAAATAAAGAGAGGCCAGAGTACTTTAACTGGAGTTTAAGTGTACCCTATGTCTATGTCGGGGGTGTTAATAGTCATCTGTGTATTATAAAAGGACTTTATGGTTCCAAGTCATGTGTCCGCTTGTACGTTATCTGTTATCAGCTGTGATTGATAAATGATGCAAACCTGTGACCATTAGTGTCAACACTGGTGGCTGCAAATGTTCCTATGACTGGCAGCAAGAATCCGCTGAAGGTGTTGGAGCAACAGAGACTTCTGATTTTCTCATTTGCATAATTACACAACCTGTTTCCAGATTTGACAACAACACAAGGATTTGCATTTTAGTGGCTGAATCCCCAATTGTAAACCAAAACGCTTTGGTCCCCCTCTCAACATTTGATGGGTTGGCTGGTGTTGAGGATGTTTAGCTACAGCAGGACTTTAACAGCCGCTGCTTTTTTTACACTTTCAAGGGACTTCAAACATAAATCCACAACTTTTATGAAATAATAACATTCTTTTCTAATGAAAGACGGTTGTGTTTTTGATGTTGTTTCCTGCATTTCTGTAAACTTGAGACTTTTCTAAGTCATCAGGTAAAACTTTCTTATCGATAACTTGTCGCTCCTGCCATGATGACAGGAACTATTGAAAGGGTCTCATTGAGTTCCCAAGCAGAATGAGCAGAGCTTTACTATCTGCACTGAACCTGTGAATGGGAAACTTCTGAAACGTGCACTGTGAAGCTGTGCACGCACGGTAATGCCCCTGTTGCTGAACTGAACAAAAACATGCTTAAAAAGGGGGGAATAACTGCACTGAAACACCAGCATAATCTTTTTAAAGCTTGTGTAAAATAAACAAACTTAGTCTGCATTTAATTGCTGTGAGTCTGTGAAATCTGCTGAAACACTTACAGGTAACGATGTGTTCGGTCGACTCGGGTCAGCGCGAGCTCGCTGTCTGGACGCTCAGCCGTCGCCAACAAGACACAGACTGATGGTTTTATGCAACTATGAGGGTCGGATGACAACAGAGGGTGTTGATAGTGAGGAGTACAAAGATCAGTGTATGTGTGTGTGTTCCCCCCAAGATAAAGTCGTTTCTGCAACAGTGGGCGGTTTGTGTGTTATTAATGTACGAAAGCCACTCTGGCCACATGTTAAGTTGATACGGTGAAGCATCAATGAGTGACATCGACAAGCCTTCTGTCTCCTGTTGCCTGGACGTGGGGCTGTGGCCGAATATTGTAATATTGATTCATTTAAGTGACACTTCTCACTTTTATGAGAATTAAACTTCCATTTACAGGTCTGTATAGACTTTTTGCTTCAACACAAATAAGATATTAATGGACCTTTTTAAAATCAATGTTACAGATTATTAAGAACAAACTACAGTGTAATTAAACCTTATAGTCAGTTCAATTTCCCCGTGGCGTGCAAACACACCCTCCTCACAGGAGGATGTAAAACTGTACAGCTTGTGTTTGTGCATGTTTGCATCATTTTTTTATTTTAAATATGATAATACTGCCGTTTTGTGATATATTCAGGATACATTTAAGGTTTATTTTTAACATCTGCATTAAATGTTTGAGAACATCCTGCAGAAACCCAATTCAAGATTCAACAAAACATGTAAAACTTTCTTAGAATGGAACTTAGAAGTGTCCAAGGTTCATTGTAAATTTTTGGCAGGATTGAGCAGCATGAACCTCTCTGAAATGTCATAAATGGGCCATTGTTTCATATGTACTTAGAAATCAGCATTGGAGTTTGATAATTGATGTCTACACTCCAAAAGCCACATATTGCATTTGCAGAGTAATATTCATTAATATTTTACTCCCGTATGTTCCACCCGGGCTCCTGAATAAATCCTCAAAATATAATATATTGAATATTGTCATTTACAAGACAAGAAGTTCAAAAAGATGCCACCAGAGTACTTTATTCCTTTTTAACTTTGCTTCTACAAAACAACCTCCTCCACAAAAACTTTACCGCTGAGGTAAAGACTAGTACTATCAGCAGAAGAAGCGTCACCAGGAACGCCAGCACATCGATAGAGTGGTACTGGATGGCGTTCATCTTGTAAGACTCCGTCCGCAGGTGCTTCGCTCCTTTGTGTCTCATGACAAACTCGATCCAGAACATTGCTCGGTCCATCGGCTTCATGGGTTGATCCCTGTGCAGGTTGGAAAGGTGTTTTCATTTTTTCCCTGTAACTGGGCTGGTGAAGAACCTCCTTCAGGGCCTCCAGGAAGTTGTCCTTGTTCACAGTTGCAATGTCCAGGACTTTAGCCACACCTTTGACCTTCATCCTGAAGAAGTTGTCTTGCTGGTCAAACATGAGGGGCAGGCCCACGAGTGGGACGCCGTGGTAGATGGCCTCCTGGATTCCATTGGTTCCTCCATGCGCCACAAAAAGTTTGGTCTTGGGGTGACCGAGGAGATCATTTTGTGGGAGCCAGTCCAGCAGTAAGGTGTTGTTGCCCAGGGTGGATGGTCTTTTACCTTTATGTCTCCAGATCACCTTCTGAGGAAGTTGAGCAAACGCGGCAGCGATGTCCTCAACTATGTCCTCAGGGAGTTTCTCCACCAGGGTTCCTAATGTCATGATGATGACGCCGTGTTCACCAGAGCTCTGGACAAAGTCCTCCAGCTCTTTGGACAGAGGCTTGGAGGGTTTACACTGAAATCCTGACATGTAGATGACGTTTGGCATGGTGGGTCGAGGAAACTCAAAAGTGAAGTCGTTCCTCATGAGCCAGATATCAGCTGCCTGGAACAGCTCCATGTAATGCACGTCATCACCAAAGTAATGATGAACAAACGGTCTGTAGTTTGGATCGGTGACGTACCAAATCTGCCAGCAGGAGAAGAAATAGTACATAATGTTTTGAACGCGCTGCCAAAACGTCATTTGGTCTGTCAGCTCTGTTCCTGGTATGGGAATATAGGATAATGGGGAAGGGGCGATTGCTTGATGCCCCTCACCCTGGATAGTCCACCTCACATTAAAGACCAGTGGAAGACCCAACCGGTGAGCCAGCAGCACCCCTGGCCCAGTTGCAGGGTCTGTCAGGACCAAATCATATTTGGCATTATGGAGCCTCTGCATCAGTTGGGTGTCCTCAAACATCTCTCTGACCATCTCAACTACCTGTTTATGCATTTGATAAAAGGCTTCCACCACTTCATACTCCAGAGATAAACGGCTCCAAAGCGAGGCACCTTCTCGTCTCATGGCCAGCATTCTTTCAACAAATAACCCAAATCCTTTCGCATCAACCCAGCAGAGGAGCGAGAGAGTAGTATGGACTTGTAGTATGAAGACTCTGCCTTGATGTACCAGCTGTCCGCCGGCCTCACCACCGTGACCTCATGACCTCTGGAGTGAAGTTCCTCAATGAGCACTTTCATGTTGACCCAGTGGCTCCCATCCAATGAATACACCAAGACCTTCCCAGCATTCACCACCGAAACAGTGCAGATCAGCAACAGGAGTGGCAGCGAGGTTGGTCGAAGCATCTCTGAAGCCGAGGCAGGAAAGCTTGATTTGTCCTGAATAATCTAAACATAGACATTCAGATTATCTCACTTTTGCTGGACTGTCCCACTGTAAAACTGTGACGGTCATAAATAAAGAGAGGCCAGAGTACTTTAACTGGAGTTTAAGTGTACCCTATGTGTCTATGTCGGGGGTGTTAATAGTCATCTGTGTATTATAAAAGGACTTTATTGTTCCCAGCTATGTGTCCGCTTGTACGTTATCTGTTATCAGCTGTGACTGATAAATGATGCAAACCTGTGACCATTAGTGTCAACACTGGTGGCTGCAAATGTTCCTATGACTGGCAGCAAGAATCCGCTGAAGGTGTTGGAGCAACAGAGACTTCTGATTTTCTCATTTGCATAATTACACAACCTGTTTCCAGATTTGACAACAACACAAGGATTTGCATTTTAGTGGCTGAATCCCCAGTTGTAAACCAAAGCGCTTTGGTCCCCCTCTCAACATTTGATGGGTTGGCTGGTGTTGAGGATGTTTAGCTACAGCAGGACTTTAACAGCCGCTGCTTTTTTTTACACTTTCAAGGGACTTCAAACATAAATCCACAACTTTTATGAAATAATAACATTCTTTTCTAATGAAAGACGGTTGTGTTTTTGATGTTGTTTCCTGCATTTCTGTAAACTTGAGACTTTTCTAAGTCATCAGGTAAAATTTCTTATCAATAACTTGTCGCTCCTGCCATGATGACAGGAACTATTGAAAGGGTTTCATTGAGTTCCCAAGCAGAATGAGCAGAGCTTTACTATCTGCACTGAACCTGTGAATGGGAAACTTCTGAAACGTGCACTGTGAAGCTGCGCACGCACGGTAATGCCCCTGTTCCTGAACTGAACAAAAACATGCTTAAAAAGGGGGGAATAACTGCATTGAAACACCAGCATAATCTTTTTAAAGCTTGTGTAAAATAAACAAACTTAGTCTGCATTTAATTGCTGTGAGTCTGTGAAATCTGCTGAAACACTTACAGATAACAATGTGTTCGGTCAACTCGGGTCAGCGCGAGCTCGCTGTCTGGACGCTCAGCCGTCGCCAACAAGACACAGACTGACGGTTTTATGCCACTATGAGGGTTGGATGACAACAGAGGGTGTTGATAGGGAGGAGTACTAAAGTTCAGTGTGTGTGTGTGTGTGTTCCCCCCAAGATAAAGTCGGTTCTGCAACAGTGGGCGGTTGTGTGTTATTAATGTACGAAAGCCACTCTGGCCACATGTTAAGTTGATACGGTGAAGCATCAATGAGTGACATCGACAAGCCTTCTGTCTCCTGTTGCCTGGACGTGGGGCTGTGGCCGAATATTGTAATATTGATTCATTTAAGTGACACTTCTCACTTTTATGAGAATTAAACTTCCATTTACAGGTCTGTATAGACTTTTTGCTTCAACACAAATAAGATATTAATGGACCTTTTTAAAATCAATGTTACAGATTATTAAGAACAAACTACAGTGTAATTAAACCTTATAGTCAGTTCAATTCCCCGTGGCGTGCAAACACACCCTCCTCACAGGAGGATGTAAAACTGTACAGCTTGTGTTTGTGCATGTTTGTGCATCATTTTTTTATTTAAAAAATGACAATACTGCCGTTTTGTGATATATTCAGGATACATTTAAGGTTTATTTTTAACATCTGCATTAAATGTTTGAGAACATCCTGCAGAAACCCAATTCAAGATTCAACAAAACATGTAAAACTTTCTTAGAATGGAACTTAGAAGAGTGTCCAAGGTTCATTGTAAATTTTTGGCAGGATTGAGCAGCATGAACCTCTCTGAAATGTCATAAATGGGCCATTGTTTCATATGTACTTAGAAATCAGCATTGGAGTTTGATAATTGATGTCTACACTCCAAAAGCCAGATATTGCATTTGCAGAGTAATATTCATTAATATTTTACTCCCGTATGTTCCACCCGGGCTCCTGAATAAATCCTCAAAATATAATATATTGAATATTGTCATTTACAAGACAAGAAGTTCAAAAAGATGCCACCAGAGTACTTTATTCCTTTTTAACTTTGCTTCTACAAAACAACCTCCTCCACAAAAACTTTACCGCTGAGGTAAAAACTGCTACTATCAGCAGAACAAGCGTCACCAGGAACGCCAGCACATCGATAGAGTGGTACTGGATGGCGTTCATCTTGTAAGACTCCGTCCGCAGGTGCTTCGCTCCTTTGTGTCTCATGACAAACTCGATCCAGAACATTGCTCGGTCCATCGGCTTCATGGGTTGATCCCTGTGCAGGTTGGAAAGGGTTTTCATTTTTTCCCTGTAACTGGGCTGGTGAAGAACCTCCTTCAGGGCCTCCAGGAAGTTGTCCTTGTTCACAGTTGCAATGTCCAGGACTTTAGCCACACCTTTGACCTTCATCCTGAAGAAGTTGTCTTGCTGGTCAAACATGAGGGGCAGGCCCACGAGTGGGACGCCGTGGTAGATGGCCTCCTGGATTCCATTGGTTCCTCCATGCGCCACAAAAAGTTTGGTCTTGGGGTGACCGAGGAGATCATTTTGTGGGAGCCAGTCCAGCAGTAAGGTGTTGTTGCCCAGGGTGGATGGTCTTTTACCTTTATGTCTCCAGATCACCTTCTGAGGAAGTTGAGCAAACGGCGCGGCAGCGATGTCCTCAACTATGTCCTCAGGGAGTTTCTCCACCAGGGTTCCTAATGTCATGATGATGACGCCGTGTTCACCAGAGCTCTGGACAAAGTCCTCCAGCTCTTTGGACAGAGGCTTGGAGGGTTTACACTGAAATCCTGACATGTAGATGACGTTTGGCATGGTGGGTCGAGGAAACTCAAAAGTGAAGTCGTTCCTCATGAGCCAGATATCAGCTGCCTGGAACAGCTCCATGTAATGCACGTCATCACCAAAGTAACGATGAACAAACGGTCTGTAGTTTGGATCGGTGACGTACCAAATCTGCCAGCAGGAGAAGAAATAGTACATAATGTTTTGAACGCGCTGCCAAAACGTCATTTGGTCTGTCAGCTCTGTTCCTGGTATGGGAATATAGGATAATGGGGAAGGGGCGATTGCTTGATGCCCCTCACCCTGGATAGTCCACCTCACATTAAAGACCAGTGGAAGACCCAACCGGTGAGCCAGCAGCACCCCTGGCCCAGTTGCAGGGTCTGTCAGGACCAAATCATATTTGGCATTATGGAGCGTCTGCATCAGTTGGGTGTCCTCAAACATCTCTCTGACCATCTCAACTACCTGCTTATTCATTTGATAAAAGGCTTCCACCACTTCATACTCCAGAGATAAACGGCTCCAAAGCGAGGCACCTTCTCGTCTCATGGCCAGCATTCTTTCAACAAATAACCCAAATCCTTTCGCATCAAACCCAGCAGAGGAGCTGAGAGTAATGGACTTGTAGTATGAAGACTCTGCCTTGATGTACCAGCTGTCCGCCGGCCTCACCACCGTGACCTCATGACCTCTGGAGTGAAGTTCCTCAATGAGTACTTTCATGTTGACCCAGTGGCTCCCATCCAATGGATACACCAAGACCTTTCCAGCATTCACCACCGAAACAGTGCAGATCAGCAACAGGAGTGGCAGCGAGGTTGGTCGAAGCATCTCTGAAGCCGAGGCAGGAAAGCTTGATTTGTCCTGAATAATCTAAACACAGACATTCAGATTATCTCAGTTTTGCTGGACTGTCCCACTGTAAAACTGTGACGGTCATAAATAAAGAGAGGCCAGAGTACTTTAACTGGAGTTTAAGTGTACCCTATGTCTATGTCGGGGGTGTTAATAGTCATCTGTGTATTATAAAAGGACTTTATTGTTCCCAGCTATGTGTCCGCTTGTACGTTATCTGTTATCAGCTGTGACTGATAAATGATGCAAACCTGTGACCATTAGTGTCAACACTGGTGGCTGCAAATGTTCCTATGACTGGCAGCAAGAATCCGCTGAAGGTGTTGGAGCAACAGAGACTTCTGATTTTCTCATTTACATAATTACACAATCTGTTTCCAGATTTGACAACAACACAAGGATTTGCATTTTAGTGGCTGAATCCCCAGTTGTAAACCAAAGCGCTTTGGTCCCCCTCTCAACATTTGATGGGTTGGCTGGTGTTGAGGATGTTTAGCTACAGCAGGACTTTAACAGCCGCTGCTTTTTTTTACACTTTCAAGGGACTTCAAACATAAATCCACAACTTTTATGAAATAATAACATTCTTTTCTAATGAAAGACGGTTGTGTTTTTGATGTTGTTTCCTGCATTTCTGTAAACTTGAGACTTTTCTAAGTCATCAGGTAAAACTTTCTTATCAATAACTTGTCGCTCCTGCCATGATGACAGGAACTATTGAAAGGGTTTCATTGAGTTCCCAAGCAGAATGAGCAGAGCTTTACTATCTGCACTGAACCTGTGAATAGGAAACATCTGAAACGTGCACTGTGAAGCTGCGCACGCACGGTAATGCCCCTGTTCCTGAACTGAACAAAAACATGCTTAAAAAGGGGGGAATAACTGCATTGAAACACCAGCATAATCTTTTTAAAGCTTGTGTAAAATAAACAAACTTAGTCTGCATTTAATTGCTGTGAGTCTGTGAAATCTGCTGAAACACTTACAGGTAACGATGTGTTCGGTCGACTCGGGTCAGCGCGAGCTCGCTGTCTGGACGCTCAGCCGTCGCCAACAAGACACAGACTGACGGTTTTATGCAACTATGAGGGTCGGATGACAACAGAGGGTGTTGATAGGGAGGAGTACTAAAGTTCAGTGTGTGTGTGTTCCCCCCACCATAATGTCGGTTATGCAACAGTGGGCGGTTTGTGTGTTATTAATGTACGAAAGCCACTCTGGCCACATGTTAAGTTGATACGGTGAAGCATCAATGAGTGACGTCGACAAGCCTTCTGTCTCCTGTTGCCTGGACGTGGGGCTGTGGCCGAATATTGTAATATTGATTCATTTAAGTGACGCTTCTCACTTTTATGAGAATTAAACTTCCATTTACAGGTCTGTATAGACTTTTTGCTTAAACACAAATAAGATATTAATGGAGCTTTTTAAAATCAATGTTACAGATTATTAAGAACAGACTACAGTGTAATTAAACCTTATAGTCAGTTCAATTTCCCCGTGGCGTGCAAACACACCCTCCTCACAGGAGGATGTAATACTGTACAGCTTGTGTTTGTGCCTGTTTGTGCATCATTTTTTTATTTAAAAAATGACAATACTGCCATTTTGTGATATATTCAGGATACATTTAAGGTTTATTTTTAACATCTGCATTAAATGTTTGAGAACATCCTGCAGAAACCCAATTCAAGATTCAACAAAACATGTAAAACTTTCTTAGAATGGAACTTAGAAGAGTGTCCAAGGTTCATTGTAAATTTTTGGCAGGATTGAGCAGCATGAACCTCTCTGAAATGTCATAAATGGGCCATTGTTTCATATGTACTTAGAAATCAGCATTGGAGTTTGATAATTGATGTCTACACTCCAAAAGCCAGATATTGCATTTGCAGAGTAATATTCATTAATATTTTACTCCCGTATGTTCCACCCGGGCTCCTGAATAAATCCTCAAAATATAATATATTGAATATTGTCATTTACAAGACAAGAAGTTCAAAAAGATGCCACCAGAGTACTTTATTCCTTTTTAACTTTGCTTCTACAAAACAACCTCCTCCACAAAAACTTTACCGCTGAGGTAAAGACTAGTACTATCAGCAGAACAAGCGTCACCAGGAACGCCAGCACATCGATGGAGTGGTACTGGATGGCGTTCATCTTGTAAGACTCCGTCCGCAGGTGCTTCGCTCCTTTGTGTCTCATGACAAACTCGATCCAGAACATTGCTCGGTCCATCGGCTTCATGGGTTGATCCCTGTGCAGGTTGGAAAGGGTTTTCATTTTCTCCCTGTAACTGGGCTGGTGAAGAACCTCCTTCAGGGCCTCCAGGAAGTTGTCCTTGTTCACAGTTGCAATGTCCAGGACTTTAGCCACACCTTTGACCTTCATCCTGAAGAAGTTTTCTTGCTGGTCAAACATGAGGGGCAGACCCACGAGTGGGACGCCGTGGTAGATGGCCTCCTGGATTCCATTGGTTCCTCCATGCGCCACGAAAAGTTTGGTCTTGGGGTGACCGAGGAGATCATTTTGTGGGAGCCAGTCCAGCAGTAAGGTGTTGTTGCCCAGGGTGGATGGTCTTTTACCTTTATGTCTCCAGATCACCTTCTGAGGAAGTTGAGCAAACGCGGCAGCGATGTCCTCAACGATGTCCTCAGGAAGGTTCCCCACCAGGGTTCCTAATGTCATGATGATGATGCCGTGTTCACCAGAGCTCTGGACAAAGTCCTCCAGCTCTTTGGACAGAGGCTTGGAGGGTTTACACTGAAATCCTGACATGTAAATGACGTTTGGCATGGTGGGTCGAGGAAACTCAAAAGTGAAGTCGTTCCTCATGAGCCAGATATCAGCTGACTGGAACAGCTCCATGTAATGCACGTCATCACCAAAGTAACGATGAACAAACGTTGTTAAGTTGGGGTCGATGAAGTTCCAAATTTTAAATTGATTGAAGAGATAATATAGAATATTTTTCACACGCTGGAAAAATGTCATCTGGTCTGTCAGCTCTGACATGGCTATTGGAACATAGGATAATGGGGAAGGGGCGATTGCTTGATGCCCCTCACCCTGGATAGTCCACCTCACATTTAAGACCAGTGGAAGACCCAACCGGTGCGCCAGCAGCACCCCTGTAGGAACTGCAGGATCTGTCAGGACCAAGTCATATTTGGCATCATGGAGGCTCTGCATCAGTTGGGTGTTCTCAAACATCTCTCCAGCAATCTGAATGACCAGGTTATTCATTATGGAGAAAGTTTCCATCATTTTATACTCTTGAGTCAAAAGATTCCAAAATGAGGCACCTTCTCGCCTCATGGCCAGCAGTTCTGTTGCAAATAACCCAAAACCTTCCTCGTCGAATCCTGCAGAGGAGCTCAGAGTGATGGACTTGTAGTATGAAGACTCTGCCTTGATGTACCAGCTGTCTGACGGCCTCACCACCGTGACCTCATGACCTCGGGCGTGAAGTTCTTCAATGAGGACTTTCATGTTGATCCAGTGGCTCCCATCCAACGGATACACCAACACCTTTCCGGCATTTACCACTGACGTTAAGTAGAGCAGCACCACAGCTTGAAGAAGCATCTTTGATAGGGTTCTGCCTGGCCCAATGAACTGAAAGACACAACACCCTTTTAAATTAAAGTTTAACAAAAATATGATTATAGGTGATGAGAAATTCCTTCATCTTAAAAAGGCAACATTATCCTACAAGTTGAAATTATTAAATTTAGTTTTTTTGTACAAAGGTCTTTTTGTGACAGTGTTTTACATCGTAAAAACGAGTCTTCTGACAGTTTTGACATCAGAACATGTAAAACTTGCAATGGATTTGACTTTTTTCCCGTCATTTAAAACAATTACACACTAACTGGACAATAAAAACAAGTTTTGCTGCTTTTCTTTACTGAGGTAATGTGACACTAAGTTTTAATGACAATAACAAATCTTTCATGACTTTAGCAGCAATTCATTAAACACATCCACGACATCTTCATTTTTTCCTGCCAAAAAGAAATTCCTCCATCCCTCAAGCCTCATTCAGCTTTAAGGTTAAAAGGACTACAGTTTGCGGTTTGCTCCAAAAATGGGCAGCTTTGTCTCAACTATTTCTCCAAGACGTTAACAGGTAACCATGTGGTCAGAAGACTTACCTGCCGGTAATGGTTTGTCGTCCGTACTTGCAGCTTTTGTAGATCAGATAGATCACTGAGTGACAGTGTTGCACAGATCCTCGTATCCACAGTGAAGTGACCGTACTAAAGTTCAGTGTGTGTACAGCAGTGATAGTAGCCCCTTATACAACTTTTAACTATTTCCATTCATGGTATGCTGGCCAGATAAGATTGAGGTTATGAGGGTGCAAAGGCTAATCTGCACATAAATTCACTTGATCCAGTTAAGCCTCTGTGAGGCTTTAGTGTGACATTAAACATGTTTCCCGATGGCAGGAAGGGCTGCCCTGACTGATTGAACATCATGATGCTGAAAAACTTAAACACAAGTTCGGATTTTTGTTACATTTACAGAAAGCCTTCCTGTTCATGATGGTTTATCAAGACAGGTCTGTCCTGTGATGTTTAAAGATGCGACAGTTGAAACCGTCTGACTGAAACCTAATAAAAACATTGTCCTTGCACACATATATAAGCAAAACCTAGGCTTTGTATTGACATTCACTATAATGTACTGTGTCCTTTTGTTTAAGTATCCTTTTATTGAAATGAAACGCAGCAATGTAATGTAGACAGTTTTTTTTGTCACTGTTAAAACATTTTCTAGAATATTCAGGTCCATCCTGTGGAAACAGAACTTGAAGATTTGAGGCAAAAATTGTAACTCAAGGAATTCTTTGAATGAAATGGCAATTCAGGAACTCTCTTGCCATTCATTATTCCTTTTTAACTTTGCTTCTACAAAACAACCTCCTCCACAAAAACTTTACCGCTGAGGTAAAAACTGCTACTATCAGCAGAACAAGCGTCACCAGGAACGCCAGCACATCGATGGAGTGGTACTGGATGGCGTTCATCTTGTAAGACTCTGTCCGCAGGTGCTTCGCTCCTTTGTGTCTCATGACAAACTCGATCCAGAACATTGCTCGGTCCATCGGCTTCATGGGTTGATCCCTGTGCAGGCTGGAAAGGGTTTTCATTTTCTCCCTGTAACTGGGCTGGTGAAGAACCTCCTTCAGGGCCTCCAGGAAGTTGTCCTTGTTCACAGTTGCAATGTCCAGGACTTTAGCCACACCTTTGACCTTCATCCTGAAGAAGTTGTCTTGCTGGTCAAACATGAGGGGCAGGCCCACGAGTGGGACGCCGTGGTAGATGGCCTCCTGGATTCCGTTGGTTCCTCCATGCGCCACGAAAAGTTTGGTCTTGGGGTGACCGAGGAGATCATTTTGTGGGAGCCAGTCCAGCAGTAAGGTGTTGTTGCCCAGGGTGGATGGTCTTTTACCTTTATGTCTCCAGATCACCTTCTGAGGAAGTTGAGCAAACGCGGCAGCAATGTCCTCAACGATGTCCTCAGGAAGGTTCCCCACCAGGGTTCCTAATGTCATGATGATGACGCCGTGTTCACCAGAGCTCTGGACAAAGTCCTCCAGCTCTTTGGACAGAGGCTTGGAGGGTTTACACTGAAATCCTGACATGTAAATGACGTTTGGCATGGTGGGTCGAGGAAACTCAAAAGTGAAGTCGTTCCTCATGAGCCAGATATCAGCTGCCTGGAACAGCTCCATGTAATGCACGTCATCACCAAAGTAACGATGAACAAACGGTCTGTAGTTTGGGTCTGCCAAATACTTGATTCGAAGCTGACTGAGAACAAAGACTAAAATATTTTTCACGCGCTGGAAAAATGTCATCTGGTCTGTCAACTCTGACATGGCCATGGGAACATAGGATAATGGGGAAGGGGCGATTGCTTGATGCCCCTCACCCTGGACAGTCCACCTCACATTAAAGACCAGTGGAAGACCCAACCGGTGGGCCAGTATCACTCCTCCACCCCCTGCAGGATCTGTCAGGACCAAATCATATTTGGTGTCACGGAGGATCTGCATCAGTTGGGTGTTCTCAAACATCTCCCCGACCATCTCAACTGTATGCTTATGAATCTGCCTGAACAGTTCCACCAGATCATATTCCAGCTTTAAACGACTCCAGAGTGAAGCACCTTCTCGTCGCATTTTCAGAGTCTTTGTCACGTACAACCCAAGGGTTTCCTCATTAATACCAGCAGAGTAGTTCAGAGTAATGGACTTGTAGTATGAAGACTCTGCCTTGATGTACCAGCTGTCCGCCGGCCTCACCACCGTGACCTCATGACCTCTGGTGTGAAGTTCCTCAATGAGGACTTTCATGTTGATCCAGTGGCTCCCATCAAAAGGATACACCAACACCTTTCCAGCATTCACCACCGAAACCGAGCAGATCAGCAACAGGAGTGGCAGCGAGGTTGGTCGAAGCATCTCTGAAGCAGATTCTGGACACAGAGGCAGGAACCAGAAAAGAAATGGAAAAACAGCTATTAGATCATCATGAAAGGAATTCCCCTGATTGTTTTCTAAAATCATCAGGCTTAAATCATCAGGAATACATGACTGTGTGTTTGTCGATATCACTTTGACCATAGAAAAAAAAATGTTTTAGAAAATTAATAGCAATGACATTAGATTCACAATAGTCTAATCATTAATAAAATGGATTTTATTTTTTCTGGTTCCACTTTCAACAAGCTACATTAACAGTAGGTCCAAATCATCACAGTCACATAAAATCCCAACAATTCCCCCAAACTACTCAGACAATCAACAACTACAAGAAAAGGACAAAGATACAGAAATAAACATAATTTGCACAACAGCCCACACTGCTGAGCGTGGTGTCAGCAAGCACACGGGATTAAATAGACAGAGTGGTCTTATTCAAACACAGGTGAGGAAGAGTAATACTAGTGGAACACATCTGGGCAATCTGAGAGAGAAACTGAATGATCCAATCTATAGAAAAAGAAACACACGTATTTATTAAGATTAAGATATACTTTATTCATCCCCGTACACCCCAGACTCGGGTCCTCTACCAGAGGCCTGGGAGTCTGAGGGTTCTGGGCAGGATCTTAGCTGTTCCTAGGACTGCGCTCTTCTGGACAGAGATCTCTGGTGTGGTTCCTGGTATCTGTTGGAGCCATCTACTGAAGTTGGGTGTTACTGCCCCGAGTGTCCCGATCACCACTGGGACCACTGTTGCCTTCATCCCCCACATTCTCTCCATCTCCTCCTTCAGCCCTTGGTACTTCTCCAGCTTCTTGTGTTCCTTCTTCCTTATGTTGCTATCACTCGGGATTGCTGCATCTATCACCACCACTGTCTTTCGGTGTTTATCCACCACCACTATGTCAGGCTGGTTGGCCACCACCATCTTGTCAGTCTGGATCTGGAAGTTCCACAGGATCTTGGCCTGCTCGTTCTCCACCACTTTCGGAGGTGTCTCCCACCTGGTCCCTGGGACCTCCAGCCCATACTCAGTGCAGATGTTCCTGTACACTATGCCAGCCACCTGGTTATGCTGCTCCATGTATGCCTTGCCTGCCAGTATCTTGAACCCTGCTGTGATGTGCTGGACTGTCTCAGGGGCATCTCCACACAGTCTGCACCTGGGGTCTTGTCTGGTATGGTAGACCCTGGCCTCTATTGCTCTGGTGCTCAGGGCCTGTTCTTGTGCAGCCATGATTAGTGCCTCTGTGCTGCCCCCTTGTAAACAGCATTGGTGTTTGTGGACCACTCCAGTTTATTGTCCAGCTGAACACTCAGGAACCTGAAGATGAGACTATTTCCACATCTTTCCCACTAATGCAGACTGGGGAGGGTGGGGACTTGCTTTTACTAAAATCCACCACCATCTCCTTTGTCTTGGTCACGTTGAGCTGCAGAAGGTTCTCCCTGCTCCACCTAACAAAACTCTCCACAAGGTCCCTGTATTCATCCTCTTGTCCATTCTCCACACATCCGACTATGACTGTGTCATCCGAGTACTTCTGGAGATGACATGTCTCAGAGTGGTACTGGAAGTCAGCTGTGTAGGTGGTGAACAGAAAGGGGGAGAGCACAGTTCCTTGTGGAGCTCCTGTGTTGCTCATCAGGGGGTCGCACACACAGCTCCGCAGTCTCACAAACTGTGGTCGACTTGTCAGGTAGTCCTCGATCCAAGAAACAAGGGGAGCATCCATCTGCATGTTCTCCAACTTAGCCCTCAGCAGTCTTGGCTGGATGGTGTTGAAGGCAGAAGAGAAGTCAAAGAACATGACCCGCACTGTGGTGTTTAGTCTGTCCAAGGAGGAGTAAGCCCTCTGTAGCAAGTATATTACCGCGTCATCAACCCCCACCTTGGGCTGATAGGCAAACTGCAGAGGGTCTTGAAAGGGGCCTCTCCAGGTCTCTCCTCCCCTGGCTAGACGTGAAGGATAGTCCTGTTGGGGGGATGGGTGACATGTTGGTATCTATGTAGGGTGTCAGCAGGGGGGAGGGGCAAGAAGATGGCAGAGGTGTTGGGGGCTCTGGGAGGTGTGAAGGGGACCCATTGTTATCCAGAGGAATATTGGGACAGCTGGGGGAGGGGGAGCTAGAATCAAACCTGTTGAAAAACTGGTTCAACTCATTAGCTTGGTCCACGTTCCCATCAGCTGAGCGTATTCCTTTCTTCTGGAAGCCAGTGATTGTTCTCATCCCACTCCAAACATCCCTGGTCTGGTTCCTCTCCAGTCTCTCCTCCAGCTTCTTCCTATAGGTGTCCTTGCTCTCCTTCAGACTGCGTTTCAGTTCCTTCTGTACTCTCCTGAGCTCAGCTGGGTCCCCAGCAGTGAAGGCCCTCTTCTTGTTCAAAAGGGCCTTCAGGTCATTTGTCACCCATGGTTTGTTGTTTGGGTAACAGCGTACCTTCTTGGTGGGGACGGTGTTCTCAGTGCAGAACTTGATGTAGTCGGAAACACAGTCTGTCAGTCCATTCATGTCCTCACCATGTGGTTCACAGAGAGCAGACCAGTTGGTGGTCTCCAGGGCATCCCGCAGACAGTCCATGGCACCATCAGACCATTTCCTAACAGTCCTCACAGTGACTGGTTGCTGCTGAACCACAGGTGTGTATGATGGGGAGAGCAGCACGAAATTATGGTCAGACTTGCCTAGTGGAGGGAGTGCAGTGGAGGTGTATGCATTGGTGACATTAGCATACAGTAAATCCAAAGTCTTCCTGTCTCTCGTGCTGCACTGGACATACTGATGGAATGTAGGGAGAGTGGACTTAACCCTTTAATGCACAACATGGGTCTAAAGTGACCCGACTGAGGTTTTATTTGCTTTATCTTTGCAATTAATTAATTTTATTACTCAGCATTCCAGGTATTCCTCAATTAACTTGTTTTTGATCATACTTCATCCTTCTTGTATAATTTTATTTTTTACATTTTGAATAAAAACACTTTTTACATCACTACCCCTCTAATGCACAACATGGGTCTAAAATGACCCGTAATCATTTCCCATGTTATTTCACGTGTTTCTAAGCTGAATGTTTATAATCTATGTATTTACTCAATCAAAACTATTCATTAACTTTTAATTGTTTTATGTAGCACAAATCCTCACATTAAGTGTTCTGTTCTTCCTTTATGAATAAGCATAGCTTGTCAGTCTTCATGAAGTTTTCCCACGTCCACATGGGTCAGACCCACATTTTGTAACATACAGTATTTACAGTATTTACCACTGTGGAGAAGATTGTATTTGAAGACTTGAACCATCTAAGTCTTATTTTACAATAATTATCATATTACCTAATAAGAAATTTGATGTGATAACGATAACTCTGCATAATTATTGATTATGTAATTAATTTGAATTTGAAGAATTAGTAGCTCCATTTCTTGTCAGAAAGGGAAAATTTTTCAATCGGCTACCGTAGCTAGCTAGCTGTTGACATTTGACGATCATGTTTGTGTGACAAATAAACACATTTCAATGATAAAATGTATGATTATTTGGCCTAAAGCATTGCTAACGTGATTATTTGAAGCAAATTCAAAATCACACTTGGATAAATGGGTCATTTTCTACCCATGTGGTGTAGTAATCCAAAATCTATTTTATTCCTAAAATAATAAACAGAAAATGGAAGCACTGACCTTGTACTAATCAAAAACAAGATATTAAAATTATAATTGGGACATTTAATAATAAAATGAATTGATTTTTAAAAAATACAGCAAAGAAACACTCACCCAGCCTGAAAACACATGCGAATGAATGAATGCGGGTCATTTTTGACCCATGTTGTGCATTAGAGTGGGTGTTCATATTTAAGGGAGGCGTGATTGAAGTCACCTGTGATGAGGATAAAGGCTCCGGGATGTTTAGTGTGCAGGTCAGCCGTGACAGAGTGAATAACGTCACGGGCCGTGTTCGCTTTACCGGTCGGAGGAATATAAACAGTGATGGCGATGACATTAGTAAACTCCCTTGGCAAATAGTATGGACGGAGTCCGACAGCAATAAGTTCCACGTCGGGACTGCGCACGCGCTCCTTGACGTGAATATGCTCCGGGTTGCACCACCTGTTGCTAATGAACACGGCCAGTCCCCCTCCTTTCTTCTTACCGGCCGCGGTGGTGTCTCGGTCCGCTCGCACAGTGGTGAAACCAGCGATCGTCACATTGGAGTCCGGTATCAGTCCATGGAGCCGTGTCTCCGTGAAACACATGATACTGGCCTCTCTGTACTCCCGCTGGGTCCGTGTGAGCGCCTCCAGCTCGTCCATCTTATTTGCCAGGGACCCAACATTCCTCGTTATGACCGCGGGGACGCAGGGTTTAAAACGTCGCCTCTTCATCCTCTGTTTAACTCCAGCCTTAGTCCCTCGTTGTTTCCTCCTCACCTCCTTAGGGATTTGGGGCTTCTCTCCGACCACGAAGGATGGTGGTCTTAGAGCCATCAGCTGGTCTCGTGTGTAAACAATACCGCTCCGCTTCTCGGCCCAGCTGATGGGGGCCGCGAATAACCCAAGCACCGCAAAACAGAAAAAAGTATTCGAGCCTCCAGAACATGGTGTCTGAATACTCCACTTGTAAATGGAAAGAAAGAAAGTAAATCCAAATAGAAAAGAATGTAAACAAGTATAGAAAACACTACGAAAATTTAAAAAAGAACAATTAAGTGTAGGGAGCTGCTACTACTGGCTGCCGCCTGGGACAGCGCCATTTCTTGCATTTCTTATGCCATATAATACTGCCATGATCATCAATATCAACAATATTTTGTTGTTCCTGTCTCTCTGTGGTTTTCTATAAAGCTTAATTAAACAACTATTACTGCAGCTTTTACTGCAGATTAAATCTATAAAATAAACTGCACAGTAAAGACACTTACAGAAGAGGATGATAGGTCGTGGCGCCTTTGTGTCCTGTCTCTGTTCATCACAGACGGCTACTGAAGCAGCACAGTGGGGGCTGTCTCTGGGGTTGTACTTAAGTTCAGTGGGTGGTGCACGTTCTTCTGTGGGGTATGCAGCTGCAGCGAGTTGGTTGCTCATAGAGACTGTTATTCACCTTGTCTAGTCTTGTCTTGCATTTCATCAATGTCCACAAACCTCTGCAAACAAGCACATTGAGCGTTTCCTTAGAGACTTCCTGTGCTGCTGGATTTCCACTTGAGTATGTTTTGGGAACAGTTATTTGTTCTTGCACCCACTGATAATGGCGTTACATAAGGGAAGGAAGTCTGATAGCTGAGAGTTTGGAAGATACCCAGAGAGGGCAACCTAACCCGAGAGCTGTGGAAGGGACCCTTGTCCCTCTTCCTGTGGAGGAAGAGAAACACGGTGTTGGGGAGAAAAGGATTAGTTTTCTCCCCGTGCTGTTGCCTTCAGAGGAATGAGACGGAAGCTTCATTTTACTTGCTGCAAGGACAACTCACACGTCTGCAGTGTGAGCTACAAAGTGTGAGCCTTGACAAGGTTTATTTTATATTAGCACACGAACATGTAAGATTACAATAAGCGTAAGCGTCACATGATAAAACAAAGCATGATATATACAAAAGGAACATAAGAAAATAGGGAATGGAGTATGACAGGATGGTCAGGTTGTCCCCTGCTATCCTGAGGCAATAGAACACCAGTTAAAGCAGGTCACAGGGTTCTGCACAGGAGTGATAATAAGCAGTTACAGCATTGCTATATGAACAGTTTGAACCTAACACGGTGTCCATGAGGTTGTGAAAAAGATCTACTTCTGGGGTGATACTTTGTTTTTGTTTGGTCCTGTGAGTCTTAATTTGGGTGTGCTGTTTAAGAAGGGTTTATTTTACTGCATCAGCAAATGATGCTTCCTGAACATCGCTGCAGGGCATCGAGAGCATAAGACTGTAACACCTGAGCATGTGGTGGCATATTACATGTTGATGTATGATGTTGATGTTGTTTGTTTGAAGCCCTCTTGTGTGTTTTTCTGTACAGCTCCAAACGCATAATTTACGACGCGGTAATGTGCTGAAATTACAGTCATAAACAACCACCCAGTTTCAACCAGGCTGCTGTTTATTTAACAGAGGTCAATGCCGACGTTGGACTTCAAGAGTCAGTGTGAGCTTGGGGTCCCTGCCTTCAGCCTCCGTGTGAATGTTTTAGAAACCGTTATCCAGTCAAATCAGAGCGGAGGGTGCGGCCACTGAAATAACAGGACCAAAGTCCACAGTGTGTGTGTGTGTGTGTGCGTGTGTGTGTGTGTGTGTGTGTGTGCGTGTGTGCGTGTGTGTGTGTGTGTGTGTGTGTGTTATAGTGGCAGGGGGAGGAATGACTGGGATCAGGTTTTGTGTCTATGCCGTCTTTATGTAAGAAAAACCAATAAAAATCATCGTTATTATTCAAAAGTTATGTTATTGATGGTGTTTTTGCTGACTGTATGGCCCAATATTTGACCAGTATTTATGTCTGTAGCTCCACGGTTGAAAAGTCGCTCAGGCAGCGTGGCTCCATCCCCGTCCTTCTCCAGGCACCGGTCCCTGCCCTCACCCAGCAGTTCTCTGCGTAGACCCCAGATTCGGGTGAACCTGGACTGCCCATCCTCCAACTCAGACTGGAATGGCTACACAGAGCTTTACCCCCACGCGCACAGCTATGTGGAACGGCTGCGGGTGGAGCGTTTCCTGGAGTGTGATCAGCCCAGAGTGGAGGACGGTGACGCGTACTGCTTGCCAGTGGTGGAGGCGGTGTCCTCTTTTAAACCCAGCATGTACATGTCACCGCTGATGGCCCAGGAAAACAAGCCACTGGAGGTGGGAATCCTGCGGAGGGTGAAGGAGCTGCTGTCCGAGGTTGACCACTGCACGGCGGCTAAACACATCACCAAAGCTGACTGCACGGTAGCGTCCAATTAGATCTGCTTCGTTGTTTAAACCTCAGAGTAGATCAGATTCTATCAGTAACTTTGCATTTGTTTTCCAGGTGGCCAGAATTCTGGAAGTCACCCCTGAGGTGCAAAAGATGATGGGAGTGAGTTCCGGAATGGAGCTCCTCACGTTGCCACATGGCCAAAGGTTGAGACTGGACCTGCTGGAGAGGTGAGCGAGGAGGGACCTCCAGGCTTCTGGACATAGTTCGTTTAAACTGCAGACACAACCGTGACCATGGATTTCACCATCAGGTTCCAGACCATGGCGACCACGCTGGCTGTGGAAATGCTTGGATGCACTGGGACCACCGAGGAGAGGGCCAGCTTGCTGCACAAAATGATCCAAATCGCAGCCGAGCTCAAGAGCACCATGGGCAACATGTTCGGTTTTGCAGCTGTCATGAGAGCATTGGAGCTGCCGCAGGTACACCCAGGGAAACAATCGCGCAGCATCTGAAGAGTTTCATTTAGTCTCTGACCTCTGTATGTATAAACAACTCCAAGCCTGTTGATATTACGGAGACTGCACCATGACCACGTTATCTCTGGATGGTCACGGTCATGTGGACAAAACTGTAGGTCTTATCTTAACTATTGCTGGGCTAGAAGTACCTCTGTCCCTCATTGTGATGTTGTTTTCTGTTATAAAGTTGACTAATGCTGCATAAGGTCAAAACAGAGCGCTGACAGAGTGGCACACCTCTTGAGGCAACATTTGATATTGCAACAAAGAGGAGTTATCCCGTTAAAACCATTCATTGGCTCTAAAATCCGAAAAAAGACATTTCAAAGTCAGAAATTTCCTGGTTATTTATTTCTTTAATGGTGAGTTTTTCTCTTACAGGTATCCCGTCTGGAGCAGACGTGGACGGCATTACGGCAGCGACACACAGAGGGCGCTATTCTCTACGAGAAAACTCTGAGGCCTTTCATGAAGAGTCTGAACGAAGGAAGAGGTGAAGGGTCCCTCCGCGTCTCAGGGTTCAGATGATTGCTCTGTTTTCCTTAACGAGCCTGTCTTTTTCCCCAGAAAGCTGTTCCTTGTCCAACACCACCTTCCCCCACGTCTTGCCACTCTTGTTTCTGCTCGAAAAGAGTGCGGCAGCAGACGAGGCCCTGGAGCCGTGGGAGACTGTGGAAGCCGGGGTGGATGTGGTCATGTTCCACCTCGGGGCGGCGAGGACCTTTGCTCAGCAAGGGAGTGTCTACCGCTCTATCGCCGAGACCAAACTCAAAGGTGGGTCAGAGCGATTTCTCATGTCTTTGAATTCCGATCAAATCTCTCACGGTGATGATGATCCGTCAGGCTTCGAGGAGCGAGCAGAGGTCACGGAGCTCTTCCTGACCGACTTTCAGATGAGGCTCCTGTGGGGGAGCAGAGGGGCCGAGGAGAACCAGGCTCTGCGGTATGGCAAATTCGACCAGGTGTTGACCGCCTTATCCAACAAGCTGGAGCCGCCTGTCAGAGCGGGCTGAGGTCACTGCGGATATCCAGCAAACACGTTTTAATCCCTCAGGACTGTGGGACTGGGAGCAGTTCCTGTTGGGAGAATGGTCCGGTTTATCTTTAGAAGAAAGACATGACTGCAATATGAAGGATCTGACTGTGACTGACCTCCTCCGTACTCGATTTAGGTCAAAACAGGCAAGATTTTACTGTGATTCTGAGTAAAAAGTAGCTGTAGCCGTTTATCCTGCAGGACAACAGATTTCTTCCTGTCCAGGAAACCTGAGATGTGTTCTCCGCACAATAGCTGGAGAATCGAGGCCGCGCCTCGGCCTCCTTACTTGTGTAACTTAATATTTCTGCCTGCCTGAAGGCTGGACCTTCCTCCATTCTGCACCAGTTGGTCAAATCTGCCACCCAGTGAGATAGCAACATTCCTATAGGTCAGAACCATACTGCATTTATACCTTTGACACTTCGAAGGTGGTATTTAAAGTAATTACAGCGGCTGTAGTCGCAGTTCCGCCTACTTCCTGATCTTTACTCTTCCTGAACTAAATCATGTAATCATGTGAAGGGTCACATCACTGTGTGAGTGAACTGAAGGTTACCTGACCCTGGAGGTGAGGCCGCAAGGTACCCTTTATTCTTTACATAATACCATATTTAATGTCTAATATTTATCCAAAATGTGAAATGTAATTCTGTTTACCTCAACAGCAAGTGTTTTCTGATTAAACTGATTTATCTTTCAGCCTCAGAATCTTGTTTCTTTTTACCCCCCCCCCCCCCAGAATTCACATTTTACTGCAAAATTAGACGGGAAATTGAGACGTTTCACCTTTTTATTATTTTGTAAGAATTAATAAAATGTACAAAAAGACAACAAATACAACAAACAATATATTATCTGAGCCTGGTTGTGTGGTTCGTTCTCCCTCTGTGTTCGGGTGAAGAGAGTCAGTGTTCAGAGTGAGAGAGCAGCTTTTCCCATACGGACGCACAGAGGAGGGATGTTTCCTAACGGGAAGGAAAGGGGCGCGGAAGGGCTTGCCAGATATATAAGATGAAAATAACAATAAAATAAACAAGAGGAACAGCTGACTGAGGATGTGGTGTAGCACAACAGGCTGCCAGCGCTTGGTGGAGGGACCATAAATCTCCTTGCTCGGACAAGAACCTTTACCAACAGGAGGGGGCACTGGTGCTGCTCTATTTACCAGGCGGGGGCCGTGTTTGCCAGTCTTCTCATTCGCCTGTGGAGTAACAAGATGTGTGTCACTGTCACTGAACAGGTCTACCATATTACATTTTCAGGTGTCATTTTGCCACATTTATGTTGTTGCTTTTTTTGTTTTTTTTAAATAAACTTGTGCTTCAATGGGTCTACAACATCATAAATCCAGACATCCTCCACACCTTGTGTTTCTGTCCTGATCCCTGATCTTCTTCTCCATTTCAGCATCTGTCAAGGTCTCCAGCAGGGGGCACCACTGGTCAGCGTCTCCTGTGTTTCTGATGGCGATCTCCACAGTGGGCAGTGGGTTCTCACTGTAAACAGGAGCCAAACTCAAGTTAGTGTGTGTGAGGAACCAGGCTGCAAAATACATAGTCATGGTTTTACTCAAATCTGCGAAAGCAGTACCTGAAGGCGTACGTCCTCTGGTGCCAACTCAGCTGACCACGGATGCTGTAGGCAATGGTTGTGACGAACTCTCCGCCTAGCCCAAGCTCAGAGCAAAGCTTTAGAGCAAACTTCTCTGGAGAGTTTTCCCTCTCCGACATGTCCCACTCAAATTGGTCCACCAGAGAGATGTTCCCAACATGGATATTCAACTGGAAACCACAACATGATAAATGACTCTCCATCACTGCTGAGCATTGTGTGTGAAGAGTCTTGAAGGAGAGCCTGGCAGCATGGTGTCTTACCTTGATAATGACCCTCTGGTCTGCCTGGTCCTCCAGGATGCTGTCTGTTGGATAAGACTCAATCTGCTGGCGAATGGCGGAGGCAATAGCGGGAACAAAGGCCAGTGGGTTAAGATCCAGGTCGTCACAAAGGATCTCAGCGAACATCTCAGGTGTCATCAGCTTCTCTGTAAAAGCATTGAATGATTACACTTTTCTAATTCCACAAACTCTGACATCAAACTTTCTAGCACCGAGGTCAAAGTGACGGCAGGCCACTACCGTTCATATTCCAGGTGAAAGCGTCCCTCAGCTTCTGTCCCTCAATCTCCATGTCCAAGCGTATTGGAACCAGAACTTCGGATTGAGATGCATTTTCGTGGATCACAGCTGGATCATGGTCATCAAAACTGGGCAAGACAAACAGTGTTGGACTCATTAAATTAGCATCGTTATCTCCATAACTGTCGATGTTACGGTAGGACTGATGCTTTAGCCATCATTGATTCCTGTCATGATACACGCGTTCAATACCAAAATGAACATTCAACCGTGCAACCAGTTATGCTTGGAATGTAGTCAGCAAGAAATGCCATCTTAGTTTTACTTCTACTGGGTCATCAGCGGTGAGGAATACAGCTTATCTTTATTTCCTATAGATGTCTTTTTTGGTTTGGTTTTTTATTGTGCAACTGTACTCACTGTACATGAAGTCAATAAATCGCGCGAGTGAAGACTGACTCAGGAGCCAGTGCAGGTTCTGGCTTACCACAGTGGGAAAGTCCTCTTTTTGTCACGGCCCAGTCGGCTGCGGTTGATGGTGGTGGAACACGGCACAGCGTCCAGGTGGTGAGAGCTGTTGGGGAGTGTTGGAACCCACTGACTGTTCCGCTTTGCTTTTTGTTCCCTTGGAGAAAGAGAAAGGGGCTGGCATTTAAAAATATCTTTAAAACGCTTTGATGGTCACAATCTCATTAAATCCCCATTTCTGTCATGGCTCATCTCATGAAAGAACTGTTAAATCAAATGTGCGCTTCTCAAAGAAGCTATAAATCCAAAGAACATGAAAGCAGACCATACCTGAGGTAGGCGGGGGGCTCGGTGCTGATGGAGACAGCTTTGTACTTCTCATCGTTTCCTTCTAGAATCTCCTCAACTTCTGAAGCCTTCAGGAGGGTTACACTAGTTGCAAGCTGGGTATAGCCATGATCTGAACCACACCGACAGCACATATCAATAAACATCACTTTCCACTCTTTAATGCAGGCAGAAACACTTGAATGCGAGACTTTATTGCAGCAAATGTAAATTAGCCTACAGCGCTCTCTACTGACCGTGTGATGACTCCACTATTTTCTTCCTTTCTTCTACTGATGCCAGTTTTCTCCATAATGATGGATATCTTTTATACAGTGAGCCTCTGAACATCCGAAGGTAGTTTCCCACCTGAACAAAACCAGAGTTACAAGTCCGATATAAGTCAGGAGTTACTAATTGCCACTAAAACTTTACAATTTGTTATATGTACCAAATTTCTTGTCTTGTAAAATTGACTGTTTCCTAGCATTGATGACAAAATTCGTTAAAATAACTGCCAGATTAATCAAGAATAACAAAATAAAGCCACGTGAAAATACTTGTCACTATTACACACCCTTATATTTACATGGATTTTCAGATTAAACTTAGAGTTTATTTTTACATTTATATATAACCATCCTTTATTTTAGCGAATTTATTTGCCCGATAATTGAGCGAGCTAGTTGTTTAGCCTTAGCTGATGCTAGCGAAGAAATAGATACATACTTCTACATAAGGCGATGTATTTTGTGCCAAAGTTGATCTAATAACAGATAATTAACTGGTCAAATATGAATAATTTCTAGGATACTCACGGTAACATTAACAATTAATCAACAATAAATGAATGAACCTTCTTGCGCTATATTCCATCTCTGCTAGCATAGCAGTTAGCTGCTAGCGGACTATTGTCCGGTTAAATTATACATTTCTTTCACGGAACCAATATATTGAAAACAATCGTCTGTTAAGACGTTAAAAACTGACCTCGGAACCGATCATATAAAAGTCCCCGCCATCCTCAAGCTGAAATTTCACCGGTTTTTGTCCAAACGTCTTGCTCAGCGCCATACTGAAAAGCAATAACAAAGCTATGTGCGACTGCGCATGCGCCAAAGAAAACGACGTCCTGTCCCTCAGAGATGACGTTGCATTCTCCCTTCAATCGCTTCCGCATCATAACTGACTGTAAACAAATATTAAAGTCCGTTAAATCCAATTTATAAAACTATTTTGTATGAAGTCTTGGTTTATCTCGCAGGTGATTTGAATGGTTTGAAAATGCAGTTAGAATGCAGTTTCACAATTTATTCGAGCTGCCCTCGTGCAGAAAACTGCCTTCGGAGCTTTTAACAATTCTACAAAAACCAAGACATTGTAGTTTTAGAAACTTAATGTTTATTTGTATATACATGAATATATTAATCTATAACCAAGAAAGGAGAGAATGTACAATGCAAAACAAACAAAAAGAAACCCCAAAAACCTGTATATACAGATCAATAAATAAAGACACAATCAAGGACAGTTTGTATTCTACATGGGTTTTTGCATGTTGGGGAAAAGTTGGGAAAGAAGAGACTGCAGTTATAAAAGGTTTGGAAATCTTGTTTAAATGCAAAATGGCACCTGAAAACAGATCAGGGGGACAAAAATGAAAGAAAAACAACAGCACATCAGCTGGTTTCCAGTTTTTAGTGTTTTTCTTGTAAACGCAGCATCTTTGTTCATATTCGCACAGACTTGGGTCAAATCACAAATGGTACGCCACAACGACACACACAGACCAGGCCAACATCAGTCTCAGGGCAGGAAATTCAGTCAAAGTCGCACAATGTTAACATTCGCAAAGAACACAGAGATGCTCAAGTCAGGATGGAGCTGATGCAGAAAGTCTGTTTATAACGAAGAAACCTTGAAAGTGATTTATTGTGTTAGGGTTTGGATAAAAGTAGCGGTGGTATTTGTGTAGTTGTAATGGTTTGAAAGTGGCTTTAATCCCTGAAATTTCCCCAAAATTAATGTTTAAATGTTTGATGTAAAATCTTGAGCACCAGCGAGGAAATATATAGACATATTTGATCAAGCTTTAACTATAAACACATTCCCGAACACCTTTATATTCAATGAATGGCTTAAAATAATAAATTGCTACTTATATTTCCCAGTGGTGCCACTAATGGGGAGATTTTTTTTGGAACTACTGTAAATGGTTTTTGTGAATTTTCAGGATTTCTCCAACAGCTTCAATCCTGACACCTTTGCTTCAAGTTTCTTAGACTGAGTACTCTATAGGAAAACGGGTCGAGTCTTTATTGCATTCCCACTCAAAATTAAACCACAACCCAACATACAAAGTACTTTTTTTTACTGTAAAAGGCTGAGAATTCATCTCTGAATAGAAAATCTTCCCTCTTTTGTTTTTTTTTTTGGCACAATTGGGGTCAAGCCAGACGGGAAGGAGCTTCTTTTTTCTCTAAAGTTCACAGTGCTCAACATGATGCACTGATTGACAGGCAGAGAGGAAAGAATGAAAGGTCAAATGTCACAGTGTTCAACTGGCACAAACAACATCCACAATAGCTGGACAACTGGCCTCCTGGAGCCCACCACGGTATTGCTTCCGCAGGTTTCTGAGGGGCGGGGGACTGGGGTTCATCTGTTCATGACAGAGTGAATTTGGAGCTTTGTGTGAGTGAAGACAACAAAAGAAAGGCAACACATGGTCACAGCGCAATCCAAACAAATCTAAAGTTGGGTTGCTGCAACAGAAAGATCTCAGGAAAAATCCAACCTCTTCTCCAGCGACTGCTTTCAAAGGTCTCGCCACATCGGCAGATTCCTACATTTCCCAGAAGGCAACATTGTTGCCCCCACCCACCTCAGCTCAATCTTCCAATTCCAGATTTGGATTTGGGTAAAAATAAGAATCTTTCAGGAGCGATAGTACTTTAAACTGTTACTCTGAATTTGACAAATGAGTATTTCATTTTTTTGTGTCTTAGAGAAATTGAATTTTATGCTTTTGCGGGGTGAGTAGGTTGCCAGATAGATGAAAAAAAACAAAGATTAAAACTAATTATGTACCGGGTAATAACAGGAAAAACAAAAAACCCAAAGGTCCAAACAATTAAGTGTGAGTTGAGAGACAGTGCTGAGTGTTGGAAAAGAGCACTAAAACATTAGAAACAAATCAAAGACGTGATATCAGTCAATATTTTTTAAATATATCAACAGTAAACTGAAAAAATATGTGTTTTAGGTTGGATTTTTCCTTTGTAAAAAAAAAAAAAGAAAAGAAAAGAAAAACACTTCTCTGTGTGCAGATTGACAGCGTCACTGTCGTTCCTCGGGGCTCCTAATCACGGACTCATCCGCGTTTTTATCCAGGTCTCACGGCCTGATTTTCTGGGAGCAACAGGAAAGACTCGGCCGCCACACCAGCACATAAATCCTGCAGGGTTAGTTGCAACATGCTAAATGTCAATGGCACGTCTGGAGAGTGGTCATGGATGGATATGAAAGAAAACACGCCGTGTTGGAGGAAACCATTCTCAAGCCATTTCTGAGCAGTTTGAAAATTGGAGCTTTTAAGTAAAATGGTGTGTTCCAACATGGACGCAGGCAGGAAGTGGAGGGAGTTGAGCTTGTACAACCATTCTGAAGGATAATTAGCAGCACCATAAAGAGCAGAGTGACGGCAAGAAAAGCATAATGACAAAAGTGTCGAGTCTATTAACAAAATCTCATGGTCCAGTCCAAAAGTATATACTGCACAGTTGATGTTAATCCATATTTACACTGTTCTTTTTTGTTTTTGTTTTTAAATTTTTAAATCAGCTCTGTTGTTTTTTTCATTTTCTGTCCAGGTTAAGTGCGATTAAAGGACGGCCGCGCCCTTCACGGTGTAGTGGTTACAATTCATTCATTAATAAAGAAAGTAAACAGGACTGACGGCTGTGCCCACTGGATTCCTCTTTCCTCTTCACATGCTATGACCTTCTTTTGTGAAACAGAGGAAATTAACAGAGTTCAGGTCCCTCAACATCTGCAGCACCGGTGTCACAATGCCAACACGAGTCCTGACACCAGAGAGGAAAAGAACCGTTCAGAAATACTGCCAAAAGCAGGAACCCTGGGGCAAAGTGGACAAGGCAGCGCTGCACTCGGAAGCAGTTCCCTGAAAAAATAGAGACATTCCAGCAGCCAACGGTGACACGTCTGCCTCTGCCCGCCAGCCTTCGTGTTCACATGATAGGCTGCGCGTGAAAAATGAAGATCAGGGAGGGAAGAAGGCTGCACTCAATCAATGCTTTAATTGAATGAGTGCAAAAGGTAATGTGTGTAAAAAAAATAATAAAATAAAACAGAAAATATTATAATGTAAATGGCTGTAAACAAAAAGTAATGAAGCAGGAAGTGAAATTCATCTGGTAGTGAGTGCAAGTTCAGCTGCTGCACGCGACACAGCGGGGTCCGCTTCCCACAAGCCCGCAGCCTCCAACTGGGCGTTATCCCGCCACAAACCCAAACCTCGAGCGTCCTCGGCGGGTCCTGATGACATGACAGTTGTTGCTAAGTGCAAAGGTGCTCCTCTGCTTTCTGCTCATCCACAGAGAGGATACTTGGTCACTGATCTCCGCTCCTCTGGTGTCTCAGTCCAAACCAGTTTAGTGTTGACATAAAAAATGTTTGTTTTTCTGAGAAAATGAAGGCCAGAGAGGGTTAACTGGGGCCAAGATGGCGATACAACCTCAGAAAATGCCTTTTGCAATTTTCAATCCCTTCTGCTTCATGCGGGGCAGCGTGGAACTGGCCACGTTCTTGGCCCGCACTGGTCGGCCCAAGCCCCGCTTCTTCAGCACAAAGTCATAGTTGGCAGTAGAGTTCATGGCATAGAAAACATTGGCGTTGTCTGGAATCCGAAGCTCTACAGACACCAGAGAGTGACGGGGAGAAAGCAACGTGTCAGCATAAAGATGAAAAACATTTAAGGTGGAATGCCAGAGTTTTGCAGCGGTAATTTCACTCCTCACCTTTGTCCTCAGAGATTTTTTGCATCAGCTCGTAGTCCTCCGTCTTCTCCCGCTCTAAGTTGTGTTTGATCATGGCCTTCCTGATGACAGCTGGCGTCTTGTCCTGACTCGTGACCTGTCGTCAGTGAAGAGAGATTTAGTCCTTCTTTTTACAAGACACCTAACAAGCAATCAGAAAACAAAATATGGCCTTTGTTTAACCAACTTACCAGGATGCTTTTGTACATGTTTCCGTTCTCCACGTCGAGACTGACCCTGATGATGCAGCAGTCGTCGATCTGCTGGTTGTACAGCGGCAGCGACAGGGTCGAGTAGTTGGACACGGCCGAGACGGAGCGTTTGTGCGAGCGTGAGGCGGAGAGCGGAGTGGAGCAGGAGACCGAGGAGGAGGAAGCGCTGCTGGAGCCCGAGGCTGAACCGGAGCTGGAACCTGTTCCTGAGGTGTCCAGTGACGACAGCGACGTGCACTCCCAAAACTAGAGGGGGCCAGAGCGGAAAAGAGGAGGTAGTGAAGATGAAGGTCTGGAGCACCACGATCACATTAAGATAGTTACTGTGTTTTGTTGCTAAACAGGCTTAAGAGGTATCTTTTTACCGTTGACGTTGTATCTGCTGCTGGAGCGTCTCTTCCCAAAGAGGCAACAGTGAGTTTCACCGAAGGAGTCGACGTCTGGAGAGTGAATTAGAAAGTGGAATTAAAGATCAATAGTAATTGTGACATATTAGACATCAGCAGAAACAATTGCAGCGCAAATAAACCCTGGATCCTCACTAGTGCTGTGCTTCTAATACCAGCCTACCTTTCTCTCGTGCCCATCTGGAGAGTCAGACAAGAAGCTGGCGTTGACGTCTTCCAGGTCTGAACCACTGGAGCTGACGGAGGTGACGCTCAGGGCGTCACCGCTGTCTCCCCCACCACCTTGGTACGGTCTGAAGTGTGAGTGGTCAAAGGACTTGGAATGAGAGCCACTGCAGCTGGGCTCTGTCAACTGCCGGCTGTACACAAGTGGGAAGATAAGATTTGCTGATCTAAATTGGAGTCATTTTGGGACAGAAAGCTCATTCTTCACCCCGACACTTACTCGCTCCAGCGTTTCATGATGCCTCCATTCTTCTTGGCTCTGAGAGTGTTGCTGGCCGACTCTGACAGAGGCTCAATCTCGCACGACAGGTTGTAGCTGCAGGAACAGGAAGTCAGACGGGACAATTGTTATTCTGAGTTCATGTCAACTGGGATGAGAGCCATTGTGCTCATGAACGATCTCCTTATTATGCATAGCTAGTTTAAAATTGGTTTGGTTACATTTTTAAAAAAATTCTATTCAACAAAACAGAACAACTCATTAAACTTTCAATATGTTTCCTTGTTTAGCTTCAGAATGTTAAGGATTTGGGTCCAATTAGCAAAATCACCATCTATGTGGAGGTTTGTGTTTCAAAGAATAAACCTTTATCTGGTTTTAATTTCCTGACTTTTAAATTACTCTTTGAAATACCTCTCTGCCTCGCTGAGTTTCTCCACGCCTGTGAACCACTCTCTGAAGTGACTGTCCGGAGTGAAGCTGTAGTTATTGGAGGCCAGCTGGAGCAGTTTGATCTGAGCAATCACCTCAAACTCCTTTGGGCACACAGCAGAGCATGCAAGTTAAAAAAGATTTGATTTCAACAAAATGAGTCCTGACATAGTCTTCACAAAGTTGATTTCCTTCACCTTTCTTCTCTTCTCAAAATTGATCAGACCGCCCTGAGAAAAGGGGAAAAATTGCGTTAAAGAAACTGGCAAGGCAATGAAAGCACGTTAAGATGTGAAGCATCTCACCTCGGTGTAATCCTTCATGGCAGTATCCATCATCACCAGGTCAGTCAGGAAGGTCCCCAGGTAAGGAATGGTCCCCTGCATTACTCCCTGTTTGGGAAAAGAATTACATTAGAAGAGGAAGCCGACTACCTGCAGTACTACAGCTAACCACAGGGCGGGGGTGTTGGTGCGCATTTGTTTCTGCCCACTTCTGCAGGTGAAGCTGAAGGAGCTGATGAAAAAAGCTACAAAAAAAAGTTGTTTGACTGTGTGGACTCACCAGGTCTCTCTGTTGCTGGTGTCTCCTCTGAGCTCGTTTAGGGTTAAGTTCCAAAGTGGCGAATTTTGAAGTGCCCTCCTGCAACACAAGTAACAAAGATCATGCTTCATCACACAATGCAAGACTGGGGGTAAAAAACACCTACCGATAAAAAACACAAAGCTCTACAATCACATTATTTTGTCAAAGTATAAAATACACTATTACACAACTGACCAAGCAACCACCAACAATGTCTAACTAACAGATCCTTAATTATGAAATGAATTTTTATAGTTTGATAGTGCATTTTAAATGACACATTACGTAACCCACAGATCTCCATCTTCCCCTACTCTCTCGGTTCTTTCTCTGCTGTTTTCACATGAGCCACATGCAGCTGGGCTGGATTACGGATGGTTCGGGGGTCAGGGGGTGCCAATGGGAAACTCCCTGCATTGATGTTTTGAGTGCAGCCTAAAATCCTCCCAAAAGATTTAAACCCCGCTGTGTAAGAAGTGGATTCTGGATCCATAAATTGTGATCCCGAATCTTTTAATGTTTGGACTCTGAATCAAATCTTTTGATGGGATCAAAACACATCTGTGTAACTTCAGACGAGTTTCCCCTTCACATTCCTCTGAGTGATGTAATGTTCAGAGCCCCTCTGCAGCCCATGTAACTGGAGCTGAGCCAGTCAGACGTACACGGCCTGGTCCGAGCAGATAGAGGCAGAAGACATTACCACCCTGGGGTGATCCTCTATATAGGTAAAAGATCAGGGTTGTTATCTACACCCACCAGTGGTTTCCTCCTCCCCGTGACGGCAGGAGGGATTCCCCGAGAAGACGAGCAGTAAGCCAGTCATACATGAGCACAACATGCATTTGTCAGTAGATGATAACCCAGTTAGTTTCCAGACTATTATAGGTGTGACTAAATTATGTTTGAAGAACCTTTGACGCAAGCAAGAGATCTCTGTAGAAGATCTGCGTTAAATGTCAGTCAATTCTTAACACTCATTTCTGACATTTCTGTTCACGTCGGCTTCTGCTGCAAAACACAGAAGGTGCCAACATTCCTGTGAACTGAAAACTGCCCATGTCGGCTCCCACATTGACCATTATGAAGCATGTCAATACAGATGCGTGATGTGTTTCTGCCCTTGCAGGGTATTTATTGGTGAATTTTCCCCTCAGTCAGATTGGAGGAAACACACAGAGAGGACGGGTCACCTGCCATACATCCTCCTGCCACCGCTAATCTGCCACACACTCAGGTTATATAAACGGAACACTGATTAGATGTTTGGTCTTATTCTTTAGGGTTTTCTCACATTTAGATACCTCCAAAATCTCTCCAGTGACAAAAATAAGGAGAATTCGCGACCCACCTTCACTAGCAGCTCTCGGCTAAGGGAGTAGTTGTTGTCGTCAGAGAAGATCTCGGAAAGCTCGCGAAAGGTGCGGAAACTCTCCCTGTAGGTGAATGGAAGCATGGATCAGGAGACAAAGCAAAGCAGTCCTTTTATACTGCAGATGACATGATGCAGCTTTATGCCCTTAAAAAGATGGAAACGCACCGAGACACTTCCTCCCAGGTCCTCTTCAGGCGATGGATGGCGTTGCACTGTAAGGCAGAAAGAATGGCTCGCAAGGAGGAGAAGTTCTTCAAGATCCGACACTCCTGGACAAACAACAATCGATAGAGTCAGAATTCAGGTTTAATTTAAGGTGACCACTTTTTCCCCCGACCTCTTTTTCTTTCAACAACTCTACTCAAACTTTTGAAGCCTCAAAAATATCCCTGCTAACCACACATACGGAGTGAGGAGTCCATATGGTGCTTACTCACCCGAGCCACATCTATCCACCTCTCCAGTAGCCGGGCTCTCTGGTTGGGCTTCAGCGTTGGGTTGCTCAGGCAGGTGGTGATGACGCAGTTGGTGACAGAATTGAACTGGGCCACAGTGGCTCTGATGGTGGGAGCCAGGTGCTCCTTCCCCTTCTTGTCCCGCTGAGACCAAATCCCGCCCAGGCAGTGATAGGGCACCACCTTCTTGAACAGATCCTTGACAGACAGACAGAGAGAGAATTATTAAGCCATTAATCTAAATACCATTCTAATTTTTTAGTTTATTTACAAGCGTTGAGACTTTCCTATCATTTTGGTTCCGCATAAATTTAGATGTATAAAGATGTTAGAGGGCTTTAAATAAAAAAGGAAACATGCTCACTGCGTCCATGAGGGTGAACTGCTCTGCCACCATGATGGGGTCAAACGACAGGAAGCTGAAGGCAGGAAGCTCGTCCTCAAAACCGCTCTCTTCCTGCGTGGCAAAAGGGCAGCCGATGTGTTCCCCTGCAGAGAGAGAAATCTTCATTTCAACGCCGCGTCAACACACTTCCTGCACTTTTCATCCTTCCTTTGGCCACAAAATTCACTTCTGTACAAATACGACCACATGGTCCAACTCTTTCTGCACTGAAATGAAATATACCCTAAAATGTGATCTTTCAAAGACAGAAGGGAATTCAGTTCTACACATCTAGTTTAGTTTCCTTGCTACTCATGTGTCCCTGCCCTGTAGTCCCTCTCCTGTCCTGCCTTCATACCATCAGGATCAGGCTCACACTGCTGTCGCCGGTGAAAGTGGGCCAGCAGGTTGCGGGCGCGACGCTCCAGGTCCGAGCCGAGGAAGTGGCGGTGAAGGTACGACAGTAGCTGGTGCAGACAGTCATAGTTCGGGGGGCTCCAGAAGTCCTCTGAGTACTGGTCCAGCCACGCACCCAGGATGGACGAAACAGTGCTGCGTCATAAAAAAAAAGAAAAGATATCTGAGTGGAAAGGATTACAAAAGTAAATGAGCTGACAGAAGTTAGCTAACAGAGTGAATCACCTCTGTGAGAAGCAACATGGGGCACTAAAACATGCCTTTCTTATCAGTTTGATTTACATTGTTATGTTCATGTACAGAAAATCCTCCAACTCCTCCATCTGGACACAGATGTGAGGCAAAGGAACGCACAACACTTTCAGACCTCGCCAACATCCCTTTAACCAAGGGAGGGGAGGGGGAAGGGGGCACGGCTAACTCACTTTCTCAGCTCCGTGCAGTCGTCCTGGGAGACTCTGTGTGCCGTGGCTGCAGGGACATTCTGGAGCTTAGCATACCTGGAAAACACAACCACGCAGGTCAACGGCTACAGATACAAAAGGATTACGAACACTAGGGAACAAGTACTGGGAGGTGGCGGGTTGTTCTACCTGTTGAGCAGGAGATCCAACACCTGCTTGGTACTGGCGAAGGAGCGGTAGGTGCAGAGGAAGATGGTTACGTATGTGGAGTCCTTGCCCCTGAACGACGACACCATGTACTCCACCAGCCGCTCCAGCGTCCCGGCCTTGATGGTCCTCACTTTGCAGGTCTCATAGAGGCTCAGGGCCGAGTCCGTCTCCACGCCAAGCCACCGCTGGCCCTTACTGGCTGACTGGTGAAGCTGCATCTTCCTCAGGGTGATGGTGAAGATGGCATCATCCTCAGCCTCCTCACCAATCTCCTGCGTCGAGCTCTGTGGGAAAGAAGAAATGGAAAACTGACTTTTTGGCTGCTCTGCAACCCTGAGGTTTCAGGTTGGAACAAGCTCTACAAATTAGAGGGGGCTGAGATGAGAGGAATAATGTCGCTGTCACCAGGCAGAACATCAAGTTAAAAATGACTCACACTGGGATCCGACTCTTTAATTATGACCGTTTTTCGTGACCCAGCTCTGCTCCTTTTTGGCCTGTCTGAGTCATACTTTGTGCACACACAAACAATAGCTTGTTAACAGAATGCGCTGGATATCACTGGCAGCGCAGTACATGCTACAGCCTGTACAGGATATTTTTGCAGGCTGCTTGTTGCAGGTATGAGAGCTCTGCCGACCACTCACGATGCTTTCTCTGGTTAAAACATAGCATCAAAAAGTGAGTGAAGAACAAGGCAGTACTGATGTGAGACCTCCACCCTGCATGCAATGCTGAAGACCCACATGAGCATCTGAGGACCAGAGAGGCTAAGCTCATTACTAAAGTTCTATGCTGCCTGTTATCACAAAATCTCCACCAAGTTTCATGTTAATATTAACTACAAGTACAAAAAAAGTGGAACACAGGAGCTTATCGTAATTTGGGTTTCTAATGAGCAGCTTGCTGACAGATAAATCTCAACTATCTGAGCTCAGAGCTTGCTGAACAAACAGCATTGTGTGAATCATCACAGCCGAGGGCCCCCGAGGAGGAATGGTATGTAATCTGGCGTGCCACACGCATCCATCACCCCCTTGAGATGCATCCTTGGAGCCTTAGTCATCACGAAGGCTGGATGCTTCCACGCCTGCCTTTTAAGTCGGGGTATCTTTGGTTCCCTCTCAATCAATGCCAAGGCCTTGCATTGTGTATTTGCTACCATGGTGACGAGCTGAAACGAGTGTAGCGGAGAACTAAAAATAACACTGTAAACGATCTTCATACAGTTCTAAGACTGAAGAATATAAATCTGTGGCAAACAGAGTGTCATGAGACATTGAGAAAGGCTGAATTTGGGATACTGGGGCAACAGTGTTGTCAGCCTCTGCATGACTAGACTGTCTTGATGTGGGTGGATCTGATGTGTGGATCACTTAGGTCGGGATGACTGACACTTAAAATTTTCTGACCTTCAATGCTCAACATGTAATCATCTAATCTGAAACTCGCAAACAGTGAGCGTACACACACACACACACACACACACACACACACACACACATACACACACACACACACACACACACACACACGAAGCCTGGTGGTGTTCCTCGTGCTTAAAATGCAAACATTCCTGTTCCTAAACATTCAAAAGAGACAGCAACGATGAAGACTTCAAGACAGATTGATGTTTACAGAGTCTAAACTCACGTTACCCTTTAAAAGAGGTTAAATCAGAGGGAGTGTGTGTGCGCATGACAGATAAATGGTGAGAAAACACACAAACCACTGGACCGTTGTACATCCGGTACATCATGAAGACAGAGGAACAGCTGCAGCTGAGGGCCTTGACAGCAGGAGAGGTTCTTATCAGGCCGCCCCGCTATCACTTCAAGCTCTGACAGCGTTCAAGGGCAGCCTCTCGCTCCATCCGAAGAGCCAGCTCCCAAAATAATGCTCCTATTCATCCCCTGTTCCAGCAAGGACGAGTGCACTGTGTTTAGTACCTGAACAAACGCGGGACGGGTCAATAAAAGGGCTCCGCTCATTTAAAAAACCCTGGACAACATTAAAAGACCGGAACAAACTGTTACAAGTTGAGGTTTTAAATGCCGACGACCCGAAATATCCCAAACCATATTGCCAAAACAGGCAGTGCGATAGAGACGAGATTAAAATAACCTGATAATAAAATAAAGGCAGCTGACAACTGACTCCTCTGAGCAGTCAGCGCGCCATCCGTATCGCCAAACCTTCTATTAGCTCATCGTTAAAGAGGACATTCATCATGAAAGATTAAGACTCTCTTGAACATTCCAGAATATTATAAACACACCAGTGAAAACAAAGGCACTGATGAATCGCTGAAACCCAGTAACTCTGTGATATAATGAACTGTTATTAGGAGTGTGACCGATAAATTACTGTATTTACTCCAAGAGGTCTAAATCCACTCCCTATATGTTCCCCCTTTGGAAAGAAACTGGGTCAGAAAGTATTTATATTGGAAATTTGGAAATACATTCTGTTTATAAGGACCAGATGGATGACGGGTTTCGATATTGGGACAAATAAAAGGCAGTTCATGTAAATATTTACATTTTATGTGAATAAATATTGGAAAAATCCAGAATTGATAGCACGTTTAAACGGGTTTGTTGGCTTCACATATGACTTTTCTTGTGTACTTTTTAATGAGACTGCAAATCTCATCTAATGTGCTCACTAATGGGTAATAATTCATGAAAATGGCAAAGCAAACAGCATGTGACGGGAACGCCTTTGTTCAGTACTCTTTCTCCTGCACAGAGGAATATTTAGCATCTTGGTGGGACATGCTGGTGTGACAGATTGTGCTTCTTTGATTCTAACCACAGACATTTTGGAAATGCAGCTGGTGTTGATTTCTTCATAGACATGGAAAAACAGCCCCCCTCTCTCCCTCCCCAAGCTTGCAAACAGACCGACATGATGCTTTTTTATCCCTTAGGAGGCCACTTCATAATAAATGACAGACATTTATTTGAACTTTACTGTAGGTGACACCTCTCCAAACTTCCTGGTTTATCAAACATAAATGTAATCCAGTTAGAATGATGACAATTCAGGCAGAGATTCTCCCTCATGTTGAAAACCTTTATACTGAACAAGTCAACAATAGTCTGGCTGTATGGCTGCTTTGAATGATTCTACTCACCTATATGGACAAATTCATCCCTAAACTAAAAGGCTGCAGCACTGGTTGACCTCTGACCTTCAGAAACACAATCGTGGCCCTTATGATTCACGCTCCTGCTGACTCATCTTCCTGGTGAACAACTAATCTCTCCTCTTGACATCAGATAGTGCACGGAAAGAATAAACACAGCAGCCGGTGGAAGAACTGATTAAAACAAACAGAGGGGTGGGGGTACGTAAACCCTCATTTTAGCCAAATCCCCAGATCCGAGAGGCGGGCCATAACTCCTCAAGAGAAAAACACACCTGCTTCATCAGCAGCCCCACGTGATGCTCAGAAAGCCCCTCTGTGCCGAAATCTAAATGTAGACCAGGAGGGAGACTCCCAGAGTAAAGACAAAATCTGCCCAGCTCCTAAACAAAGCCGACAATAGCGTGCGTCCATTATGAACCCGTAGCTCAAGCCAGCGACTTCCCCCGCTGACAATGAGCGCTGAAAACCCGGTGAGATCATCTGAATGTGGGGCGAAAAGACAGAAGATGTTATATAAGTTACAACTTTCTTTTCCTTGAAGAAACCAAATCTCCTATCTACGCATATTCTTTGTTTCCCAGAGGCCAGAAAAGGCAGCACTCTTTCTGCAAGTAGGCTAACCTAAAAATAATCTGGAACTTTCTCCTTCTGGGCTGTGTTTATGCCTTTGTTCGCTTCATGTCCACAGAAAAACTGCTACGAATATGTGAAATTAAACCAACAGTTAGACTGCAGACTAAAAATGATTTGGAGACCATCTCCTCCCTTCTTGACTCTCTTGATAATTATTGACATTCATCCAAAACTTCAGTTGACTTACTTGTTATGGGTCCACTTTTGCCCTCACACACACACACACACACACACACCAACCAACCCAAACCTCCATTAAAGCTGTGCTAAGCTCACTCTATGCCAACATGCTGCCTAAAACTTGGTGACAGAGCTGCTCTGACAGGTATTAGTAATACACGCCAGCAGCTAAACTGGCTTTGTCAGCTATTATCAATCACCAACATGCACGGACAGAGTTTCATTAGATGAATAAACCTCTTATCTTTCAGGCGACTGATGGGGATTTTGGCAGAAACGCCCTCTTTGTTTCATTTATTTTTCTGCATAAAATATCAAACAACGTTTCAAACACAAAATGGTGCATTAACAAACCAATAACAGCTTTTTTTCCCTCCTCCTTAAACAATAATAAGTATTTTATACATTACAAGAGACTTGTCTAGAGCTACTGTATAAGACGCTCACAGAATGCACAAAGAAAAGTTGGTTATCAGATCTTCCAGAAGCTTTATCTCCTAATCAATGTGAAACAAACAAGGAGAAACGCTACAGCCGCGTTTCCTGCACGTTCACGCTTCCAGAACGTATCACTGAAGATGACTTGCAAAGCTGATCGGAAGGCCTGATATGTGTCACATGAGTAAAATGATTAATGTACATTTGCTGATGTCTTTTCAAAAGTTTCCTAGTGGAATAGAAGCACAGTCCTGCTATTTAGAGCACACCAGAGACACAGCCGGCGCAAAAATTGGACCGTTTAAGTAGTTTTCCAGGCAATGGGCCTTCACATTCCAGCTGCTGTCTGTTTCTGTCGTTCTGCCTGGAGCCGATATCCAGCGCTGGGATTCTCGACTCTTTTTAGACTCCATTTGCACCAACGCAGCTTCAGTATTGAGCGCAAGCAGTCAATACTTACATCTAAGATTAGAGCCCACCGCTGCTGACTCCCCCTTCCCCGCAGTGTAGGATGTTGCCTTCTCACATGTCGGCCACTAGCTGAAGTCCATTTACAGTAAATCGAGGTCAACGGTATAAAATTGCCATAGCATAACAGCACAGAAACCTGCGCTGTGTACTCGGCTTTACAAAGCTTTTTCTTTGATCTTGCCATTTGATGATTACATAGCACTTTTTTCCCATGAGGTGTAACCAGATTTACATTGTTTGAGAACCTGAATCCAGACTAAAGTCTCTGATAGTGCAGCATTAGTTGACTGGGTAATGAGACAAGAGTCCAAGTGTGATGTAAAAGTCACAGATACAACAGCATCTCTGTTGTTCAGAGTCTAGTATGAGACATCCTATTCTGAGGATCCAGGATACGAGCCTGGATCTCTGATTTGCTCCGCAGAAAACAAACTGATTACTTACTAAATGAGATGGGGGTTTGAAGGAATTATTTCCCAAGGCCTTCTCAATTAGCCGCAGTCTACTTTCAAATCCCTTCTTTTTAAAACTTCAGAGCGCCACTCTTAATGATCTGGCTATTTTTAAGCTTGAAAGCAATGTTTTGTATTGTTCAACGGCAACTTTTCTAAAAAAAAAATCTGTGTCAGTGTGGCTTACGAAGTTCTAAAATTAGTCATTTCATTTCTGGCCAGAATTTTTTAATTCAGTAGTTTTATATAAAAGAATCTTGCGGAAAAAGAGGGTTTGGACACATGATATACTGCTGGTACACTCTGTTCTTTCTTCACACAATGAACTGCAAACAACATCTGTCAGGCTGGTACACGCACCAACACACATCTGACACGCTGCTGAGGAATAACAACAACGGTAAAAACATGGAATATCTCACAGTGTATTATGTCTATAAAACGTATCATCAAGAAGTTCAACCCTGAGATGAGGAACTAAAATTCAGCAATTCTTTTCTTACGCATTCAAATCTGACTGGCAGCACTTGCCAACGAGCAGTGCTCATTTTAGTTCTGCACATATGTAACACAACTATAACACAGAGTCCATATCACGGCAGTCACATGAGCTGTTTGCAAACTGTCATTTGATACTTAAAGCTACATAATACATAGTCTTGACTTTGTTGCTGGTTACATGGAGGCACGGATCAACTAAAGACTCCAAACCAAACCTACATCCGCAGGGTGACTGAGCTGCAACAGGCCCACAAGCTGAAACAACACACAAACTAAGGGGAAGAAGGCTGAAGGAACCCCCCACGACCTCTGTGAGGGGGATTAAGTATTAGGTAATTGTGCAAGAGGAGGGGATTAGATTAGAGCAGGGAGAGATAAAGCGCGGCACTTTTGCTGAAGACGAGAGACCACAGCTACTGCCTACAAAGGTAAACAGAACCAGTGAGGTACTGGTAAAAATACAGGAGGATAAGAAATGCACATGGCTCAGCAGCTAGAAAACAAACCATCTGCATGTGGTATCAATTATCAAAGCATCCTTGTCCAGTCCTGGGCCTCTCCTCAGACCGATCAATATGA
Source organism: Takifugu flavidus (assembly GCF_003711565.1). Taxonomy (NCBI): domain Eukaryota; kingdom Metazoa; phylum Chordata; class Actinopteri; order Tetraodontiformes; family Tetraodontidae; genus Takifugu; species Takifugu flavidus. Next base: position 12,258,053 of record NC_079524.1, read on the forward strand.
TCACTCATCTCAGCCCATATCTGTATGAATGTACTGGATGTTAAGAGCTGACAACTGAGACTGTTCCACCTCATCCATTAAAGAGAACATTTTCACAGATAACAGTGAGGCGTTATCACTTAAATGAATGTTGCTATTGAAGCTGCAGACTTATGCAAATTTAAAAACTCAACAAACACTGAAACTAGCGGTAGAATTTAGAAAACAATGTTTTTTGGCCATATGAGTGGGATGGAACCGTGGACCAGTCACTTTCAGACAAATACAACTCAGGTAACACTCTTATGTAAAAAGCTTCTACCACTACATCAGAAACACCCCACAACTCCAAATAAGATTCACTTGAATTTGTTAACCATTCAGCTAGAGTCAGAGCGGGTGATAGTAGTGTTGGTACTCAGTACCAGCAGCAGTGTTATGACCTGAAACTGACATATTTTCATCATCACTCATATCTGTATCAGATCTGTTCGCTAAACCTGGTTCAGTCATATCACTTTACACTCTCTCTCCATCTCTTCAGTATTGAAAAAGCATTTATGCAGAGAAAGGAATGACAACCACAGGGATGAAACCAGAGGAGTCTTATTTGCACAGTCATGTCCTTCCACAACAGTTTCTCTTTCAATCAGGAGTTAGTGTTTCACCATTAAAAGCACAAACTCATGTTTTTGCTTAATGATTTGATGCTCATCCTATCCCATTAATAAGAACCTTTAACAGTTATAATCCAACATATATAAATGTAGATGTTATATTGTGTTGTCACACCAGCATCATAGTTTCTGAAGAGGTTAATAACCTGAACATATAGATGGGCTGTATAGATGGACAGGGAAAAAAACAAAAGCATGCATATGGACACATATCGGGTATTTTTCAGTGCACCAGTCCACAAAGATCCGCACCCCAAAACAACCACAAATCCACCTCAGTCACTTCTCCTCTACGCATCAACCCTCCCTATTTGCCTCATCACCGCATCCTCCCTTCTTCTCACCTCCATCAGCGGTAGGTCCGGGTCCAGGTGAGTGAAGCTGTGCAGGACCACCGGACTGCGGTCCTCGACCACCTCCAGCTTCACACCGTCCCAAATGTTCCGCACCCTCCACGACGACTCAAACATTTCGACCAGCTGGCCCGGCTTGACGCGATGCGCCTCGCTTAAGATCCCCAGGAAATAGACCATGGATGCTTAGTGAAGCTTAGTTGCCCCTCATGGTAACGGCGGCGGCATGTTGTCTCATTTGTTGCGCTTTTATATGAGGGTTCTGCCGCCCCTGTCTGCAGGACGGAGACTGTGCTGGGTCATCGCTGCAGTTTGCATTTAGGAGAAGCAGGCTGGACTTTCTCTAAGCCCCGCCCCACGCCCGCGCTGCCTTCAAGGCTCTCGGAAATATTTTAGATCAACGATAACAGGAACGTTAACAACTATACTGATGAAACTTTTCATTCCCGATTTATTCTTCTCGGATAAAAGTCAAGTCCAATACACTGTTGTCTGGGGTTGACGTTTTACAATAGTCTGCATGATATATTCATATTAAACATTAGAAAATAGATTTAATTCCTCCCAGACAAAACGGAAATTTCCTTCTCTATCAGATGACATTTTCCTGGAATGGAAAAATAAGATACAATTCTCTCACAAAGATCCGTCTCTGTTGCCTAAAAGTGAAATTTACCCCGGAGAAAATATACTTAAATAACTCCAAAGACGCAATGGGATTCGTGTACGAGGAACCCCTGAAGACGACGTTAGCTCGCTGATCTTAGGAGGAGCTCTGGGAAATGACGGCATTGTAGTGCTCATGCTCTCACTCAGACAACACACACACACCGTTGTACACGCGACTATTACGTACACTGCAAATGCTAGCTTACCTTATGTCTTGTTAGATTTAAATTAAGCTAAATATTTATTTAGATCATATATGTTAAACACAGATGATAAAATGCTCTCTATATACGTCTGTATAAGGATTCTTGTCTTAAAGATTTTGTTGACATCTAGCCTCAAAATCATCAAAATGGAAGGGGGGGGGGGGGGGGTAACAAGACAGCAACGCAGAAATTGATCATATCAAAATTTGTACTTGTCAATAGCACAACACAACTTGTGTTTGAAGTCATTATTTCGTGTTGCAGGATCCACCGGACAGTAGCCGTAGGTGTGTTTAAGGTCAAAGACTGCCTCCCTCTGGCCAATGTAGGGAGATTTCTTCTCCAACGTCAATCATTCTCCTAAAATGACTGTCATGGGTATAATTCCAAGGAAGACAGCAGACTGTGGTCCAGGTCTATGAATAATAAATAGCAAGCCTAATTTAAATGTTCTTGGGTATTTTTAGATAAAGTAAACAATATTTATTCCCCTTTCAGAGCAGCAACAGGAAGAGCTGGTGTGAAAGAGGTTAAACAAACTTGACAAAAACATCTGCTGCACAGGAGCACGGATACGTCTGACCTCACTGAGCTTTCTCATCGTCATCCAGCCTCATAATCACCGTGGCACCTCTTTACATGCAAATCTGCAGGTGGGTCTCCAGTTTGTGCATTGATTCTTCCCAAAAAACACACTTTAAAAAGCAGCAAAGTAATCCAAATGTAAACATAAATTCATATCAGTGATAAATGCATGAAGCTTACAAAACACCACATTAGTTTGGTGAGAAATTGTACTGAATATTCCAAACATAAAACAACTATAACAGTCTCTCTCCTTATTAACAAGATCAGCTAATGGTGCTATACCAAATACCTTGCAACAATTGAGGCAATTTTTGTTGTTTAATGTCTTGTTGCTATGGAAAGTTGTTTTTAACCCCTTTAAATACAACCACGAACAAGCTAATCGCTTTAACTCCAAACATCAACCAAAAAAATGTGGAAAGATCTTGATTAAAAACTCTCTGCAGCCTAATGTAGAGAGTTCCACGTCCAAATAAATCTGCAGCAAATAAAAGTCAGTGGTGCCAGTAGAAAAAAAATGGTCAGAAAGATAAGTAAGTCCCCCTTACATTGATTTATTTCAATCTTCTCTGCTCTAACTGCATCTCTGTTCCAAGTTACTGACAAACTGGCTTAAAACAAGCTGACAAAGCTAACAGGACATAAAAACAGGCCTTTTTCTTTTTTAAGCAAACATCTGCTACATATTTATAATGGCTTAAATATGCAGGACTTTCTTTGCCTGTTACTTCGAGTTTATGAATTTATCATCTGTATCCACCAGGTGAGAGAGACAGATTCACACAAAAAGAGTGAGTTTTACACTCTAAAGGTCAGTGCGGGTATGAGTGAAAAGGCTGCCCTCCTTCTCTCCTTGTTGTCTCAGCCTGACATCTCATAACAAGAGCAGACAGTTGCAGTCGGACCTCTGCACTGTTTCATGTTCCCGTGACGGCTCCACACCATAATCAGGCTTAATGAGAGCAGATTCAAATCCGGAAGCAACAGTTCTTTGTGGAATTTCTCTGCTGGAAAAGTGTCACCTGTGCAGGCAGAAAGGCTGTCAAGTCTCCTTTTTAATCATCCAAATCGACTTAAATCGCAGCATTGGGACGTCAACAGCATGATTGGCTTGATAGTGTCACCTCTGAAATATTCAAATGTCAGTTTCTGCCTCTCGTGAACAGTGAAACATGGCAGAAAGAGTCACAAACACATTCATTGCATTACTTTAAATTCCATCTGGTAAATGCTACATAGATAAAACAGGCGTGCAAGGACCAGCAGTTTAATCTCCAGTGATTCAAAGATTTGTCCGTTGATGTGAGCCAAACATATCGATCGCCCAGCAGGGATCCACTTAGTCACCGTGAAAGGTGGAGAAATACCTCCAGACCTTAACGTTAGTGCAAGGAGCCATCGTAAATAGGTGAAAACACAGCTTGTGAATGATGTTTAGAGATAAAGGGAAAAATCCATAGAGCTAACCTGTCTCTTTGATCTCCCCACCGTCCTGTAATAATCCGTCCAGCAGACTTCTGTCCGGACCAGCAGGCCACACGTCCACGGGCTGCAGCACCACATCCCGTCTTTGTTCAGAACCAGACCTGAAACGTTTGCGGAGCAGAATCCCACCGAGCTCCCGCGGCCCCCGTCACAGATTGGTCGAACCCCAGCCGCCACTCTCTCCATACATATTTACTTTACCAGCTGTGTCAACAAACCACAGGAACAACACTGGAAAAAAATTAACCTTTGCTGGGAAATAAAAAGAAAACAGGTTTCGGAATCATCTCCGCAATATGAAGAGGAACCTTTTTATTAAACCTCAACTGCAACTAAAGCTAAAACACAGAGCAATGGAATCACCAAAGATGGCATTAAAGCCGTTAGCATGACAAGGATGAGACAGGGATCAAACCTGATCACCACAAATCACATTTCTCGACACAAAAAAAAGAGGAATTCTGTTCATTATTTTAGGGGCAAAAGAATTCTGAGAAAACCAGAAACTGGGGGAGTGAGGAGAAGAAGCTTCTCATTCAGCCTCAGAGAAGCAGCCTCTGGATTTATTCTCCTGGCTTTGTTTCAGCGAACTATTCAGGTCCAGGTCACGGCATTTAGAAATGCTTTCTCATGCCAACCAAGGCCAACTGGGAGATCAACTGGGAGAGGAACTCCGCTGTGAGACCACCTGACAACAGTCACCCGGGCTGGGAGAAAAACAAATCACGCTCTTTCTCTTTGTTAGCCTGATCATTCCTTAAAGCAGAGCATGTTTTAGTATCTGCTGTCTCCTCCTTCATGTATTATTCCTTTGTGCGATCAAAGCTCTCACCAATGCCCGGTTAGGAACACGCCTAAGAGCTACAACAAAGAAAACGCTCAAAACTGAGACAAACATACACTTTTCCTCTAGTGTGTAGGAACGTTTGGATGAACTTTTTAGTTTTTCTCTTTGGCACAAATATGCTGTAGAGGTAAAGTAACTCAAGTAACTGATTCAAACCAACAGAAAAATCCACCTTAACATAAATCCTATGAGAACCTTTTGTTACGAGCACACTGGAGGAGGGGGGGCTTATCGCCTTTAGTGCAGCCCACCACCAGGGGGCAATTAAGAGGCTTTGGCTATTCTTTCAAGCTCTTTTTCTGCATTGAAGATGTCAAACAGCAGCCTCTGTTAGTCTGTATTCAATACTCCCGTCCAGCTGCCTCCCGTCTTTCCCTAATCACCTCCACCAGTGTTCCCAAAGGCGTCTTTACTTTTCCTGTACTCACAAATCTGCCCTGGAGTCACCGTTCCCTTCACAGCCGGAGCAGCTTTTATCCTGCCGATCTTGTTTTTTGACCCTTGACTGCCCTTTTCAGACTTTAGCCTGCTTGCTAAGGTCCCTCTAGAGCTGCTTGCCCGTGAGGACCGTGTGTGTTTGTTGCTGGGCTTTTTTCCGGTTGGCAAGAGTGATCTGCTGCTGCTCATCGTTGTGGGCTTTCGGGACTGAGTGGGAACAAAGAGTCAGAGACTACTGGTACGTAAACAGCCTCACGGAGGGAATCTGCATAACCTTGTAAACAATACAAAACATGGTGGCCAGCGAGACGTCTGGACATTTTCTGGAAAAGACTGCACGTTAAAACATCAACAGACTGAACGTTATCAGGAAGTCCGCATGCGTCTGCTGGTTTCCTTGAGAGCTGTCAGACAGCTGTGATGTGCTGTTGACATTTTCATCTAACAAATTAGGGTTTTGTGTTGACTGCCGTAATTCAATGCTCACGCACCAACACACAGGTGCTTGGAGTTCCATCTTAATCCCTGATACCACATTTCCCATCATAACAAAGCAGCATATTCATCCCCTGGTAAACAGACGGTCTTAGCTCAAGCTGAGGTAACCCCGGTGACATCAGCGATGCTGTCAATGGAACGTTGTCTTCTAAAACCTCACAAAGCTTGACCACAAGCAATGGGACAAACAGCGCCTTCACACAGTGACTGTTCCTTTTAAATATAACTCTCAATGATTGCAAGCCTGGACGTACTTCAAAAATATCTCACCACAGTGTGATGTGCTGATGGCAGGGAAGCACTGCGGCTTCCTTCATGTCAGAGAAGAGAAAACACAATCAGGCGCTGAGAAGAGCGACGGCGATCTGCATGAAAATATCAAATCCAAAAGCATTTTTCAAACAGAGATGAGTTCAGGTTCTGTGCTGCTACAATTGCAGATCAATTTTCCACGCTGATAATGAGCATTTTTGTGGCGCAAAGTGTCAAACAGAGATTCACGGGCTAATTTTGCAAGATACTGGCCATTGGGATTCGCTCCCCCTCACCTCTGGTGCCCTCAGATCATCGCAAATAACCTCCATCAACACATTTGACTCGCCCTGGTTTTTAAACATCATATCAAATGAAATGACACATTTTTTACAGTGGGATAAACATTACGACCTAGAAACCAGCCGGAAATGAAGCATGTCTGTTTGTTGTTTTCAGTCTGGGGACTTTATTAGGGAGCTGGAACGGGAAGACTTTCATCAGGTACCGTGGGATTATTAAAGACACAACCAAACACGTCAAATATCGCACACAGAAAGAGCTCGACGTCAATCAAAACACGTTATTAAACCAAAACTCCTCATTAAAGCTCTAATGAGTCACGTGACTTTGGTTTACAAGCTCTAGTGTGCTGAACAGAAGAAAGAAGACTCACCAAGCACAAACATGTACCAGATCAAGCTCTCTATGGCGATAACGCTGTGATCAGGTATGAACACATACTGACAGACACAAAAGGAGCGTAGAGTTGCAGGTCTGGACAAATACACAACCTCACAATGCAGCAGTGCACAAGCATGCTCGCACAAGCACATCTACACCAGATAATAACGCAGGAAATAAACTCATAGCTCATTTATAGGTAGAAATTAGCATTCTAACACACTCGCACACATGCATATTAATGTTGCACGGACGAGCAAATATAGAAACATTAATCCTACACAAGCGTATTGGAATGCACTCGGGTCGACAGAGCGAGTGAGAGAAGGAGCTGTCTGCTGTGCGGTGGAGAGGTGTTTGAGCTCACCAGGTCGTCCAGGATGCTGACGGGGAAATCAAACATGCACATCTTGACAGGCTGAGCGAGAGCTCTGTGCAGGTTGAACAGAGACTTGGTCTCCATGCTTCAGTCGGAACGCTCCGCTCCACCAGAGGAAATTTTTTTGAAAAAAGGGAACTCCCCACGACAGATCTCTCACTCTGCCTTTCGCTAACGACTGGGAGGATTCACAGAAATAGAAGAGGAACCCCTCCACGTTGTTCCTCCTCCTTCCAGGTTCCAACAACTGCACTCCCTCCCTCTTCCTCGTCTCGTCTTTCCTCTCCCCCTCCGCCTCCTCTGCTCCCTCGCCAGGAAACGTCTTAACTGTCAGCAGCTGCTTTCTGGTCTCAGCGTCTTCTGGAGGTGTTTCCCAAATGCTCAGCTGTTGTGCCACAGCCGCAGAACGTTTCCCTGCTCTAATGCTCAGGCTAAAGGGTGCAGTTGCCACAAAAAAATGAGGGAGAGCTGCCGCCCGTTCCTTCTGCTGCTGCAGCAATTTAATCAAGGGAGGAGGACCGACTCTGTTTTGCTCCTTTAGTAGCAGACTGTCTGGGTGAGCCCATTAAAAATGAATCAGGGCGACTGTTTTTGAATCAACCCTCTGTCTCCCGACTGCTAAATCTGAGAATCAGGCACATAACATCTTATCTCAAAATTGTTTTCTTCCATCTGCGACATGAAAATCCTGCCACTACCTCGATGCTGCCATTTCCCTCAGATGTCAGAGATTAAGATCGCCGCCGACATAAAATCCAGTTTGTTTATTTGTCTGGAAAGCTACTGGATTTGTGGAAAGAAAACCAAATAATCGCTTACAGGTTCCCTTTTTTTGACAACATTTCTGCACCACGCAGCTGTGAGTAATCATCTAAATGACACCTCATGGTTCGTGTTATGCAGTCACCATCACTTACGTGTGCATGTGCATATTCATGATTGAGATGATTTGAGGAAGATTTATGGGAAGATTTCCTGCAAATAGAGCACTCAATGCCCATTTAAAGACACCCAAAAGTGTGTTGGCTACAGGTTCAGAGGTGTAGTCGCAGGAATTTCAAGCCTGAGTCAGATGCGAATGATGTGTGATTAGAAAATGAAGATGAAGGGCTGCTTTTAAAGCATCCGCAGACAGTAGCGGGGGAGGAGGAGGAGGAGGAGGAAGGAGAGAACCGGCTGAAGAAGATACAGAGGGCCACTGAGACACCACTGGGAAACGCTTTCAGATGCAGAGGCTGTCCCACAGCTGAATACTGTAGGAGAGTCGTTGTCATGGAAACAGGGAGGCAAAGCTTGCTCTTCATAGTGCTATATAAGAACAACCTCCTCCACTCCTCCCTTCCTCCTCTACAGACAGAGCCAGGACAGGAAGCTGGAGTCCAACCTGCAGCTCAGCTTCCTGCAGCCCCACACAAAGACAGGACGGGTGGTGCAGGTATACAAGGGAGCAGTTTATCTGGGACACGTGATCAGAACCTGTTATTACCACGATCGGAGCACTGTCTGGTCTGCCTAAATGCAGCTTTAGGATGATGATGGTGTGTTATTATAGTTTGGGTGCCCCAACATAGAAAAAAATGGAACTGGAGGATGTGATCAGCAGCATCATAGAGAGCACAAAGATTGAAAACATCCAATAGTTAATAACACATTCCTTTAAAAATCACATCTCAGAGTATGTTGACAGCAACTGCACTTACGGAACTTACAGAAAGTAACACTTATCCAGAGAGGCCAAGCTGAGACCAAAGTAACAAATAAAATGTTTCACACATTTTAGCCAATCCTCAGAGACGGTAAGACCACAAACATTACAGCACCTACAGGATTTACAGCCTGATGAGGACCAAACCAGAACAGATCCAGCGATATTCCCTTACAATTAGCCAACAAATTCTTGACTAATGACTAAAATGTTACAGTAGATCATAGAAACAATGAACCAATGAACAATCGAATTAGTTTTCATCAGGGACCGAGTGGAAATAAGTGTAACATTTATGTATTCCTGACATTCTGCAGTCACAAGCACGGAACGGATGTGCAGTTACAACCTAGAGCTCTGAAATCCAATCAGTTTATACTTGAGTCCTAATGTTTGTGTTCAATATGAAGAATCGCCAGAGCTATTAAACCTCGGCCCAAGAACAGCAAATATTTTGTATCAAGTCCTGTATTTTGCAACACAGTTCCTGTCCCTTGTCAAAGAACAAAGTGCAGCTGACATGAGATTTCAAGGACAGACTCTTTCCACAGACGTAACTAATGCTCAAGAAAAATGAGGCGAACCCTCGGGAGTCAGAGTGGATAGAAAAGAAAAATCTGATTCTTGTCACATTCCATCAGACAATGAAGTCAGATACGCTCGGGGTGAAGTCAAGCTTCAAGAACCAAGTGCTGCTATGCAGAAAACAGAGCTTTGTGTTAGCAGCAATAAAGCCAACAGCTTTATCTACAATTCCTACACAAGATATACAATGGTGGAAAAAAGCCCAGGGAATGTTTCAAAAGAATAAACATGGAGAGGAAACAGATTTAGGCAAAAAGGCTTACAATGTGTGTGTGTGTGTGTGTGTGTGTGTGTGTGTGTGTGTGTGTGTGTGTGTGTGTGTGCGCGTGCAGAGTTAAATAAATACACTTTCCAATGCAACAACTTTCACCCAGAGCCAGACTTGTACTTTCCAAGGGTCCCAGGAGCTGCATTGCCTAAAGTCCCTGTGCAGGAAATGTGCAGTATTTCTGCACTATTTTGCTTCTCTTCATCCACTTTTATCATTCCTGGAAGTGTTGGCAGCTAAAAGTGCCCAGTACTTCACTTCCTGAATGAGCTTATCTTTCCTGCATCTTAAAACAAAGGCCCCCTGGTGACCTCTGACACACAGCACAGCCCTGATAAATGCTAATTTAAAGAAAACCAATGCAAATATGCTAATTTGAACAGTGTCTGATCATTTTTCAGGTCAGCATTTTTCATTTCCACCTGCAGGATCTCTAAAATCTCATACCATGATGGTGCACAGACCCTTAAAAGTTGGCTCATTCATACCGACATGTGGTGATTCTCCCAGCGAGGGAGGGGGCAGGTCCCTCAGTCTGTGATTTCAGCTCCATCATACCGGATGCTGTGACAGAAATTAGCTTCAGGCTGTAAAATATGACCTTTCCTCCAGCCGATAAGTCGTTTTTATAGTGCACTGTGTAGTCAGTTCTGAAGCAGCTGCAAATCCTTGCATGAGGCAGCACCTCGAAGGGATGGAACATAAAATTGTACGACTTTGGCTGATTTTTATGATAACCTAAATGTGTTTACTGGATTGAACTTGAGTGTGCTTGTCCGTTTTAACGTTCCTCTGAATAAATGGCACAAACTCAGCTGTTAACTTCATCACAGTGAGCAAAGTTTTTGGAGTTGTAACACAATGGAGACAAAACTTTGACCCCAAGACTGGAAAATATATTTTAGAAAACCATAACTGCAAACTGCTGATGCTTTAATTTTGACTGTTGCTCATTTCCTGCTCCTGGTCCAAAACTAAAAAAAAAGGAGGAACAGTAAAAATCTAAAATAAACAAAAGATGAACTTCAGTAAAATTCTAAAATGCCATCACTTTTTCCAACTCACTTAAACAGCAGGCACGAGAGCAAAACCCCAATCGATCAATAATAAACAATTAATAGATATTGATTGTTCAGGGCTGAGGGACTAATGGATCCATTGATGAATCATTTCCCACTGAAGAAGATCAGCATCAGCTCCACCGTCACATGTCTGCAGCTCCCTTATGATGTATTATTGATATGTTCACTTTGGTTTATGTTCACTGATGCTGCTATTGAGCCAAACAAAGAGGAAGTGCCCCCCGTGTGAAAGACGTTTGGGGGGGTTCCAGGCTGCAGCTGGGCTGAGTTTAACCACAAACCAAAGTTATTTTTATCTCAGAAAATGAGGCTATATCTGTATTTAGTGGTTATTTTGCTGACTGATCAAATTAACAGTGCAGTTTTAGCAAACGGTTGACGAATCCTTGTGTTTGCAACATGTCAAAATCTGAACACGTGCTCACTCTGAGTTTATATTTGTCCACAATTTAAGGAAGGAAAAGCTATTAGTCGTGATTTTATTGCTATTCTTATCATCGCCTTGACACAAGAGCATATATATTTATCCACACTAGCACTGGATTTTTCCAATGGCTTAAATGTGATAATGAATGACTGCACTGATTTACAACTGATTTAGCATTTGCAGGTAACACCACCATAATGTCACCTTGGGCTTTGGGAACTTAGAGTAGCTTGTAATTTGTGTCTTCTTTATTGACAAAACAATTGAAACATTTCAGGGTGGATTCAGCAAGAAGAAAATTATTGATTGCACGTTGAAAATAACAAAAGATAAACCCAAAGAGCTGTATTATGTAGCAAAGAATGGCAGCAGAAGAAAGACAGCGAGAGCTTCTGCCTGGAGTGCAATTAAAAATATATATGCAGACAGGAAGATCATTACACATGGGAAGGACTGACTGCAGAACTGTTACAAATAAACACATGGAAAACTGCAATAAACACGTATGCAAATGAGTCAGGTGCGCATTTAAATATGGAGCCGGTCTCTTCACGCTCGCAGTTTGATCTTACCTGTTTTTCCAGCATGATCATTCTCCCAGTATCATGACCTTCAGGGAGGATTTCTCCATGCGAGTCCAGGCTCACCGTTAGACGCACTCCTCTCCGGCCAGCATCTTATTCTTCACGGATGAGCGACAGAAAAATTAACAGGGGAAAAGAGGGAGATTAGGAATGGCTAACTAATAACCCAGTGGGCAGCTGCAGTGCTTTATCCTTCAGCGATCTGTCCTCGGTGGCTTCAGCATGCCTCGACAAAAAGCATCCCGATGTTTCTGTTCGTGGAGGAAAACACATCGGGCAGCGAACGGGGGAGGGAAAAAAGACCACCAACTACGAGCTAGCTAACATTAGCGTGCTAGCGTTAGCCGGCTAGATCCAGCTATTATCAAAATTTTATTTGTCTCCTGCCTCCATCCATCGCAGCCCCGCTCCCTTCCCGACACGCTCGAAAAATTGCGACGGAAGCGTCCTCTCTCACATCTGATGTCAAGACCCCTACGTTACGGCATCCCACTGAGGACTGGTCCGTCCAGCGAAGATGGGGCGTTGTTGCCAACGCAATACTGATGCTTAAATGGATGTTGCTTTAGTTCTGGCTGCGGGGGAATGTCTCCTTTCTCCCGCGGTGGTGCTGCTGCTGCTGTGGGGAAGGAACCAGAGCAGCTGAGAAGAACGATGTTCGTGAACGCACCATACGTAACACGATAAAGTATAAACACACACGCACGCACGCACACTCACACAAGTGAATTCCTTCACATTTTACTATTTTTAAGTTCTATGTAAATGTGCGCTCAGATTTGTTTTTATAAACATCTAATTTCACCAACTAATGTTAAAAAACCTCTCAAATGTCAGTGACACGTTTTATACACAAAGATTCTATAGTTTATATTTCATTACACCTCTAAATGTTAATTATTCAGTTATTTTCTGAATTGTTATGAACTAACGGAGCAGAACGAAGCCTGTCAGATCAAGCGCAGGTCAAATAAGCCCTTTCAAGCCACCCTCGCAATGCATTCTGGGAATTTATGCAAAACCAACATGGCGGCAGCCTTTGCTGGAACGCTGTGTAAGGTCGGCTGGAGTATATTGGAGTCTCCAGTCGCACGGAGGCCCGTTTTTTTCTCATATCCAGTGGGAAACATTAGTATCAATGGATTCGGAAGGGCATACGGTACCAGCCGGACTGCGGTACGGACCAAATTGTTTTCCAGTGTGCGGAGAGGAAGAGGAAGGTTCCTGGGATGTGCTTTTCTACTCGGCGGAGGTTTGGGATTATATCAAACTCTTAAATTCAGTATCCATCAGCACCTGGCCAAAGAGGAGTCCAAGGTGAGGCTTTGCAATCCCGTTTTAGTAATGGAGATTTCTTTTAAACGTGCAGAAGTTTGCTGTTCGGAGCTGCTGCCTCACTTTTCTCCTGAAGGGTCACCTAAGAATACTCATGGAACTAATTCATACTGCAGTTCCTAATGCATAAAGCATGTTATTTAAAGTGCAGATTATAATAGTCCCACGGCTGATCTTAAGGGAACCGTCTCACCACATAGCTTCTATTATTGATGAGAGATGAACATGAGGCTTTCATCAGTTGCTACACAATGACCTCCCGAATCAGACTCAGCAGACACATGTGGATGGTATTGTTTGGACATCATATATAATGTCCAACTGTCTGTTTCTTTTTCCCAGGCTTCCAAAGACGGTGGTCTGAATTTGACCCTATACCAGTACAAAACATGTCCCTTCTGCAGCAAGGTGCGAGCGTTTCTGGACTACCAAGGGCTTCCATATGAAATTGTGGAGGTGAACCCAGTAATGAGGCAGGAGATCAAGTGGTCAACCTACAGAAAAGTTCCCATCCTGATGGTGAATGAGGATGTGGTACGTGACATCATCTTGTTTTTTGGGGGGAAATAGGAGGAAAAATCTCTATATTTTTTAATCTTTTGTCTCTGCAGCAACTGAACGACTCATCTGTCATCATCAGCTGCCTCAAGACTTATTTAGTTAACAAGTGAGTGGCACATCACATGGAAACTGGAGAAAATATGCCTTTATTATGAATGTTCCACTGTTTTTTTCCACTTTCAGCAATAAAGGCATGCCTGAGCTCATCCGTTACTACCCAGAGCTGAAGTCTGTGAATGAGAAAGGGAAGAAGGTGACAGAGTTCAGCAACAAGTACTGGCTGATGCTGAGTGAGGAGGAGAACTTGAAAATGTACCCTGAGAAGGGGATGCAGAAGTAAATCATACTCTGATCACTAAACATAAAGATATCATGTCCCAGGTAATATCATCTGTAAATCTGTGTTTGAAGTAATGCTGTTTTTTTTAAACTTTTGTCATCAGAGAGGAAATGAAGTGGCGTCAGTGGGCTGATGATTGGCTGGTCCATCTTATATCGCCTAATGTGTACCGGACTCCCGGTGAGGCCCTGGAGTCCTTCGACTATATAGTCCGTGAGGGCAAATTTGGTACCTACGAGGGTGTTTTTGCCAAATATGTCGGTGCTGCTGCCATGTTTTTCATCTCAAAGGGTTTGAAGAAACGGTGAGTTAAACACATTTTTTGCTTCTTTTTGGAAGATGTTGATCTGTTATCATACTGTTTATTTTAAAGTCAGAATTTGATTTAACTGCTTTTCTGATACAGACACAACCTGCAGGATGATGTCAGGCAGGATCTCTACAAAGCCGTTAACGCATGGATCGCAGCCATTGGCAAGAAGAGGAAGTTCATGGGTGGAGACCAACCCAACCTGGCAGATCTGGTGAGGACATGCAACTGTCTTCATCTGTAGATTCTATACCCACAGAACCTGAATTAAAACACAATTGGAAGTGAACTATATCAACTATAGTGGCCAAAATTTACCCCGTTAATACTTATACAATATTTTAACCGATGTCCTCTGTCTGCAGGCTGTGTTTGGTGTCCTCAGAGTGATGGAGGGCCTGCAGGCCTTTGACGACATGATGGAGAACACCAAGGTGAAAAACTGGTACATGTGTGTAGAGAGAGCGTCACTGAACCACGAGGGGCGGAGCTGAAGTAAAAATTAGTTGCAAAAGACTGATGGACCCCAAGAAATTCCAGCTCCAAAAATACCAATAACTGCCAGGTCTGTGATCAGATTCAGGATGGAAACTGTTCTTTGGAAATGGCCACCACTGTCTGTTATATTTTCAGCTGCAAACTTATGAGAATACAACAGTTTTTTTGGTTTCTTTTAGAATAACGTGATTGTAGATATTGGGCAAATGCACGGAAATACTGCTGCTGATATCTAATTGGACTGTTTATTGAACAAACTGTAATCATCAATACTGTTAATTGATTTTACTACCATCTGCTGGTAGAATGTGAGAACTGCAACATCCTTAGAATGTTCGATGCCAGTTGTTGAAACGTCAGAAAAAGGTTTTGGAAATAAATCTGTTCCTCATAATAAAATATAACTGTAATTTTCCCTTCAAATTTAACAGAACAACTATTTGGTTTCCTATTTTTTTTTTCTTCTAAATGTTTCTTCTAAACTTTTTTTTGCTTCTAAAACAGATTTTCAGCTGAACACATTGAAAACAAATAATTGAGGAACTGTACTCAGCAGTTTGTCTTGAACTTACAGACTTTAATTACAAGGCATCGCCACTTTACCCTGTTTGCAGGTTAAATGATGTATTGTGTGTTCCCACTGTGATGCATATTTCAATAACTTGCAGTCTTCCAGGGAAGAAAGCTGTTCGAAAATGGTTAATTGTTGGTTCAAATGAATGTAACATGCAAAAAAAGTTTTTGACTGGGCTGTTGAAATGTACCCAATGAGCATAATTATTAAAAGATAAAATGTAAACATTGTGCGATGTTATGGTAATTTCTACAGTAAAAATTAAACCTATAACTTGACAAAGCAGAAAAAATATGAATCCCTGCTAAAATGTGTTTACGGGGGCAGATAGAAAATATCAAACATATTTAAATATATTTTCAAAGGTGGCTTCGGATAGAAAAATATACGCAGATGGAATCCAGTTTTATTTTTTGACATATGTACTCCCGGACAGTAGAGGGCGCTGATGCGTTCACCGCCACCACGTAAAGAGCCGGTGATAACGGCAAAGAAGCCTTGCTCCGGCGGTTACCCCATAAACTCCATAAAAGATTTGCAGCGAACAAACCTTCTGAAAGCGATTCTCTAAGCAATTCCCACAGCAGCGATGGTTCCCGGTCCAGTACGATGGAGAGCTTTAGAAGCTTTGAAACAATCTCCAAAGGGAAAAATCAAATACGATCCATACTGGGCGGACAGAGGAGAGGTGAGTTGATCTAGCAAAACTCTCATTCTGACGTTGAAATTTAAAACGCAGACTTTTATTTACGTGTTTTTATGTACAGGCACTTGGTGTTACACCCGCAAATTCTGTGTGCTTGAAACCGATCCGCTATTTGATACCAGCACCTGGACTTAAACATGTGTTTGTTTTGTAGGACATCATGACTGGTTATAGTGAATTTATTGGATTATCCCCACGATCTGGAGCCATAATAGACCACCTCGACTCTCCCCCGAAACTCCAGAGGTCTCTCTTTTCAAGCTTGAGCCCTGGAGACTCAAGTCCTGGTCTTTCTGTGGAGACCTCTGTCTCTTCAACAAAATCCAGCTTTGATATCACTGTGGACAACAAATTAGTTTCCCCAATCCAAACCTTGGCAGCAAACAAGCCACGGGCAAGTTGTCCTCTTTTGTTTTGAAGCAATTTTTTTTACCCAATGCACTATGAGTGCTACTATCGTCTTATTTCTCACAGGACCTTGATGAGGAGACAGATGGACATGCAAAGGAAGATGACGTTATTGTCTCCAGTCCTACATCTCCTCCCTCCATCTCCCTACAGTCACCTAAAGCCATGGAGATGGCAGGCTGTATCATCAAATTTGAAAAGAAACAACGGGAAAAGGCCCAGGTCACCCATCTTAGTTTCTTATAAGTCTCACACATTAAGGACTATTTTTCCTGTAAGAAAATGCCTTAGAAAATTAGGGATTTCTTATATTATACTAACCCCTAAGCTCCTTTAATTTTAGGATTTCCTGGAGTCATATCATAAAAAAAGCCTTATTGTTAGTAGTATGTATATATAACCTGTGAATGTTAATTCGAGAGAAGGTAAAAAGAATACTTTTTCTGATTGATATTCTACATCATAAATTCTCAGATGGCCCTCAGACTGAGGGAGGAGATGCAGAAGAAAATGGTGGCCGAGGTGGCGAGGTCGGAGTCCGAGCAGTTGAAGCGTTTTGAGGAATTAATGGAGCTCAAACAGAGACAGGAGCATCAGGCCATCAGGGACATGATGGACAGAGAGTAAGACCGTGCAGCATTGATGCAGTCCTTTTGAATTTGAAGTGTCTGCACACTTTATCATGAAACAATATATTTTTCCTGCTTCTTTGTACTGTAGAGCTAAAGAAAGCATTGGACGTCAGGAAAAGCTGAAGGAAGAGCACCGCCACAGAATGAAGGTGTGGACGTGTTAGACTTGTTGGAATGATGCTGATGTGAAACAATAAACCAGTCAGCTGTCTGAGCGCTTGTGGGGATTGATAAGCTTTGATGGTTCTGGCTGCAATGTGTGTAGTTGATCATCAATCAATCAATCAGTCAATCTTTATTTATATACATACTACACAAGAAATAACATCACTGGTCTACTTGGTGAGGAGGAGAGGAGAGGAAACCATGACCCAGTGGGGTAACAGAGGCCTGTCAGGTGATCGTGTTTCTGGACCCCCGCAGCCTCAGCCTATAGCAGCATAACTAAGATGTTAACCTAATCATTAGACGACCCCCTAAGTATGATAATTTGTCTGTCTAGGATAGTAACTGGAACTACAGAATTAGTGATAATAATCTACCTGTAGTCTCATTAGCTGCCTCAGCACTGATGGCTGTGCTTACCTCTGCAACAGGTAATCAACCTGCGGCTGAGGGAAGCGGCTCAACAGCGCCTCCGTCAGGCTGAGCTGGAGCGCCAGCGGCAGGTGGAAGGACGGGAGAGGCTGCGTAACCTTAACACCATCCAGGAAGAGATCCTTCAGCTCAACCAGCAGTTGGATCCGTCTACCCTGAGCAAAGACGATGCTCCCCTGGCCAGCCTCACCCCCCTCAGCGCCCGCGGGAACCAGCTGTGCTCCCAGGTGTCTGAGGTGGTACGCAGAACGGCAGAGGTCAGTTCTTTACTTCGTGAGGTCCGCAGAAACATTCTGTGGTCAAACATGTTGTGACAGGTGACAGAAGCCATCCATCCATGTGTCTGGACGTCAACAAAATAATTGAAAGATACGACGGCTTATCAACACACTATATTAGGTTGTTCATGAAACAACCTAATATAGTGTGTAACTGTAATATCAGCCTTGTGTCACAATGATGGAGGAGTCCCCATGCCTGGTGTAGCTTGGCGCTCCCCGAGCGCTTTTTCCCAGTTTATGTGTGCGTTTTTGATCCTCAGATTTTAATATCTTCCTAGGGAGAGTTTCCCAGCATGGGCGACATGAGCGTGGTGGAGCGAGCCCTGCAGGACATGAGGGCTCTGATTCAGCTGATGCAGGAGGAGGTGAACAAGTTTCAAGAGACGAAGAAGAAGCAACTAGAGCAGGAGCAGGAATGCCAGAGGCAAGTGGAGCTTCAGGTGCAGCAGGAAGCACAGAAGGCCGCGGCACAGTTGGCCAAAGCAAAGGCTCAGAAAAAAGGTGGGAGGATTGCTTCTATCCAAGATTGTCATCGCAAATTGTTCAAACGGTGGACTTTCGACAGAATACATGAGTAAATATATGACCTGCAGGGATTCAGAACAGCGCTGATGACAGCACAATAAAATGGTACGAGGAGCTCCAGGAGAAAGCATCTCAGTGTGCTCAGTCCTTCCAGGACCTCAGTTCTCCAGCAAATGCACAGGTTAGTTTCTGCCTCGCTACATTTCAGAAATTATTCATCCAGGCACACGGTAAACCTCCTCTGCATCTGGTGATAATACTGAATACATCTCTTCTTCTCTGAACTCAGACAAAGAAGCTGAAGCAGGAACTCCAGAAAGCAGCCACCATCCCCGTCAGTCAAATCTCCAGCAACTCTGGGTCACAAGTTAAAGAACTCTTCGACAAAATCGACCAGTTTCTATCGGGGCAGCCTGTGATGTTGGAGGGGAAGTCTGTCTCCACCTCTATGCATCCGCAGGCGCAGAACTTTGCCTTTTACAAGGTGGCAGAGAAGTTTGTGGTGAGTCCACAGCCACTGGTTATGGATGAAAACAAACTACCAGTAATCATTTGCAATAAACTCACAATGGTAACATTTTTTTTTTTCACCCTAGAAACAAGGAGAGGAGGAGGTGGCTTCTCACTTCGAGGCTGCTTTTCCCATTGCGATGGTGGCGTCGGGCATCTGGGAACAGCACCCACAAGTAGGAGAACTGATTCTGGCTCATCTGCACAAAAAGTGTCCGTACGCTGTCCCACACTACCCCGCAATGAAGGATGGCTCGACCGTTGAGGATTACCAGAGGTAAAGTGCAAATTCTCTGCTCCAAGTAAAACTAAGTCACCTGATTCTCATCAGATATTTTATTGTCACCTCTTTAGGCTTCTTGGTTACCGTGTGGACAGCAGTGGGGTGGAGGACCAGAACAGTTTCCTGAAGAAGATGTCAGGGATGATCCGTTTGTATGCTGCCATCATCCAGCAGAAATGGCCCTTCAGCTCCAAACAGGGGGTAAACGTCTCGTTACAGCGTTCAAATATCATGGCTGGATTCTCAAGTCTTTGATTCATCTAATGATGCTTTCTCTAATGTCTTTCAGCCTCCCCCTCACGCTTTAAACCACGGCTGGCGCTGGCTGGCCCAGATGTTGAACATGGAGCCGGTATCGGACATCACCTCTACGCTGCTATTTGAATTTCTGGAGGTGGGTTGAGCCCCTTTTCTCCGCTCGGTCATCTTGTTTCTCTTAGTTCATGTGATGTCGTGGTCACGCACAGCAGAAAGCAGAGTTGAATCTTTGGACTTTTTAGGTGTGTGGAAATGCTCTGATGAGTCAGTACCGGGACCAGTTTTGGAAGCTCATCCGACTCCTTAAAGAGGAATACTTACCGAGGTACCTGCAGTCAACCAGCCATCTAAAGTGACTGTCTCTCAGGTGTGTTTGGTAATAATTCACCTTCCTTTTTATTTACCTTGAACGTGCTTCCAGGATTGAAGCAGTAACCTGTGCTGGACAGATGGGTTCAGTGATCAGGCTCAAAAACTTTATTGAGGTAAGAGATTTAACTCTTTAGAGCCTTTAAACAGCTTATTTTTATTTAGAGGTCTTAACAGTTTGATCTTAATATCACAAATAGTACAAATTAGGGGGATGGAAATAAAAGTTGACAGCAACAAACTATTACAAAGGGTTGCAGTGCGTTGATCCGCTATGATGACCTTTGTATCCCTGTCAGGGTGCACTTAGGAGCAGAACCATTAGCCCACCAAAGGGCCAGCTGAGCGCTGGGTTCTGGAGGTCGTGATGGAACTGCACGGGGGCATGAGCGCAGGCCCCCCATCGCCTCCGTCCGCTGGATGAATTTTGCTTCTGTAATGAAGAGTTTTACTTTGCAACTGTTTTAAAATATCCTTGAAAGTTTATTGCTTTGGATTTTACTGATTTAAATCATTTTTTGTGGAATGATCTTTGATGGCTCTGGAAAATTAAAACTATTTTCTTGTGCAGAGAACACGCAAGCTTTATTTTTGTTCTTTTAATGTCATTTTTCAGATTGTTTATTTAGTCCCAGTGTTTCCTTGGCACCAAACCCTACAGAGTGTGTGCAGGAGCAAAGGTCTTCAGGGATGAAGGCCTTAAATGGAGCAGACTACATTTAAAAAAAAAAAAAAAAAAACTCTTATTATAGGTAAATCTAAAATATTTTATTTCATTTCTGTTCTTGATTTTTAAAACTTCATAAAAGAGAAATATACTCTTAAGAAAAGCATCAAGTGTCAGGAATGCTCAGGTTTATACAGTTGTAAATAAAATTCAGATGGCAAAAAACGTAAGATTATGTCTCTGGATCTAAAATTCAAAGGCGGTTTTTGCCATCTACTATAAAAGTGTTCAAATGGGCACATTTTAAATCAGCTTGTATGTAACGAGTCGGCGTAAACGTTTCCATATGAGGTTTTCAGGAAATGGACGTAGTTTTGCAAACTGCGGTTCTTGGAGTCGGACTGCTCCAGCCTGTCCTTCATGTTCTGCAGCTGAGTCTGGTAGCGACGCTCCATCTGAAGAAGAAGACAGCAGCACTCAAACCAAAGTGAATTACAGGACCCAAAGCTGTTTATTACTGATGTATAATTAGTGATCGACCTCCTCTTTGCTTCTCTGCAGCTGACCCTGCTCAGCTTTGGCTCTGCTCAGCTGGCTCTGCAGGTCCAACGTTTTGGACTGAGACGTTCTCTCTTTAGTCAAAACTTTCTGCATGTTGTCTTCCACCTGCAAGGGAGAACACTTACGCCAGTTATGTCTGCAGGTCCGACAGTAAGCATTTCATTAGCATGCATTTCAACCTGTCTCCGCGCGTCGTCCAGGGTGCTTTGCAGCTGCCTGGACAAGACGCTGCACTCGTACGTCTTCT
Organism: Takifugu flavidus; assembly: GCF_003711565.1. Lineage (NCBI taxonomy): Eukaryota > Metazoa > Chordata > Actinopteri > Tetraodontiformes > Tetraodontidae > Takifugu > Takifugu flavidus. The sequence continues at coordinate 12,279,421 of NC_079524.1, forward strand.
CATCCAGCTGCTTTTGAGAGATCTGGAGGCTGACTTCCTTTGAGGTCAGAGATTTAGAAATCTCTTCATTTTGAACCTTGGTGCTTTCCAGCTTCCTGAAGCCACAAAGATCATTTGGAAACATTTTTTTAAGCATTATTGCTAGATGTATATTCAGAGTGAGCATCTTCACCTCTCCAGGTTGAAGATCTTCTCTTTGAGGAGACTGTTCTCCTCCTGGAGCACCAGGTTCTTCTGCTGGAACGTCTCCAGGTGGGCGCCCTGCTGCTCTACCTGTACAGGAACCATTAAAATCAGTCAGTTTTGTGCTGGGTTGGTATTTATGATCCCAGGAACAACCAGAGATACATACTTTCTGGCGGACTTCGGCGAGGCCAGAACTGTACTCCTCGTTCCTCCTCTCGTACTGCTGGGCTTCCTGCTGTGCATCTCGGAGCTGCTGCTCAGTTCTCTTCAGCCGGTCGGCCATCGTCTCCAGCTCTCTGCGTCGACCCAGCAGCTCTTGTCTCATCTGCTCTTTCTCCACCTCCAGACTCAGCTTTGTCTCCCGCATCTCCGTCTGCTTCATCTCCAGTTTCACGCAGTATTCCTCCGACTCCAGCCGAACCTGTTGGATCTAGCACAGAGATTTGTTCACAAATTACAAGTTTCTTTGAATTGGGACGCTTTTATAATTGTTCAATAAATGTTGTCTTAACTAATTCCCAATGCAATGGCAGGTATTTAGCTTTTAGCCCAATCTAGTGGACAAAATCTGATATTGACTTGTAAATGTTTTTCAAGAGCTGAAGACCTTCTATACCTTCTTCTTGTATTTTTCCACCAGATTATCATGTTTTTTGATGGAAGATTTCATTTGATGGGCTTCTGCTTGCAGACCTCTGAGTGTCTCCTCAGATGACATCAGCACACCCTAAAAATGTGTTTAGAAAAATATATCAACAGCAGCAGCAGTAATAATAATAACAAATCCTAATCAAGTACCTTGAGTCTCTGGTTTTCCAGATTGGTGGAGGCATTTTCCCCACTGAGGTGGTGAAGCTGGTCCATGAGGCTCTTGGTCTCTGTGCGACTTTTCTCTTCCACTAACTGAAGTTGATTCTTCAGCTCGGTCAGCTGACTGATAGAAGCAGGTATGTATGTATGATTATTTTTATTAATCACCCATTTAGACAGTAATTCCCACCAGCTGAGCAGTGAGCATTGGGGATAAGGATCTGTGACGTGCACTCACAGTCTGAGAGCAGAGTTCTCCTCCTCCAGTTGTGCTTTAGCAGCTGCCTCTTTAGAGTGACGACAACACCAGTCGCTGGAGGTGGACAGAGCCTGAGCCAAGTCAAACTCCTTCAACACAACAGTTCTTTTTAACCACCTTATTTCACACTAGCTGGAATATATTTATATTCCTGAGGAGAGAAAACATCCGTTCGTGCACACACGAAGACAAAGAGCCCTCCTGTTTATGAACTTTATCAGAATGTTGCTTCTTAACCCGGCTGCACTTTCTCTCAGCTTCATTTGCATGAAACTGTGCGATCAGACCAGACACAGCAGCCACTGAGGAAACTCATCTACATGCAGGACGAGCCACAGACAACTCAACGTGTCATTTGTAAAAATAGATGCTGTGCGATTATCATTTTATCCGAACCTCACTCGTGTGCTCGTTTTTCCACCTGCATCTCAATTATTTCAGGATCCATTATTGCACCACAGTCCTTCTGCATACAGACCTTCTCCTGCAGCTTTAATGAAAACTGCCTGGCAGACTCCTCAGCCCGCTCGGCCTTCTGGGTCAACAGGACCAGCGCCTCCTGTGCCTGACGCCCCCGCTCGTCTTTCTCCTTCTCTCTCATCTGCAGCTCCTCCTGCAGCGCTTTTAGCTTCTCCTGCTGCTGCTTGTGGTTGTGCTGCATCCTCTGTGACACATAAACAAGAAAAAAGGAATTTCTGTCAGTTCACAGGACAATAAAGGTCAGACTATGGCTTATGAGACAGACTATATTTGTATGAAGCAATCAAGCCAAAGAAATGGTCAGATAAGACCTGCATCTGTGCAACCATTTGGGTCTTTTCTGTTTCCATTCTGCTCAGCTCGGACTCCAAATGGCTCTGGGTTGACTGCAGGATTCTTGAAAACTCTCCAGAGGTCTTTGCTTTGTCCTGTTGCAGGAAGAAACATAGTGAACCTCCAAAGCAACCTTAAAGCTGAAATGAACTGGGGTAATAATTTAAACCTTTTCCAGCTCCAAATGCTCAGAAATCCTGGATGTCTCATTCTCCATGCTACTGATTTGGGATAAAAGTTGCTGCAAGAGGAAAAAAATTCTCAGAAGTGTGTTGGCTGATAAAGTCACTGCACGTAAAAAATATTCTAATTACTGACGATATTCTCAGCCTCGTAGTCCGCTACTCGCTTCTTCAACGCATCTTTCTCTTCAAACCACAACATGGACTCCCTCTGTGCATCCAACAACAGTCAGAACTGAGTTATTGCGTGTTGTTCTCAGTGAATGTCTTCTCTTACCTCATTATCACTCCACTCTCTCAGGAGATCTCGAAGGCTGCGATTCGTCCGGTCAAACGTGTCAATCTTTTCTAATAACGACTCCTGCTGCCGCCTCATTGAAGCTGCGTGCAGACTCGTGAGCCTCTTGTTCTAAAAAAATATCATCCATTAAATCAATGATAATTACTGTACTCCACCTTAAATCCTCCATCCTGTATAGCCTGCTCAAGGGTATCAACTTTACCTTAGAAAGGCTATCTATAGTGTCTTTCAGAGCTGTGAGATGGTTAGAAACAGTTACTCCATCGATTTCTGCTTCTACCAGCGCCTTCAGGAGCAAACCCGTATCTCTTCTTTGACCTCGAGAGACTGACCTGGACGCAAGATGAGAGAAAAACAGGGGGCAAAGGCGTGTGTACACACTGAATTTAAATGATTTACCGGTACAATCTGTGGGTGAGTTTGTTGAAGACTTTCTCACTTTTTGGAAAAATCACGGTCATCTCTGAGAAGAGCAGAGAGGTTTTTGGATAGGGTGGCTATCTCTTCCTCTTGCTCCTCTTCCTCGCACTGATGTCTACTTCCTGACTGATGCTCTACTCTGCTCCTCTGAAAGTCACAAACAAAGCACAAGATTAGCAAACATACCGGCAAAATGACTCATTTTATTTTGCTTTATGGCTGCGGAATGCAGTATATTCTGCAGTGTTTGGAAACAGCTATAAAAATTGAAATTCAGTACAAGTTCTTGTGACCACTTTTACAAATGCAAACCTGTCTGTCTTGTCAGATGAGCACATCCCTGCTTAAACATCTTGCTGTCTCCTCAGCTGTAAATAAATATTTTAAAACTCTTGTTGTATGAAGACACCTGAGATTTGAGAGAGCCGACATCTCTGCGACAGGACAGCCTCCCTGGAGGAATCCATGGCTTCTGCAACTTCGGCTTCCCTCCGGTCTCTGCATCACCTGTCCGGTTCTTGAGGAATCCCCCAGATAACAACATGCAGCTTATAGAATTACTTTTGTTTTTGTGTATATGAAATTAAAATGAATGAAGAACCTGCATCATATGTACATATATTTTCATGTTGTGCACACGTAAAACTTCTAAAAGTTGGGAATTTTAAAATCCAGTAACCTGTGAGGTCTTGCTGGGAGTCCGCCTCATATGAACGTGCACGGGTGTCGTCTCCGAAACATGGACGTGGACCGGCGGCGGTGACGATTCCCGCGTTTTCATCCTGCGGTGCTTGAATTACATTCTTCCCACCGAAGAAAACTACGTTTTAATGCCCTTTTCTGTGGGCGCAAATGAATTCAGTAAAGTGGAAAGTTACGACTTGTCAGTCAGAACCAGACGGTCGCTTTTGTTGAGTCGCGACCGTCGATTGGCTGGTCCGCAGTATCGCGCTTTTTGATTGGCTGCGCCTTTCGAAACCAACGTTGCTCATGGCAACCGCGACACTGGACATAACATTTAAAAACATACGAGTTATCACGCTTTAACCGAGGTTTAATTACAAACACACGATGAAAGCCGTCAGCGGGTTCGTCCAGGGTTCATCCGAATCAATCGCATCCGAACTCTCGAGGAAAAGAGGCTAATAAGAGCAGGCGGACACTCAAAATGGTGGTTCTCTGGGGCAGCGTGGTGGTTTATTCGTCACAAAATGTGGCTAGCTCGGGCAAAGCCCTACCCTCGCCTGAATAAGATGTGCACACCGGTTTTACTGCACTTCACAATCGTGCACAAATCAAACGAATCAGAAATGGTTGATATGACTACATTTCCTGTTTTTGTTTTTTTTTCTTAGTAGTACTTCCGAATATCAGGGTTAGGATTCGCCATTACCTCGCTGCATCGCTCCCTCTGTCACCCTATTACGTCTCAAAGTTAACACAACACCAGTTAGTTATATCTGTTATTTTCGCACATCAGTCTCGATGGGCTTGAGATGTTTGGGTGACAAATCAAAATAGCGTCGAGTTAGTCAATGATAACCGAACGAGTCCGCACATCCGCTGAAAAACAGGCTGCTAGCAGGCTAACAGCTAAGTCCGCGTGCGTCCATCACAGGGATGACTGGCGAGCCCATGCAGCAGCAGACGTGGCTAAAAATGCCATATCACCTTATTTTATTAGTATTTGTGATTTATTCCGAGTTGAACCAACAAAGTGAGGCGTGTGCCGCTGTGGCAACGGACGGAGGGAGCAGCAAAGAAACCCTTATACTCTGCCGAGCGTGCGGACATGAGCTAGCTCACGGCACGGACATCCACTTCGTTCCCAGTCGGCTGGCTCTTGCCAGCCGCAACGACACAGTGGTCGGGGGCCGAAGGGTTAATGTCCAGCTCTTTGAAAACCCCCACGGACACCAGTTCGAAGTTATAACTTTCAGAAAAGCCGACATTACGCAGCACTGGCCGGCAGACAAACGCTTCTCCTGGTTCCCGGGGTTCTCTTGGACGGTAGCAACCTGTCCTCGCTGTAAAGCTCATCTCGGTGGGTAGAAAACCAGCAGCAAAGTCTTTCATTTATTACCTGGATGTGCTCAAAAGATAATCCGATTATTGCATACTTGCAAAACTTCGAGGGAACGCCCAGCATTTCCAGTCTGCTTATTCATATTTTGTAACAAGATTGTCTATAAACTTCGTCCATTGAGCTGTAGGACAAACGTGTTTATGGTTACATTGTGACCATTTTAAAAATTGTGTAGGTCATCCAGAAATGTGTAACCTTTTAAAATATGGCCATGTGACGGTTTGTTTTCTTTCCAGGTTGGGCCTTTCAGCCCAGTGACTGGCCAGACCTGATCACAAAATCCAGCTTCCAAGAGTCCCAACACACCTTTCTGGCTCTAATAACTCACCAACTGTTAACAGAAGAGTTTGCATCCAGTTTGCTCATGACACCAAAGTCTTTTGTGAGCCGGTGAACATGATTTACCACCCATCCTGCATCCGCCCTGAATTTATCCTTACACAAGTCTGTGTACGCTCTTGAAAACTCCCACACATTTCAACATATTAACTTTTATTAATGTAACAAAACCAAGTTGTACACCTCAATTTAAACAATTTGTTTCCCCAAGGATAAAGGACCACGACTAAATTCTATTCAGACAGGTGCGTTTTTACCCATGAAGCAGTGGGGCGAAAATTTACAAGCTTGTTTTTTTTCCATTTTGTTCTTTATTAAAAATGTCATTTCAAATCTCATGGATATCTGTAAAACAATACAATGAAAACAAAACAAAAAAATCCCATAGAAATGGTGTCAAAATAACCACTCTCCCCAGTTACTAACATGCTCCTACCCCCACAGCCCGGCTTACCCCACCCCCCCAAAAAAACATTACAAGTCAGAAGGAATGAGCCAATTCTCATTAACCACATGGGGGGAAAAATAACAGTTGCTGCAAAGGATCAATGTCCCGACATTGGGGGAAAGAATACGTGGGGGGAAAATATTGAGGTAAACTAGCGCTGGGTCACTACACCATGGCTTTAGGTCAATTTACCTTTACAGGAGGACTTGTGTGAGTTGTCTTCAAATTCTACTCAAGATGCAGTGCTGATTCCATTTTTATATCTTTTTTTTATTTCTGAGATGACTTCAGGTATGGTACTCACAATTCAGGGCAAAGTGCCATCTAATTAAGATGAGTCAAAGGAGGAACTTAATATGGCACCAACAGGTGTGGAGGCCTCAGAATGGAAAATGAAGCAAATGGACCAAAAAATTATAAAATAAACCTTTGCTCCCAATTGTGAGTGGAAAAAAAAACAAACAAACAGGGAATAGAAGCTTGAGGGTCCGGGTAGTTTTATTTATTTTAGTCATCTTCTCCCTCGTCATCCTGAAAGGGGGAGTCAGAGATGAGTGCCAGGACCAAAGATGGAACAGTTTTGCTACCTTAAAATTGACTTACCTCTCCATCTTCTCCATCATCCTCTTCATCATCTTCTCCATCTTCGTCTCCCTCTTCATCTATGTCCTCCAGACCCTCCTCATCCTCTTCATCTTCCTCACCTTCACCCTCTTCCTCATCCATGTCAGGAACCTAGACGCGTACACAAGGGTCCTGTCAGACAAAGCTTTCCTGCCCCAGTGCAACACATGAAAAAGCGTCGTTCTTCACCCACACCAGCGTTCTGTTAACCTACCAGGTAGTACTGCAAAGGATTCGGCCAGATGTCATCCTTGATGACCTCCCCAAGCTCATCAGCGCCGGCGTCGGCATGATCAGTGAACCAAGTGAAGAAGCTTTCTGGTTCTTCATGTTGCCTCTTCCTCCCTGCTTTGTTCTGTGTCTGGCTGGAGCGCTTGGTCAGGTCCTGCAAAGAACCAGAATGTGCGCTGATGGGTAATAGGTAATGACTGAAAACATCAAATTTCAAAATGCCTTCATTACTTTTTTGTTTTGTTAATAAATCAGATCACACCTTTCCTGATTTCCATTTGATTTCTGTTGACTTTGAAGACGGATCTCCGCTCTCATTCAAATGGAATTCTTTGGAAAGTACTTTGTTTTCGAAGTACGGATTTTCATCAAAATACTGCAAAATAAAATGTACATCAGTCAGAACCAAAGGATGGGGGGGGGCTTCAAAAATCTCACGTCACACAACTGTACTTACAAAATCTATTCTGTAACCTGACTTGATGTCTTCAAACTCTGTCACTTCCACTCGGCTCAGATAATGAAGTGCCTCCTCATCTTCCTCTCCCAGTAGAGCAGATACTGTAAGTACACCATACATTACACATTTATCAAGCAGTAACAAACAGAACTTTTTTTTAAAAATGAAATAATGTAATGCTCACCCTGTGGATGGTTAACAAATGTGGTGACCCAGAAGTTGGGGATTTTGGCGATCAGTTCTGACCTCTTTTGAAAGAACGGCTGGCGTAGTTTGTTGTATTTCTGTTCTACTTTGAGGATCTCTTCACTGGCTTGCTCGTTCAACCTGAGGGTTCAGATCAAAATAGTCAAATCTAACGCACAATACTTTAAAGCAAACTTGCAAGCGGAGAAATGAGAACTAACAGGAAATTAATAATGCATTTTTTTTTTTAAAATAAACACAAGCAATACGAGTAGTAATTTATCCTGAGGCCTGAAGAAAGAAAGATTTCAACCCTAACAATAATAAAATGTAATATTCCTATAAAAAGTTGCAGAAATCCATTACCTGTCAATTTCGTTTTGAACTTCATCGATGTGTTCAATGGCTTCCTGTTGCTCTTTCTCTGCAGGAACACACAGATGGTGCACTTGTTAATTATCAGGATTAAGCGTACGAGTGGAAAACCTTAAAGAAAGACACACTAATCGTGCATTAACCTGCGAGCTCGAATCGCGCCGACACCAAAACTTATTCTAGTGGCAGCCAAGTGTACTTTTAAAGTGCCGCTTTTTCAGCCACAAATCAACGATTATTAAGCATTAGTAAGTTCGCAAAGCTCCCCGAAGGATCGCCCGCGGTGGGCGATGACGATGGTGAAGCTAGCGGGGACATAAGCCCGGGCTCCCCCGTAGCCAATGGCTGCAGCTCTCGCTCTTTAGATGTACCGTTTTCTAGGGGCACTACCGACGAGGCCGCGTGGTTTAAATGTGGGACATCCGAGTGCACATACACAACCGCCGTAACGTGCGCGACCTAGCTGCGAACACACAGAACAAAGTACTTGTCACGCAGTTGCCTTCACCGGTGCAACGCGTGTTCTGCCGGTCCAAAATCACGCACCGCCATGCGAGGACCGTGCACAGCAACACCGACGCGTTTGGACCAGCAACAAAACAAGACGCCGTCGGCCAACGTTAAGTAACATTACAACAACAACACTAGCTAGCCTGCTAACTGCTAAAGTCTTAATGAAATCACAAAAGTTGGGGTGATTCGACAGCAAAATATTAGAGCACACGAAAAGTGATCAATCTGATATAATTTGGCAGCCGTCTCTGGAAAGCATCGCACAATACCAGCCATTCGGCGGCCAACGACATAACTGGCCACGCTGATCATGCTAGGTGCGCTAGCTAACATGGCCTCTCGGCACCGGTCTGAGCGGAACAACGGCGGCCAAGAGTAGCGGCATGCTAATAAACGAGTTAGCCCCTGAGCTACGTGCACTTCCCGAAAGACGAGCGCAGAAGAGCCGCTCTTGCAGCCAACCTAAACCCAGAGCCGGCAACGTGGAGAAAAATAAAAACAACTCACACGTTAATTGCTTAAAAACAGCAGCCAGTGGCAATGCAAATTATGTTAGAGAAGAAAGTGAAAATGGCGGTGAACAGGAGGCCGCCATTCCCCTTACCGGAGGTTTCGTCCGCTCCGTCATGGTTTGAGTTCAGCTCCTTTTTACTGACTTTTGCCGCCGAAGCAGACATATTTTCGCAAGCTGGAGTAACTTACAGACGCCCGACAAAATCTGGTAGATGTGGTTCTGGTTTCTCCTTGGGCAGGAGAATGTAAATTCGGCGCAAAGTTCACCGCGCAGAAGCCAACAACGTGCTCCTTTCCACACAATGTAGCTGCCGATGCGCGAGGAAGTCACAGCAAGCGCTGCTCACGCGCTCCTTTCATTACGAACGCGCCTCGCCGAGTGGAGAGGAGACGAGCTCCGCCTCTCAAAATAGGTCTCCCTCTTCCACTCCAATTTACTGATTTAGAGCCGTTTCTTCCCTCAATATTTCCCTGCGAACCAAGTAATCCTCAAAACACCTCTTGACATTTTTTTTCCTCAACAGAGTTTTGATCATTGCGTGACAAATAGAACATTTATTGGGGTTAGGCCAAACCTTCCGACGGACCGACTCGCACTTGCGCACTCTGGAAAGATGCTGAATAGCAGTTTAGCGGGTCGCCTCGTTCTGATGGTCACAGCTAATTAGCCCGTTAGTTAAGCTAATTGTTTGAACCAAAACAAATATTCGTAGATAACAAAACAAAAAACACCATTCGCGTTTAATTCTAGGCTGCGTGTGACAGTCAGCACGCCAAAATTGTCTTCGAATGAACGTTATTGCATTTTATTTGCGAAGGCGACCTTCACGCTAGTGCTTGTGTAATTACATATTTACAACCACAGTCAAACGCTTATGACATGTAATATCGACCTGAGCCCTTCCAGTGGGGGTCTAGCAAACATAAACGGTGTAGATTCATAATGCTGCGAGTTACTCCCAGCAGGAGGATCCCACCGAGCATGCCAGGAGCTGCTCCTGCTTCAATCGCAAAGCATGTTTACATCGATCAGGGTGCCTCTCGTACCCCGTGTTTTCGTGGCAATAGAAACACCCCGAAAAGCTCCATCCCTTGGCCCAGACAGAGCAACTGCAGCGCTTCTGTGTTTGCCCTTTGGTTGGCGACAGCACGAAGACATGTGGTCATACAGCGGCCAATGCCGAGCTCAGAGCATTCAGTCAGCACTGAAACAGCAGCACTGGCACAGGGGAGGAAGACTGCCATCCCCCTGCAGAGAGAGAGGAAGAGAGAGAGAGAGGAGGATTTGGTTACAGAGGATGAGGATGCAGTGGGAAGGGGATGTTGCAGCAGAGTGTGCAAGGAGGCGAAAACAAGTAGTGGGACAGACTGTGAGCCCGGTCCAAAGATGCACCGTCAAGCGCCATTAGATATAATGGTTTTATGAATCGTCCACCACACCAGGGGACCAGCGTTGTGAAGATTGTCAAGGTGCAGTGGCACAACCAGAGAGGTCCCCCTCCACTGCCACAGAAGATGACAGATTAGTCTCCTCTCAGCCGGAAGCAAGAGTATCGTCCTGAGGTTAGTGCCGTGCAAAGTCATGCTGCATTTATGTGCAATTAACATGTTGTCACTCTGGCAGTTCTTCTCCAGCACGCGTGTTTCCCACTTCTGTCAGCAGTGTTGCTTTGCTTCCCCTTTTCCAAGTTATTAAGGTTCTTCTCTCGGTGTGTGTTTACACACAAGCTCCCGTCTCAGCGGTTCTGGCAAAAGTACTGTGAAGAAGCAGGAATTATTGTTTGTTGATGTGTGCTTATCCAGGATCAGATGTTGTCCACCGCTCAGCAGATGCTGCAGGACAGCCGCTCCAAGATCGAGCTGATCCGTCTGCAAATTATCAAAGTCACCCAAGCTGGCAGCAGCGACGGCAGCGGCGTTACCAAGAGCGACAGTGGTGGCGACCAGAACAGCTTCACACGTGGAGGTTAGAGTCCCTGAAACACATCTGTTTATAATGTGTAAACAAATGGAGTCATTTAGAGAAAGGAGTAGGGGTTGTAGGTGAATACCTTTCCAGTATCAAAATGTTTTGCGCTTGTTATTCTTCGGGGAATGAGCCTTTTGGCGGCACGACTGTGTCAGAACTGATTTCTTTAATTACACGGGCTGCAAAACCAGCGTGTTTGCTCATAAACAAACATTTGCAAAGCGATTCCTGGCTTGGCAGCAGCCTGTGAAACACTAGACAATCAGCACTTTGCATCAGTTCTTTGACTCATATTTTCTTTCTCTGACCCTTGACCTCCTTTCCTGTTATTGATCCCTGATAATGTTGAGATGGGGAAGTCTCACCAGCGAAAACAGCCATTTGAACTGCGCATCGCTGTCAGATCAGAAGTGGAAAAGGCACTTTAATCATTACGTTGGAAGCATAATGAAACCTAATGAGAGCAGAAGTGAAACATCTGCTGTTTCTGCCACAACCAGCCAAATAAATCACTTACGGAAACCATCAATGCTTATTATTCTGAGAGACCTTCAAGCCTTTCAGGGAAATAATGATGAATGGATCCAATAACACAACCAAGCAGCAAAGAGGGTTTTTCACCTTGTATTTGCCTTCCTCATATTAACTCAGCAACAGGTGAAGATTTTTCTTTTTCCCATTCCCATTTGTACCCACCTTTTATAGACTTTTATGTGTTTGAGAGAGGTTCCAGGCAAATGTCAGGAGCATAAAACACATAATGTTAGGAACTTCACCTGCTGAACCATTACATTAATAGTGAAGAGCAGCTCAACTTGGCTTCTAGGTATTGATCACAGCACTGAAGAGAGTTACTCATGTAAAATGAATTCCTCTCCGCTGAACCTTTCCTCTCTCTCTCTGGCTTCCTCTCAGGTGTCTCTCCATTCGCCATCAGTCCCAGAGACGCTCGTTTGTCAGAGCTGCAGCACTACGTTCAGAGAGAGACAGATGCGCTGGTGCTGGCCGAAGATGTGGCAAAGCAGCTGCAGGGAATCTCGTCGCTGGACCCCACGGCAGCGGCTGAGGTAGAACTGGTCCAAGCTCGATTCCGCCCGAGCTCAGGGAGCCGTCGCATTACTTTTAGACTCTAGCGTACCCATGTTGAGTCCTGTTGTTCGAGCTACCTAAAGAAAAATAAAGGTTTCAGCTTTCAGCAGCAGATTTCATGTAACTCTCTGCTCCATTTCTCAGCCGTTCTGCAGAATAACGTGGCCCGTTTTCTGGTTTCACATAAAGTCCGACTAAAGTAGCGCATCTTTCTTTATAAAGTCAGGCCAGAATAAAAGCAAAATCCTGTCAAAGAATACTTGAGTGTTTGGCTGCTACCTGACATTGATTATGTTTACTTTGGCTCATACAATCAGCCTAGAGAGGCGGATCAGCGCCAACCGTGTCAATAACACACAACCGCACAATAACACCAGGACGTTTATCTTCCCATCAGGCACAGTTGCGGGTGCACGAGTGCTCCCAGAAGCTGGAGCTTTTGCGACTGTCTCTGGAGAGATGCCTGAAGGAAAACAGCCAGGAGAGCCTGCAGCCGCCTGCAGGGAGGACGGACGGCTCAGAAGAACCTCCGTCCCCCCACAGCTCCACATCCAGGTGTCCCCTGTCAACGTCCCCGTCCCTCCTGTCCATCAGGCCTGCATCCTTGACCGGTGTGCATCATTTACAATTTTATAGTGACAACAAAACTGTTAATTTTTCAAAAGGTCTGTGGATGAAAAAACAGGCCTCGGCCTGTGGTGGCTTTAAAATGTCAACAAAGCAGATTTTAAAATACATTTTAAGGAAAATGAGCAGGTTCTCTGGTGCCTTTTGGGGACTCAGCATGGTTTACCATACGCTGACCTCTGGCGGGTGGATAATCAGGACATGTAATCTGCTGGTTTTGGACAGTTTTGGCTATAAGCTGCCCCTCCCTACACGATGCAAAAGGAAGTTGGGGGGGAAAAAAATCCCTTTGATGATGTAACGAGGAGACAAATCCTGGAGTTGCTCCGTTGGCAGCGAATAATGAGAACAGGTCTCAGGTCGGTGGTTTTCTGCTCGGCAGTTGTTATCGCTTCAGCCAAACCAGGTCAGAAATACTCCAGGCAGCCCTGATTGAAGCTTTCAGTCCCACAGATTTATTTATGCCAACAAATGAGAGGTTGTAATTTCAAGCGCTGTCATAGCAAAGATTTATCACCAGACACCAGAAATGCCTTCAGCTCGCTTCTTCAGAGAGGCCAGTATTTAGTAAATAGTTTCTCTGATTAGGTGTTTTCTCCTCAGGCAAGCTTGAAATCAGACTTCTTGGATGTGAGGATTTGCTAAAACCTCTGAAAAATCCCAAGCAGGAAAATCTGACAGAGGACAGCAGCTCCTTCACTGCTCACAGGCCAGAAGAACCAGCTGGTGAGTGAAGATTTGGACCACTTGCACCAAAATGTGTAGATTCTGTTTCATTTTGTTTGTTGCAACTTGAGCACATTTAACTAGCATGAAGATGTGATTTGTGGTTTGATGGCACGATCGAGACCCTTTCCTTACATTTATTAAAAGAATATCACTGAAATTGAGTCATGCGTAAAGGTTAATCTATTATGGTTTTTATTAGGTCAACTTCTCTGCCAATGATTCCGAAAGACCCTCAGTTAAATCATTTTGTCTGACATTTAGCTGCTGTTTTGGTCTGGAAATAAATTTGATAAACAAGTTAAAATGGAATCTTTCAGTGTGATGCAAGCATGACAAGCATCATAAAGACTATTACATTTCCACATTAGCCTCCAGATCATGTGCTCATACCTGTTGTATCTGCACATTCTAGATTCCTACTTTTGTTCAAACCTTCTTGTGTTTGTCTGTTAGTCTCCCTGCTGTTGTTTCCAGTCTCCTGTATTCTAGCCCACTGTAGCTGCTGTGCTCTTGCAGCTGTCTCACTCCTAGTTAGCCAACAGTTATAGTTAAAAATCATCTGGTGGAAAAAAAATGGAACCTGTAGTACCTCCAGGAGACCTAAAAGTGACACGTCAGAAGTTTTCCTGCACTCCGGCAGATTGGCTTTTACAGCTTTGAGATGATGCTGGAATCAGGCCCATGCAAAGGTTCCGTCTGACTGATGAATTCATGGTTTACGTCCTGCAGCTGAAGTCAGCGCCGTGCTCAGGCTGGACGCCAGAGTGGTCGGCCAGACGCGCTGGGCACCCAGCAGTCGGCTGAGCTGGGATCAGACGTTCTGCCTCCAGATGGAGCGGGTGAGTAAAGCGGGCTGGATGTGCTTCATCACCATGCAAAAACACTGTAGGTAAAATTAAAAAAGAAGCAGAGGAAAGATATCAATGTAGAATTCAACTTTGGGAATATTCAGCCTTCACTGTTGCCTGATGTATTCCAGTAATTAAATAGTTGTATCTTTTCTTAAGAAAATGTGTCATTAAGCAAATAGATAATAAATCCACCACAGATTTAGCATCATTAATCAACCATCATACTGAAACACTGTTGTGAGCTCACAGCATTTGTTCTCTACCTCCACACCACCACCACCACCACCCACACTCAGGCACTCTTCCTGATTATGCTCTTTCATCTTGAAATAACCCAGTTACAGACACCCAGTAATCCCAAGTAAGACAATGCCTTGTCCTTGTTTGATGAAATGTGCAGCTCTTTACCTCTATGACATTGGTGCCGGTACGAGCAGCAGCGTTTTTAATGGTGCAAGTGCTGACATAGACAATATATCACCTACAGGACCTCAGAGACCATGCAAGGGCATCATGGAGGACAGGCAGTACCTGAAAAATATAGACAGGCATATTCAGCACGTAAAACATGCAGAGTTTCTGCTAAGAAATTAAAAGCTTCTCCAAAAATAAAAGGAAAACATGTTTAAATTTATCATATTGTTAGCTGCTTAATTATTTTTGATTGTACTCTGTAATATTTCTAGGTTACAGTGTTTAAAATAAATTTTCTTTGTAACATTTGGTGGATTTCTATCAAAAGTAGTAGATTTTTAGATTGGTTACAATATTAAATTTCTTTGTCTTATTATCCTGTCACAATTTTTAAAAAAAAATCAGAACTGTGTAATACAAATACAGATCTTATTTCACCTACCTCAATTCTTCAACTCTCAAATAGTAACAATGTTTTCCTTCCTGCAGTTGGGTCATTTGTTTAATTCTAACAGCAGAACCGGTCCAACTTGAACTCTGCTGCAATTCTGTTTGTTACCAGCAGGTGTCTCTCGAACACTGTACATGTTTAGCTGTCACCGCACGTCGGTAGCAGTAAAAATAAACTCAAACTTTATTTCAATTACTTTTTAAATGTTAAGATCAGAAATTTATAGAACATTTTCAAAAACATTGTGTATACAACTTCAGATTTATCCTAAGAGAATTTACTTTGTGCATGTCATCTTACTTAACAGACTCGTGAGTTGGAGGTCAGTGTTTTCTGGCAGGATAGGAACACCATGTGTGCGGTACGATTCCTGCGACTCGAAGACATTTTGTACAAGCCAAACCACAACCACGAGTTCATTCTGGAGCCCCAGGGTGTCCTCCATGCCAAGGTACACACACCTGAACATAGTGGCCTTATTCCAGGAAGTTAAGAGTTCCAATAACACAGTGCAAACATATTCTAATTATTATTGGATATTGACATTATTTAAACCAGAGACTAAACCGCTGATGGATGTTCTATTCTGAATGTTACAGCTTCGATTTTTTGACAGCTTTGTCGAACGGCAGCCAAGGCTAAGGCGCCAGAGATGTATTTTCACTAAAGAGAGAGGTAGAGATGGCCTTTTTTATTTAATTTCTTGTTTCTTTTTATCTTCAATGGTTGGTCACATCAAGCAGAAATTATTCAGAGGCTCTTCTTCACGTGTTGCGTCCCACAAATGACTCCTCAGGAAAGAACTTCCTCAGAGCTGCTCAGATGAATATGAATTTTGCCACATGGGGTCACCTGATGATGAGCATCCTACCTCGCTACAGCTCGTTCACGACATTCAGCTCGTCCCTCACCGCGACCCCTGACCTCTTTGCCCCCAGCACCCCGCATTCCACTGTGAAGGAGAATCAAACCACAACTCCACTACCAAGGTTGGAGTCAACTAATGCATTTAGAGACCCCAGAGAGGGTCTGCCAAAGTTTAAAGTTGCCTTATTTTGGCTGTTTCGCAGCGATGCTCCAGTTTTCAGACTCAGCTTTGAAGAAGATGGGGCCCCTCTCACCAGCCCAGGAGACAACACCTCCTCCGTCATCACCGCGACAACAAACAAACCCTCAACCCTCACTCTCGACAACATGGTGAACCGAAGAGTGACAAATTTTTAATTCCTCTTTAGTCATTTGTCGTAATCACAATGCCAATGCATTAAAAATAATAACTTCTTTATTTGCAGACATCCTTAAACAACAGGGAAGGAGGTGAAGATCAGCCTGTATCCACTCTAAAGTACACAACTGCTCAAGTGTACTCCTTCTAATATCTGCTGCAGAAAAATAAACTCTTTTGTCACTTTTGTGTTCTGATTTTTATTTGTATTTCATAAGGATGCAAATGGACGACTACAAGTATATCTCAGTTCTGGGCCGAGGACACTTTGGGAAGGTAACATCTCTCTGGAGCTCACCACAACCCATCGAAGCCTCCTCTTATGGTTTTCCTCACTGGGCTGGTTGTGGGTGTTTCCATCCAGGTATTGCTGGCAGAATTTAAGAAAACTGGCAAACTGTACGCCATCAAGGCCTTGAAGAAAAAAGACATCGTGACCCGTGATGAGGTGGACAGGTACGTGTTGAGATAACCTGCAAATGGGTAGGTGGAATCTGGGCCACTGAACTTCAGTTAATCTGACACTTGTTTTATTTACGCTGCAGCCTCATGAGTGAGAAGAGGATCTTCGAGATGATCAATGCCTCTCGACACCCCTTCCTGGTCAACCTGCACGGCTGCTTCCAGACCGGTGACCATGTGTGCTTCGTCATGGAGTATTTGCCAGGCGGTGACCTGATGATCCACATCCACAACAGCGTCTTCACTGAGGCCCAGACCAGGTTTGTTTATCCTCCTCTCAATTATATGATAAAAATATTAGACACGTATTAAAGCGCCACCGCTTTGTGTGTTGTATTTGCATAATCTGATGCTGTTGCGCAGGTTTTATTCGGCCTGTGTGGTGCTGGGTTTAGAGTTCTTACACCTGAATAAAATCATCTATCGGTAAGTGGCGTCACTGCCCGGGTAGCCACCTGACGTGACACCGTTTGTACAAGCAGTGTTTACTTTCACCCAGAGATCTGAAGCTGGACAACCTGTTGATGGATGCAGATGGATTTGTGAAGATCACAGACTTTGGCCTCTGTAAAGAAGGTCGGCTGATTTAGTTCATCACACCACCAGCATCCTGCTGGTCAAAACTGTGCTTGATTCTCCATTTAAACCCGAGGCAATCATATTTTCAACCCAGGGATGGGGCATGGAGATCGCACCTCCACATTCTGCGGGACTCCGGAATTTCTGGCTCCTGAGGTCCTGACGGATGACGACTACACCCGGGCGGTGGACTGGTGGGGGATGGGCGTCCTCATCTACGAGATGCTTGTGGGAGAGGTTGGTAGCGTTCTCTCTTTTCACATTTACAGCTTTGAACTGCAAATGTAGGTTTGTGACTCAGCGTGTCTGCCATGCCGCCAGTCTCCGTTCCCTGGTGAGGATGAGGAGGAGGTGTTCGACAGCATCGTCAACGATGACGTGCAGTATCCAGAGTGCATTCCTCCCGGTGCTGTTCCCATCATCCAGAAGGTGGGCGTCTCTTTGCTGTTGCTCACATGAGCTATCAGAACAAAGAATCCTGTGGAACACAACTCTAACAAACTCTAAACATGTCTGCAGCTGTTGAAGAAGAATCCTTTGAAAAGACTCGGAGCGGGAGAGAGAGACGCAAACGAGGTGAAAGGAGATCAGTTCTTTGAGGTAAAATCCTTCCCTCATAGAGTTCATAAATAAATACACCAGGTGTATTTGGATGTCAAATATTTCCATATATAAAAAAATCTAGCGGATATTGGTCAGAATTTAGTATTTATTTTATTTTTTTTAGAGTTAGTGATTGATTCCATGGTATTAACCTGATTGAATTATGCTGAACCAACAGTGATTTCACCCTGATTGAAGGTAGCCAGTTATCTGCATTGACTTCATTCACTTTGTGGACTCTTCTCCAGGAGATCGACTGGGAAGCCCTGCTGACCAAGAGAGTAAAGCCGCCCTTCCTGCCATCGATCAAGGAGTCCGTGGACGTCAGCAACTTTGACAGCGAGTTCACTCGGCTCCAGCCGGTCCTCTCGCCGCCACCCAAACCCTTCATCCTCACTGCGGAGCAGCAGGAGGCCTTTGCAGACTTTGACTTCTGCGCTCTTCATGGCTGAAAAGACAAAGGAGGTGGAGAACGGACATCCAGATGTGCTGTAAATATTTCTATCATCGCTGAAAAGCTGTACCTCTCACTTCACTTCACTGACTCGTTTACCGAAACACCTTCACGCCCAACACTACCAAGTGTAACATACATCTCTTAACTTTTCTGATGTTCAAGTTTATTTCATTTTTCCCAAATTGCACTGATAACCTCTCGGAACCTCTTCAAGCATTCTGTAACAGAGACAGATTCAGTTTAGCTTTGTGGCCTTCGCCTCTTCTATTTACAGTATTTATCCCTCAGCGGTACACTATTTCCCGCCATTTCTATGCACCACTGTGACAGGCTTTGCTCACTGCCTTTACCTTTTAAAAAGGAATAAAAAGACTTTTTAAAAATCATAACAATCCATTTCAATCCAATCCATTGCAACAATGTCACCATGCGAGCTGCCACTGGGCCGACTGTTTTCCCATTCCAGCAGTAGACGAGCATGGCGCCGTGTTGAACCTGTGCACTAGAAATCCTGTATTTGCTAGCAGTATGAATAAAGCCATAGGTATATAAATATAGCCATAATAGTGAGAAATTTTGAATTTAGCAAATCATATTCTGTGACAACGCGCTTTAATGATGTCAGTGCAATAAAGGCAGGAAAAGGGCAGCAGGGTGGAAACTTGAACACATCTATATTACCCAGTATTTCCATCCATCTATTTTTAAAAGCAGGGTATCAGTGAGCTGGGGGATCTACTGGGCACTACACTGCAATTAGACCAGGCTAAATTACTCCTAAAGTTTCTTTTTAGGATAATAAACTCAGGCCTGTTTGAAGGACAAATTCATAGTTTTTGTCTTTTTTGCAGACAACTCAATCCAGTATTTCTTAAACAGATTACATTACTCCTCTAAATCCACACATTTCCAAGTTTCTACCCACTGACCTGCTCTGGGTTAGCCTGTCAGCTGGAGGAACGACCAGATGAAGTCAATGTAGCTACTATAGCACTTTAAGTTAATGCTAGTGAATGTTACATATATGTCAGTCTTGTGTTTCTCTGTGTATCTGAGGCATCATGACTCAGAATGTGCGACAGTTGTACTCTATAAACAAGATGAATATCGTTGTTTTAATGTACCCTTGTCAATAAATACAAAGAGAATATGTACAGTAAAAAAGATCTTCCATTATACAGTATATTCAAAACTGTCATTGATCATTAAAACCAAGGTGACAAGTCGACATGAAGTCGTTCATATGGTCACCATGCAAAAACCTGGAGTGGCCACACCTGAAGCGAAAAGGTTTCTGGGCCCTTGTGGGGCAAAGTCAAATAGAACTTGTGCTTTTCCGAAGGAACGTTTGCTCCCACATCACGGTCCTGCAGGTGCAGAAGAAGTCCCACAGGTTGCAGAAGACGCCACGGTCGAAGGGGCTGTACTCGCTGTCACAGTTCTTCAGGTAGGAGATTCTGTGTTGTGACATGAACTCCCAGGTCGTGCAGTTGATGGACACCAGGTAGAGGTGGCAGCCCAGCAGCAGTACCACCGCCACAGAGAAAATACCAACAATGACCAGACTTGCCAGGAGGAAACCATTACTCCTGAACCACAAATCCCAGGTGACACTGGGTGATAATCCAGACCTGCCAGAAAAATGTCAGCGTCAGTGAGCTTGTGCTGGAAGATCAAATGTTTCTCAGCTAATGCGAAACATTTAAATATAAAAAGATATTGCGCAGCCTTACAGAGCGATGTGAAAGGCCCACAGCAGAGCGAGCAGCTGCACCAGCAGGTAGATGACAAACCAGCGGTGGTTCCTCTCGCCAACGCAGTTCTCTATCCAAGGACAGTGGTGATCGTAGCGTCTGACGCAGCGTTTACATGTCTGGCAGTGCTTCGCTCTCATCGGTTGCTGTTTAGAAGAAAGAGATAAATGTAGATTAAGTTTATCACCAGAGTGTAGCACGTCAGGTGAATGCTATTTTTGTGAAGCTTAACTTGAAGAGAAATTTCTGATTATTGAAAACACTGATATCATATCACTGGCCCTCTACTCCAATGTTTACCTGCAACAAACAGTAGCCACAACGGCGCAGCCAAGGAGCCGAAGACTCCATCATCGACTCCATTTCTTCAGTTAAATCTTGGGAGCCCTGAGCAGCAAATAGTGACACAGAGCTTAAGTTGCATTTTGTTGTCACAACAGTGACATAATCGACATATCATGTGGTCAAATGCTTGTTTTTTATTTTAACAGCGACTTTTTAGTGACACCAATTACAATTACAATTACCTAACAACATGCATAACCACCGTATTACAGTTCTATCTATCAGGTGTTCCTTGTTGAGTGCATTTTTGGTGAGTTTGGCATGTTTTGCAGTGTATATCTACCTTCTCGGTGTCACTGAGAACGAAGCCTGGGTCCATTAATGAAACAGCAAAGTAGAGTAGCACTGACAGCACAACCAGGAGGATGAACACGACAGGCATCAGCAGCTCCCCTAGCTCCTCACACTTCCTTAAGTCTGGAAACGCACAATGAATAAGCATTTGGATGGATTCCGTTTCATCATTTATTAAAGGAAAAGGGCCTTTTAATAGATTACATTCGCTTTAATATTTCTTTTGTAACGTTTTGATATTGGACGCAGTTGCAGTTTACCCCTGACCCGGAAGTAAACCCGAATCTGTAGTTTTAGGTGTTTAAATTCAGATTTTACTACCGAGTTTGGCTTTTGGGCCACGTGTAAATCAACTTACCGGTGTTGTGCAAAAACAGTGTAAGGGTTATAGCCCAGGTGATCAAGGTGTGTGTAGTCCGAACTAGAAATCCGCTCCGAAACATGTTCTGAGCCATTCCGAGAGCGAAGCGGTCTGTCTCAGCGTTTTAGCTGTTAGCCGCTCCGAAAACATAATCCCTCCAAGACGACAATTGACATTTTGATACTCTCGGTAAGTCTATGTCACGTCGTTACGGTGCTAATGATACATTTACGAATGAAAATCATATCCAGAAACTTCCGGTTGTGACGTCATCGGCGTCGCACGTCAAATACGTCGTTAAACGTCACCAAGCCTCCACGTGACCTCGAGACGTAGAGCAAAACTTCTGCGTTTCACGTTCTGTTTTTTAAACAGGGGTTGTGGAACAATTCTAAAATAAATAATATACTTTATTAAATTTCCCAACTAAATAGTGAAACGGTTGGTTGACTAGTTTTGTTAGATGAACTACCCTTGAAAATGTTAAGGGCATTCATTTGATCTCCAAAGGTCACCTTCACCCAAAGATTGGTCTTAAGTTTTCCGTTCACGTACTCAGTCTAATTTAAATAGCAAGTATATGCTGTATAATATAATGGAACACCCCATTATAAAGTCTTCTCTTATGTAACATATGTATAGAGGCTACAGGGCCCAGCTGCTTTATTGCCTGTTAACGTCTGATTATAGTCTGTAAAATATTTTCCAGGGTGTAGTTAAATGAAAATCTTTGAAACATATGCGACATGAAATTCAGACCCATTGTAACAATATTGCATTTATTTGCATCAATATGGTCCATTTTAACACTAAAATGCATTCTTAACAAAAAAGAATTAGCTGTTACGGTAATACCTGGATTGATGTCTTCATTCAGATGCTGCCATTGTTTAAAGTGCATTTTGTTCAGCTTTTTAAGCCCTCATTTCTGAACATGAGCAGGGAAAAAAATGGATACACTCCAATGTACAACAACCACATTCTCATACCTGAGGTGAATGTTAAGACATTTCAAAATGAACGAGCCCAAAATACACCTGTGAACTAACATTTTAAGGGGATTTGCACCAACTCCTATTTTTCAGGCACTCAAAGGCCAACATTCAATAGGAACTCTGAGCACATACTTGTTCAGTGACATAGGATGATATATGGTGTCACTTTCCACGCCCTGATCGTAGTCACACTGCACATTAAAAAATATATGTATATATAAAAGGTGTTTCTTCAAAAAAAGAAGAGAAACATGCAGTGTTTTCACCATGTCTGTCATCTAGACAGACAATAAAATGAATAAATAGAGGATAGGTGGAAATAAATAATCCATAAGTCATTCACTCATTGAGGACGGGGAAACGGAGAGAGATCAGATCTCACCTGTGCAAATATTCTCTCATTTGGGAACAATTCTCACTCACTACAGCCATAAACAGTTACCTCGTCAAATTTAAAGAACTAAATAAAGCTTAAATGCTCAGAGTGCCGATTAATGCTTAACAAACTTGTTCAAACAGCACAATCCAGGTAGAAGACAACTTTTGGTCCTTGTGTGTCATTTCAATTGATCACATTTCGACTCTCACTTTGTTTTCTTAAACATAATTAGCAGCAGTCGTAGTCAACAGCCCACGAGCTCAGAGTCCAACTCTTCCACCTTCTGTACGCCCGACATTCAGCGTCCTCTCATCTTTCCTCAGCCGACATTCACAGAATGAGACGACTCTATGAACCCCCAGAGGGGCCCCAATGGCCCCTGGGATTCCCTTCACATTGTAACCTTGGGATGGGTGGCAAAGGCAGGTGTTGGGGGATGGGGGATGTCACTTGTTGCATTCAGTCTCTGAAAGTCATGTGACTGAATCTCAGCGCGACGTCACCCCCAACTGCATCTTCAGCTGCTCGTAAACCACATAGCTGATGCTGACGGCGGGGATGACCTTGAGGAAGTTAGGCGTCAGGCCTCTGTAGAGCCCAGTCGGGCCCTCGGTCTGCAGGATCTGCCTGAAAAGTCCGCTCATTTTCAAATGCTGCTGACCTGCTGTAGCAGCTGCCAAAAGAGAAACAGACAGCTAAGTTTCAAACGACAATGCACACACAACAAATATTTACCCAGAGAGCAAAAGTCCTACCTTGCGCTTGCATGCGGGTTCGGACCAGAGCCAGAGGATAACTGGCAAGCTGCCCACACGTGCTTGACACAGTGCCACAGGCAAGTAGGACGAGTATGCCGGGGTCAACGTCGTTGGCGCTGTAGTTGTGCAGGTAGTAGTTTTTCAGTGTCTGATGGGAGAAAAAAAACAGGTCAAGAGCATTCAAATACGTAAATGACTGTTAACTGTCCACTCACATGGATGTGGACAACTGCTCACCTCATACACTGCCAAGTCGATGCCGGCGTAGGGGATGATTCCCAACATGTTGGGGACGTAGCCCTTATAAAACGCACCAAGTCCTTCTCTCCTGAATATCTGCTTAGCGCAGTCGGAGATGCTGGCGTACTGGCCGGTTTTTCTCAGGGCGAGGCGAGTTTTAAGCACCTGAGGGAGGATTCAGAGAAGGAAGTCGTTTAAACTCTCATATTCAAAATTAACGGGTCATTTTGATGGTAAAGGGAGCGCCGACTCACCTCCATGGGGTAGATTGTGCTCTGAGCAATGACGCCAGCCATGGAACCAGCAACGAACCGCTCCAAGACGCTCAGAGTTTCTTTGTCCTTGCCGATCAAACGCTTAATCTGGGCAGGTAGATTGAGACGTGTCAGTGACTGGACAGAGCTCAGATTCAATATTTTATATATTTGCATACAATTCACTCCTCATACCTGCTCATATGCCATAAATTTCAGGGCCGACTCAGGAGCAATTTTGATGACATTCACGCCATTTCCTCGCCACAGTGATCTCATCCCACCTTCTTTAATCATCTGCATCAGGCCAGTCATCAGGCACATGCTGTTGGTTCGAGACCCATAAACCTACGGAGGACATGAAACCTTTAAAACGGAAATTTGACCAGAGTTCCTCTGAAAGTGAATTCCCTCCACAGCAGCTTTTGTTTCAGTTGTTTGTTTAATTGATTTTACTCTGAAAGGCGGGGGTGTAGACTCACTGGGGCATCTAATTAAATCAGTTTATTCTAATGGCATATTTATGGATCGCAAGAATGAAAGATTGCATCAGACAACCCTCCAAACTACTGGTGACGCAAACAGCAACTGTCACAGATCTCAGTTCAGATCAACTAGACCTTTAGCCTGATATCACCAGTGATCATTAGACAGAGGGTGTGTAAAACGTATGTGAGCCATAATTGGTGAACAGGACAGCATGGCCCGTCAGCAGCTGGACTCTGACTCTGCTCAAACATTAACTTGATTATGACGCTTGGGTAAGTGGGAGTTGAGCAACTGACTGTAGAAGGTCACACACAGACGCTTAAATCATTTCCCAATCCACAGTTTAAACAACGCCCAGTTAAATAAGCAGTTGGACAAAGGAAGGAGTCCTCACCTGCATCATGACTTTGAGCCTGTCCAGCGGGGCCGTGCAGGTCCTGGAAACAGCTCCAGCTCCTCCGCCGGCGACTAGGTGTCTCCACCACATACCAGTTTGCTTCTCCTGCATGGTAAACTCATCAGGTACCATCAGGTTCTCACCCACGTCTATAATCTGTCAGAGACACAACATGGAGAAATAAATCAGTTAAAAATGGATCTCAATAATCATAAATAACCTTTCCTCTTTGGGACAAGACAGACAATTACATAACATCAATCACACAGAACAAGAATTCAATAAAAATGGTCCAACAAAGATATAATTGGTGAAACAGTCACAGTCACATGGGCTGACTCCTTTCCTGCTGAAGCTCATGACTGCAGTCTTGCGTTACGGTCAAATGCATGTTCCTGTCATCTGAGACTTTTTAACAGTCACAGATACTGCGCAGAGCAAAATTTATTTGACTGCAGGCGATTGCACGGCTTCGCTCGAGAGGCTTTCCTGGAGACATGGCTCCAGTTTCAAAGGTCAGCTGGTGCTGTGGGAAGAGATCTTTCATAATGATCCAGGTCAGGAGCTCAGCGGGGACCAAGGTCGGCACGGAATCAGTTTGAACCTGCAGCACAGGATCTCTGCCAAGTCTAGACCCCTTTATCAGTGGTGTGGCCCTCCTGACCAATCAACCATTAAATTGAACAAATATACCAAAATCTCTGATGCCCAATTATGGAGGGTAACAAGGAAGATGATCTTATTATTGCATCATTTTCAGTTTTAGTTGAATGAGTATCTTTTCAATGCGATGTCCGCGGGTTGCTTTTGATTCTGCATCGTTATATAATTTTAGAACATGGATATAAAGAATTGCTTCCTTATCTAGTCTTAAGAAGTCAAAATAAGTGGCCCTGTGGCCTTGAACAGCCTAGAACGTTGTGTTTCCGTTGCAGGGGTTAAACTTGTGACCAGACAGACTCAACCGTCTGGTTTCTTTTTCACCTATTTAAAGAATCTGCCGGTAGAGTTTCATTGATACTCTACAAGCATTTTCTCTTCTCTGTCTCCCTGTGGGACTATTTGAGGTTACCGCACCAGCTAATTGGCACAATGTCTTGGCAGGACAGCCTTGTGTCAGGACCTGTACTGTATCAGTTGTCCGCACCTGTCCAGATCGACTGCCGCTCTCCTTTACATAACAGGTCAGGAAATGCTCCACCCTAATCCCGCTCGGAGTGACACGATGGTTCACAGCTCGACACAGCTTAATTGCTGACGCACAACTTGTGCAGACAGAACCAGTCACTAAATTGGCTTTTCAGGTGACACAGTTTAAGAACCCAACTTTGGCGAAAGCACCAATTTAACAGTGGGACACACAAAACTTGCCAGACAAATGGTGTTCGCAACAGTGAAAGGGGGTTAACCAACCGTGGAGCGTTTCCAGTAGAGGATAATTTCCGGAATGCTCTCCATCTTCTCCATCATGGGATTTCGGCTCCAGTCTGAACTGCTGATGGTTATCACTCCATTTGTGTCCATACTTAAACATAGAATTCAAAGTTATTAGACTGTACATTTAATCAAACAACCCAAGATCAGGATGAATTAAATAGGTTTATGAAATACCTTTTAAGGGCCTTTTCTGCATGTTGTGGAGAAATGTGCACACCGAGGTCCCGAAGGGACTGCATGAATTCCTTAAGGTCTATACGTCCTTAAAGACAAATGAAATAATATGATAAATATATAAAATCCATGGTCTATGTGAGCTGCTGGCAAACATTTAGACACCCCAATCAAGCACAAGTGAAACTTTGGCCCAGCCACAAACCTGCATTTTTCTTGTTGATGCTCTTCACCACCAGTTTCAGGTCTTTCTCATAGTCTTGCAGGTAATGGACAAACTCCTCGAAGGCCAGCTGGTCATCTGAGCCACTTTCTTCTATTTCCTGTGATTTCTGAAACAAATGTCGGCAATAAAACCCATTAATACAGACTAGCCAGGTGAGGTAAGACCATTTTAACATCCCAAAGATGGAAAAAGTAGTGTGATATGGTCAGAGCTTGATATTGGGTCCTACATGTGGACATTTGATGAATATCTCAGCAGATGTGAAAAAGCACCAATAAAGGAACTCAAGGGAGCACAAAACACAGATCCATCAGAGATGATGCCCACCTGCTGGGGCATGACCCACATGCTTAACCCAGGAGTCCTGAATAACTGAGGACTGACGTCCTTGTCCCTGGGGCTGAATAGGGAAGGGAATTAGGTAGTAGCACACCGGGCTATTTCTGACCTCCATTGTAGGTCATACATCAACTGCTTTAATCCCAAAGCTCAGAACTTCTGATTTGAAACAGGACAAGGATTTAATAGTCCTAGCCAGTTTCCAAGCTACTGACAAATGCTGGCAGAAAGAACAGCCAGGTCCTGCAGCAGTTTATGGCTGCTGCAGCTGTTTCTGCACACAAATGACTGGCCGTTTGCTGTAGATTACAAACGAACTAAAAAGTCGCTCCAAAGTTTCTTTTACTTGACTAAACTACTTTTTAGCACCGCCAGCGGTCGACAAAGATCTAGAACACTCCATCTCCATAGCGAGTCATGAGACAGTGCATTCTCTCAAAAGACAGGATTTAAACATCAAACTACCGTTTAGAATGGTGAAGTAATCATTTACAATGCATTTGTGTGTATAAATCAGACTGGCTGCTTCCCTAACTCTGTGGAGCAGACTGTGCTGAAACATTCCTCTGAAGGGCGGAATTTCCCTGGAAGTGGCTGACGTTGCAGCGCGGCGACGATTTCGATAGTTTTGGGCATTTTCCCCCTCATAATTTGCATGTTTTTCACCCCACTTTAAATTGGGTCCAGTTACCGGTAAAGAATCGACAGGAAGTGCATTCGAACCGACTTTAGCACGTTTTCCTCCATTCAAACATTTAAGCGCCGAGCTGAGGAATTCCTTGGAAGCCGGTGTCGTCGCGGCCTGCTCTTAAGGCTAATTTGGGCTACGCGGAAATACGGAGATTAATTAAAGTAACCGGAGCTTTAAAAGTAGCCAGGTCAATAATATCGACGGCTCCTAGACAACGTCAGTGGTAAAACGATTGCAAATGGGACTTTTTGCCTTACCTGTCGCCATTTTTGGTAAGTTGAAAACTCTTCGGACGGCAGGAACATGTTTAGCTATGGATAAGTTAAAAGAAACTACAATAAATAAATAAATAGCACACCTCGGTGCGACGGCTGCCGGCATTCAATGAAGTGTGGGCGCAAAATGCCGGTACTAAAGCGTGACAACTGGCCACACCCCTTCTCGGAATACGTTCAGTCAATGGTTCCTTTTACAGCCCCGCCCACAGACCTACGTACCTTCACTGCTGACCAATCGCGGAGTTCGGCCATTGAATGGCTCCGCCGACCACGCCCACATTCTTCTTACAACGCGTTTAATGAATTAAACTTTAGCGAAAGCAGAAGAGGACAATATGAACGTTTCAGCACATCTGATACTGTAAAAACACAAAATATTGGTTTGGACAAAGACATTTGACATAAAAAGATGCGTTTGTGTTATATTGGCTAATTTGAAGATATACCAAATTAGGAATGATTATTTGAGACAATAGCAATAATAATAATAGTAACTAGAAACAAAGCAGTCAGCAAGCGCAGACCTCCCCCAAACAGCTCATTTTCCCACACATTGTGAGTTACACCCCAAAATAACACTCCAAATAATTGGAATACTTTCATTGATTTTGTCTGCCAGTGTTTATTGCTGGTCTTGTAGGGTGAACCTCAATAAAATGATTTTTGATTGAAGTGGCAGATTAAAAACTATTATCCCAGTTAGAGAATCAAGGCACTGATCTCAGTTGTCTTTGTTTAATGGAGGTTGTTCAACAAAAACTTGGCATGGGTAATAATTTAATGAATAGATGCCTACTGTTGAGTTCTGTGCTTTTAAATGCTCCCTACATCACAGTCAATTGGATTTTATTATAAAATACCAACTGGTGAAGAAATATGTATAAAAGGCCAGAGAAACACCAATAAATGCTCGGCAGAGGTGGAGGAAGCACACAGCACACAGATCCTGTCTGGTCTATATAAATGTCATGGTTTGCTGTGTAATTCTCTTCTTTATTGAGCTTCTGAGAAGCTTTGAGTATGTTATGTCAGACTGGGGACAGCAGACCGTCCTGGGAGGAAGGGAAAACCAGGATGGCTTCCAAATGCCAAAAAAGGCTCTGAAAGTTCGCCAAGAGCTGATAGTTAAACTCTCCAGGATGTCAGCTCTCTCTCTCTCTCTTTCTCACACACACACACACACACACACACACACACACACACACACCACACACACACACACACACACACACACATTAAAAATAAATGTATTAATAGATCATAACTATGATATAATGATATATGTGTAATATTCATACAATTTCATGTCAAATTAGGCCTGAACAAGCAAAATTATATTTGAGTTTGTTTGTTTGTGGCCTCAGTCTAAACATGTTGATGGTCCTTTCTGCAAAAACTCATAAACATTCCCCCTGCAACCTTGCTCCACAAACCCAGCAGGTAAAGTCCACAGACAGGAAAAACAGCATGCAGATGCTGTTGTCCTTGTTGGCTGACGAAGAGTCATCTGCGTCACAACACAGGTGAACGATAACCTCTGGTAGAAAAGCGTATGTTTGGGTCAAGCTGCAACACTTTAACCTGCAGGATCAGACAGAAACAGGTGAGAGGTGAGGATATATCACAGCACCATAATCACCATAATCTGATAGCAACACTGTTGTTGTACTAGTCTATAGTTCAGTTATGGAGCTTTTTAGATTATTATTATTATGTTGTTGTTGTTTAAGCTAAAGCGGGCAACACAATGTTTTTTATGAATAAACTGTGTCATTGACCCTCAGTGCCAGTAGCAAAAATAATTTCCAGAACATGAGTGTGAAAGTTTTTGCTCTTTGTTTTGTTACTTTTCCTTCAACTAGTCTGACTTTGGTCATGAGCCTGTTGATGAGGGGGCTTTGTGACATCTCCAAAATAATTGGGAACAAGTTTCAGCACAAGATGGTGAAATTGGAAGCCTTCCACCCACATCACCCCCACACACACGTACGCACACGTGCTCATGATCACTTTTACAATGAAAGAGGAGAAACGCTGTCTTGGTCACATGATTGTGGCACTTGCTACTTAAATCTCTGCTCTCCAAACGAGCAGACAGGGAAAAGGAGCCCATGGGGTGAAACGACAACTTACGTACGTTACATTACTAGCCATCGATATTTTTACATTAAAGAATTAAATATGTGTACATACAAATCAACCCTTGAGAGTGGAATTCATTCAAATGTACCAGTATAAAGTTGTTAAGGCGTTCTGAATGCGTTATCACAATCTCCAGAGATAAATAAGAAATACACCATTTTGAAAACATAATCTGATGTTTCAATCAAAATCAATCTTGCAGTAACTCCATCACGGTCAGCTTTTAGTACATATCTTCTTATGTCACATCGCGTCATATTTATCTTTCAACAGTTTCTCTGCTGCCCTCTGCTGCCAAAGCTGTATTTATTTCATTGACCACTTCTACCGTACGATTATCGGAAAAAATTATGAGAAAGACAATTATTACACTTGTATTTGCTGAAATATTTATCTTGCATGTACAACCAACAGCAGCTACATTTCTTTCCAGTAACCATCAATCACTCGAAATCACCTGCAGTTCCCCACTTTGGCATTAAATAGTACTTAAGATATATAATTCAGCCGTCGTGACATATTTTGCCGTGAAAATTAACTAGAACGTCATCCAAGGCTTGAGACTATTTAAACACAAACAATGGATGTACTACTAGAAACATCAGAGACGGTCACGATAGCCACGTCAGCATTAGTGGGACATACCACCATGATTTATTTTATGAAATTACAAATTAGTGGGTAAACTAGTTCATAAAAGCAATCCTCTGTGATGGACTTTCAAACATATTTGATTAGTTTTGTTGTGTCATTTTTTCAGAACTACAGAAAACGTCACTTGTTTGTAGGCTGCAGTTAAAACTGTCGCCACACAACGTCGCTGTTTCACTCCTTTTACCACAACTACTGAAAGTGGCGGCGAGTCAAGTCCGTTTGTACTGTGAAAGCGGAAGTCATGCAATTACGGTTTTAAAAAATAAAATCAGCAAGCAGGCGAATAACGAAGAATGAACTGCACGAAATACATTTTAACAAAACTAAAATTAATCTTTTCATTGACTTCAATTTGAATAAATAACAGCGCATGGAATAGAAACAAATTGATAACAATTGTAGGAGTAACACTAAAAAACAGGCACATTGACGAAAAATAGAGGTTTAAAAGTAGGTGATTGAGCTTAAAAAAAAATCTGAATACACAGTAAAATACACTAACGATACTTTGAGTCATCGCGGTGGGGGTGGTGATATTATTTTGAAATCTATACCCGGAAACTCAAGTGCAACGCTAACTTGACCATTTTGAACGAAAGTACTGTCGGTACCAGAAGCAAGAAGACGTGAAGCGTCTTTTTCTGACATTTTTGTTAGCTGCGCAGCTGTTGCCGAACCCGAAACTACCCACTATGTCTTCAGGTATGACTGTAACTGTTATTAAACCGCGACCGTGAGACAATCGCCGCGTTTATGCGTGTTGTTAACCCAAACGACCGGATTTATTTCCAGATTTCTGCGCTGAATCATCTGTGAAGAACCGCAGAAGAACCCATGAAAACACGAAGTGATCCAACAACAACAGAGGGACATTTCACTTAGATTCAGCGGACCGTTTGTTCCGTCTTTTGGGTTTCATTAGCTTAAGTTGCGAGAATAAAAAAGGGCCCAACAATGGCTTTCTTTGTGAAAAAGAAGAAATTCAAGTTTCAGACCCATCTCACCCTGGAGGAGCTGACCGCAGTGCCTTTTGTCAACGGGGTTTTGTTCTGCAAGCTGCGGCTTCTGGAAGGAGATTTTGTCGCTACTTCTTCCAGGTGAACAACACAATCCACACGGAAACACCTTCAAACTTTTTTTTACACGCATAACACGTTTTTAAAATGCCTCTAAAGTTCTGTTTGTGCTGTTTTCCATCGAGGCCATCTGCGTTTATGGTGGATTTTTGGACTTATTGAGCAGGTTAATTGGCTTTGTCCACTCCTGTGATGTAGCTATTAAGATTTCACATGACCATATAAACATTTATGGTGTTTTTATGTTAAATACGGTCATGTTGAAGTGGCATTATAAGATTTAGCACACCTTAGGCATTGGGTCTGGATGTAATTTCCCTCTTTGCTTTCATGATGTCCAACCCGAACACACATCTTGCTGTTGCATCTGTACAAAAACTAAAAGTCACTATCCTGCAGTTGTGAGTTTAAAGCCGATATGCCCCTGACACAGCTCAGTAATGAAACGCTGGTATCCTCAGAGTCAAGTTAAGTGCAGGGTGTTGCCGTTTAAAGTGGCCTCTGTGTGTATCTGCCCTGGCACCTCCACTCCACAGACAGACTAAACACAACAGAATCTTTCAAACCAGCTCACACGGCTCAAATTATCCCTTCTCTAGAATAACCCTTCATTCCAGAGCCAGGCTGCTCCCTTGGCTGACGTTGCCAGCTCGGTCTTTAATATCATAAGCCACCATCAGGTACTTGTTCCTTCCCTTGTCTTAATGCCACGAGATGAGACAGTCCAGCCTCGAATAAATCCAGGTTTATACCCTCCGAACCACGACAGCCCGTTTACTCCAGAGAACATCCAGCTGAATATTTGCCAATTTGGGGCTGGATAAGAAGACAAACACACACAAAGATCGCAGACCACTTGTGCCATATTTCACCCTCATTTAAGTGTCGGACAGGGAATATCGATGCTGCTGGTGCTGCACCGGTGGCTTCTTTCCGGCCCAAGTGTGCCCAAATTAGCTGTTTTGTAGAAGATGCTTCACATTCAGAGATGGCCGCAGGCGTCTGTGACTCAACCTTTTAATCTGCCTCCTCTTGTCCCTGTTTACTTGAGTTCAGACGGGCGTTTCAATGGCCGAACCACCCAAGCCGACCGAGGTTGTCACGTAGCATCGTCTGAATTGTGCACTGTTGGATATAAACAGGCTGATGGTCTCAGAGGATGGTCTCTGCTTTCTTACCTTTCATCAGAAGCGGGACCAGAGTGGGAGTTTGATAAACACTCCAGTGAACTGCAGATAATCTCTGGTCTTGGTGTGTTTACTCCAAAAGATTAAACTTTTCATTACTTTGGTGAATAAAAACCCTGGATTGAAGGGGCGACGCAGTTTAGTCATAAAGTTAACAGTCTAATTAAACATGAAAATGTCTTATTACATTCTTTATCACATTGTGCTGCCTGGTTCAAAACTGCCTGAAATGTTTATTTGTCAACCTCAGCTTGTCTGTGAAGACATAGCGAGCTGGACGGTGTCCCTCTCAGTTCCTGTTTTTGGCCGAGGGCTGATGTCTGAGGTCTAAGGTCAATCTCCTCTCTGGAGCTTACATAACAGCCAGAGTTCATCCCTCTTCGCCATCTCAGCTATCATCTCTGTGACCGAAAACAAGGCCCTCTCAGAGGAGGAGGAGGCGATGGCGCTGGGAGCGTCCCTCTGCGGTGGACACGGATTACAATTATATCACAGATCTGACAGGCCCGTTCTTTGTACGGACTCGGCCTGGACCTCGCTGTACTGCGGGTCAAGAACAGTGGTGGGATTAACAGCAGGGTTGCCCATCACCCTCCACTTTGCCCCCCCTCCAGGGTCACATGAGTGCGAGTGTCCACCGCTGACTGATACTGGACATCAAGACAGTTTTAGCTTTGGCTGTCAGGAGCCGTTCTGCCACTTTTTGGCAGTAATCCACTTTCTTCTATTTCATGAACATTTGGGTTCCTGGCGTCTGCTGGGTCAGTGTTAGCAGCTGCTAGCGCAGCTTTGATTTGTCTCAAGTCCTGGCGGCCACACGAATAGCTGGGACGCTATGTGAAATCTGCATAGCGCTATTTAATAATAATTTAATAATAAAGAGAGGCAACTATTTAAATACATGTACTTTTTTCCCACCTAATGGCAGGAATTTACACCCTTCGAAGGCCCTCTTTAACGATAAGCTGCTGTGTTGTTTGCCATGACGTAACCTTCGAAAGCAACTGATGTCTCGGTGGACAGAGGCCTTTTGTGTCTTTCAAATCAGTTTAAGGCAG
This sequence comes from Takifugu flavidus, assembly GCF_003711565.1. Classification (NCBI taxonomy): domain Eukaryota; kingdom Metazoa; phylum Chordata; class Actinopteri; order Tetraodontiformes; family Tetraodontidae; genus Takifugu; species Takifugu flavidus. Next base: position 12,313,151 of record NC_079524.1, read on the forward strand.
CGGCGCTAAAAATACAAGACAGTGCTGTACATTTATAACATTTGGCGATAGCAAATGGGGGGGAGCCAGAAGCAAACTAGGAGTTACGTAACGCCCCCCGTGATTGTTCCAGTTTTCAGATCTTCGGGGAGTTTAGCGCAGAAACCCGAGCAGATGGTTCCAGGAGATTATTTCAGTTAAAAGGGTTAAAGGCTGCTTTAATAAAGAAATTTACTCCCTGCTCCCTTTTTGCTCTTTGTTGCAGTTTGTGCAAAGAAACCTTCAAACAAATGTTGTTTTTTGGTCTTTAAGTGTTGGTCCTGGTCCTTCCTGGAGGATGAGCAGCGTTATAAAACATATGGTTTCCATTCTGATTTGGCAGGAGAACATCAGTGTTGCATCAACCAAGATTTTATTTGCAGTGTTCTGTTTTTCAAGTTGCAAGGCAGATATTTAAACTGCACGTCAACTAAACAGTACCCCGTTGGTCTGACACCGGCCGGGACGGGATCACATCTGATAGCAACGTGCCAGCAGTGGAAATAAGAGGGAAGGAGATAGGGGAGGGTCAAAGGTCAAGAAACATGTGTCGGCTCGAACAACTAGAGGCTAAACACACCTGATAAGAAGGTGTGGATAAAGAAGTTGATGCTGGTTTTTGGCAGGAAGGAATCTTAAGTGGAACGTGGAGGATTTGAGAGGCTGCTGTAAATATTTCTGATAGGGGAACACGTTCAGAACGGGTTGATTTCCTGTTCAGATGCAGGATGTGCTTTAGCAAGAGGGTTCTGAACTTTCATGGCTTCAACACGACCCATTCACAGTTTGGTTTGGTCATTGTTTCTGAAAACCCTGCTGATTATCAGCTTTCACCTCCACATTTGTGCCATTTAAAATGAGCTGGACTTCCTAATGTTTGTCTGGTGGATCCAGGTCTGATTTTTGGAGGAGCAAAGCTGAAGTGTTGCTGTGGAGGTCCTTCCACGTGGTTCTTTTCAAAGGCTAATGGCATGATGCTAACTTGTATGCTAGATGCTGCATCGAGTCAATGTTTACAACATGAATTCAGTTGTAAACGTCGGGGCTAGTTGGAGGATTCCGACAGTGAGTCTGGGGCTCAGCTTCAGCGTGGACTTCACGGTCGTGGTTTTGTTTCTTGGGTGGAGTTGGCAGAGCTTCCCGACCAGCAGAGCTTCCCGACCAGCAAAGCTTCCCGACCGGTTTGAATCTCGCAACTTTGTGATTCATCTTGTTCTCAGTCGTGTTTCATAACAGTGGAAAGATGATGGATGCAGTTGCACGTAGCAAGAATCTGTTACAGTATTTTTATAGCAGATCCACGATGGGCCCTTCAGCCCTCACATGCCTGTCGTTCCGCACATACCAGAGTGAGTGTTGGCTCACATACACGTCCAGTTGGAACACTTGAAAAAATCAGAGCTTTCTTAAATCATTTTTCCTTTGATGATACAACAATTTAGGGGAAATTAAGGGGAACAAAACAGCTACCTGATGATCGGAACAGAGAGGAAGCCACTGCAGGAAGAACCTTTGTCTATAGGATTAATCAGCCACATGTACCTGCGGTGGCTTTTCGGGAACCAACGTGTCACATTTTCCACCGTGTTGCAGAAGCTTTCGGTCGCAACCGAGGCCGTGTGAGGGATGGGAAGAGAAAAGGAAGGAAAAAGAAGACAGAAGAGCGTGTGGGCAGCGTTAGAAACTGATGAGGACTAGCGGCTCCCTAACAGCTGCTTCCTGTTTTCCTCTCACTTTCCCAGCACTTAGTGTTTTGGTGGGACCGATGGGGAAGGTGCGTTTGTGTGCGCGGGGTGTTTGGGACACTGTTCCTCTGGTATCTGGCCATGTATTCGAGACATTTCCTTCATCCTGGTGAATTGGTGTGAAACTCTTGTCCACCGAAGGTTTATCTAGACTAAATCACACAGCAACGCCACACCCACAGCATGTGCCCTTGGTACTGAGCACTGTGACCAATGAAAACAGGTTAACCGAACATAATTTATCAAATAATTTGATTATTCCCATTTCAAAGGCAGCATTATAATCATCGTGCGCTCTGTTTTGTCCCTGATGACGTCACTTTGACATCATCCCTACTGTTTTGTCAGATGACACCAGCCGGTGTCACGAGTCCCTCCAGCACTACGAACCTTCTCAGCATCAACCCCGTTGGACGCTAACGACCTTGACTGTTGCTGGTCCGTCCTTACGTCACCGCCCCCCCTGCAGGATCTGTCTGCTTCCTCAGCACTCTGTTCTCAGGACTGTTTATCTGAGCCCTCCATGCGACCCGACCCGGTCCGGCCGATGTTTGTGTTTCTGCTGTGTCCTGGGGCCCCAGAAGCTGTGCAGCCAGGATGGGAGATAAGGATCCCATACTGCTGCATCGCTGACACATGGAGTCATCACACGCTGACTTTTGTTGGGTGGGCCATTTAAAGTCAGGCCTTGGTGTTTACGTTCAATGCTAATATGGCCATCGTGACAGCTCAGACATGTTGGCTTGTTGCTTAATTTTAGTTGCTCTTTCAGTCGCATCCAGACTCAAAATGTTCTCCGCTGGAGATTTTTGGCAGCAGGAAAAAAGCCATAACAAACTCAAGCTCATTATGTCGGGTTTGTGGGCAGCACGTACGCTTGATTGGCAGACGTGAGCTTCTGCTGTGGTTCTGCCAAATTGCGCCATGGCTTCAATCTGTATGCATATGCAAATCATAAACACTTTCAAATATAGTGGCGCAAGAGCCAATAAAAACACAGGAATATTGAAAATGTTTGCAAAAACATCCACGGTCAAACTTTAAAATGCAAAGAATTTCAAAGCCAAGTCTTTGATAAAGTGGGAATCTCTTACTGCAAGTCACTCCAGCCTAAAAGTAACATGCCCTCAGCAACACGTGACACTTCGCCCGACGGCCCGGACCCCACCTGGTCTGAGCTAATCGTGCAGCGCTGCTCTGACATTCAGGCTGATTTAATCAAGTCTCTGAGATTTGATCACGCCCCAAGATTTATAGATCACTAAATAACCTTTGAGGGGTGCACTCCAGTAATAACATTTGGAATTACGTCACCCATGCGGTGCTTCAGCTAGGTATGTCCTTGCAGGTTTTCAGGCATTTATTTTTCATTGAATCCCAGCTCTGACCTCCTAATCTCATCTGGATGTTATAAATTTGCAGGGTTTATGTTCCAGTTATTGTTGGCTCGTGCTGCCTTTGACTCTGTCTCCATTCTCTAATTTTGCGTGTAGTTGTTGATGATTTAGGAATTTGAGCCCATTTGACTTTCACCTTTGCTGAATGTTGGTAAATGTGTGACTCTTGTTGCTGTTGGGGGAGGGGTGGTCTACAGACCTGTCTGTGTGTTTTTTGGTTTGGCTCCAGATGCTGATCCCAAAGCTCATATTTGGTGCTCTCGTTAGCATGAATGCTAAAAGTAACGACTGTGAGTTGAGTTTCAATGATGTCGGCGTTGTTAGTCTCACTTTTTCCTGCTCGGCATCTTCAGGAATGACGTGTGTAGGAAACATGAGGCCGGCTCTATTTTCAGCTGTTGGAAATTATGTTTGATTGACTCAGTTTGTGTTTTAAAACACTAATTTGATCCAAATGCAGACCAAAAATCAAAAGGACTGTCTGCAGCGGATCAGGCATGCACAGTGCGTTTTGTTTTTTTTTTACACGTGTGGTTTCTCCTTGAGTCTTCTGTTTATGCCATTCTTCTTTTTTTTCCAGCTGCAGCGAGAGCAGCTCCCGCCGGTCATCCGTCACTGTAGTTTGCATCCACCGAGAATCTGCTGCTAGGGTGTATTCACCACCTTCCCTTTGAGCAGTTCTGGGTCAATCCAGTATTTTTGTGAAGTCTGCATGCATAAAATCCTCCTATATATGCTATTTTTGGGGGGGACTAGTTTCTTTGCACTGGATTAAATTCTCCCGGCTGAGAAGGAAGTTTGACTCCTCCTGAAATAAAACGTGTCAGGATATAAAGAGAGGTTAGGAGATGAAAAGGCTGCAGGTAAGGTTAACACCAGAACACAGAGGGCTTATAAAAATGTCACCAGCAAAGCCAGAGCGTGTGTGTGTGTGTGTGTGTGTGTGTGTGTCTGCTCCTCCTCCGAGCTGCTGGCAGACCGTCGGTGGATTTGAGGAGTGTGAGGTTTCCATGGAGGCTGAACAAAGCCATCTGGAGTGAGGAATGCAGTTTCAGAACTCTCCTTGTAACACAGCAGAGCAGCAATAGCGTGGGGGTCTGATAAGAGCTCTCTTGTGTGTGCCTGTTTGTGTGTGGGGGGGCTTTTTTGGAAACCTCACTACAGAGATCAGTGGCTGACAGAAAATCCTTCATGTCCAGACTCGATACATTGTATTAAAATGTTTTTTTGTTTTCTTAAAATATGTACTACTGCCTTGATTTGCCTTGATATCAGAACATTCAAATTCCCAATTACGGCCCGTGTGGCTTTGTCCATGTATTAAGGACTGGACCAGCGACAGGAAACTGTTATTACTTGTCTGTAAAACCCAATTTGGATGAAAGACTTGATTCTCTGTGTGTAATGGCTGAAATCACACCGGACCGTGTTGGGAATGAGATGAAGGGGGGAGGGGAAGTGTGAGCAGCAGCTGCTGAGCTTTAGTGTTTTACATGTGTTGTTTGCACCTTCTGTCCCATACGATAACTCAGAGCAGCAGCACGCAAGCGTGAGTTTGGGAGGACGCGCGGTTAATTGCTCTACAGCCTGATGCTTCGGTCATTGCCCTCGTTGACGTTCTTGTTACAATCGTTCCCCTTACATTCCGCCTCCATCACAGTCTTCCTGGTAAACGTTTAAACAGGAATGTTGTCCTCACAGGTCTACATTGTCACACTCGTCGGGGTGTTTGTTTTATGTTTTCTGTGGAATTTCTTAATGTCATATTAGTTTGCAAAAACAAACATCTATTTGTCTGAGCGGAGGGATACCTGACTGTTTCCCACTGGCACTTCTCACGAGGCCACCGGTGTTTTCACAGACATCTATTGACCATTGTTTGCTGTTTGCTTAACAGCTTGTCTGTCCATAAAGAAGAGGGGAAACAGGGTTTTTCCCACTTCTGTGATATCCCTCTGTTAACCCCGAGCCCACTGTTCTTGCAGCCATCCACAAAAAAGGGAACCTGGGATGTCACAGGTCTCGTCAAGCCGAGCACATATTAAATATTAACATTTATGGAGGTCACAAGCAAACACATGAAATGACAAAACTGATTTAATGCACATGGGTGGAATGCATTTCCACACAAGTAGTTGCCTTTTGGGCTTCTGTTCCATTTTAATAGTGAGCGCATCTGCGGTAAAATTAATTTAATCTCGCATGATTAAAACCTCCCTTAATAGAATATAATTTATTTGTTTTTGCTACATACCCAATTTTTCCTTCGTCTTGCTCCTCAGAATATGTTGTTCTGACCCACTGCTCAGCAGCTTTAACTCAACATGCTCTTATAAATCTGACCCTCAGTGGTCACAAGGCTGTGAGAAATGGATGATATAACCAGTCAAAGGACAGTCTAAGAATAGCTGGTGGAAAATAAATTTTTTACATTTTATTAATCAGAATCTCTGGAAAGAACAGTCATTTTCAGCCATTTTGAAATAAACCACTGAGATTTATGCTTCTTGTGTTTTGTGTTTTTCTCCTACAGGGAGGAGGTTCAGGAGAACTGTGTTCGCTGGAGAAAGAGGTTTAGTTTTGTGTCTAAAATGAGCGCCAATCCCCACACGGGCGTCCTGGATCCCTCCGTCTGCAGGGTGTCGGTCAGAAAGGTAAAACTCTCCTTCAGTTTAGCTCGTCGGATTCTGATCTACATTCTGGACTTTGACGGACAAATGCAGCCCAGCCTGTTTTATTGTGATGTCCTTGCTCTTTCTTACCCCGCAAAATATCAAATTAACATCAAAATCCCAGAAAGTTAAGTCTGTGCCCTCTAACCGGAGCCGCTGCGCATATGAGCGGTTATAAAACAGCAGGACGGCGCAAGTTCCTGCCTGCCTGAAACTACAAGGAGGAAAAAAAAATGGAATGTTGGGAATCAGTGACAGATTTTCTTCTCTTGTGCAACAAAAGAAGAAAATCTGTCACTATGCGCAGGAGTGAACCATAATTAAAAACAGGTTAAAAGCAGATAAAACTTTACTAATTGGCCGCTTCTTTTACAGAGTCTGATCTTAACTCAGATGTTGAACTGTGAGTTAGTGTGTTTTTGACTTGAATACTTGATATTATATGTTTAAAATAGCTGTATTTACAGCACTAGCATACATAATTCAAGGAAGTGCAGAGACATGTGGTTGAATCCAGCGTTGTGGGCTTGGGCTGTAATTTGGCCTCTGGCTGTAATTGAAAGTCTCTGTAATACTAAGTTAGATTGGTTGGTTCGCAAGATTCATCGCTTTCTTCCTGTTTTCCCTGCAGGAACTCAAAGGAGGAAAAGCTTATTCGAAGGTAAGCGCTTTCAGCTTGCCTGTAAAGGTGAGCTCACCCTCTTCTGTAAACATCAGTCTTTCCCGCACCACCTCGGGGAGTTCGCCACTAGCCATGCGTGACATTCATCTTCCCTAAGCTGGCATTTCCCGCACTATTCCAGCCAAGGCCAGTCCAGGCGTAACCGTAGGGGCTCGTCACATAGAATCACGCCTCAGATCTCATCAAGATAAACTTCAGTTGGTCCCTGCTCGTTGTTGCCTGACAGGAACCATTTCCTCTGTTTTTAGCCGTACTCAATTTAGATTTCCCATAGTTAAATATACCCTGCTTCCCTCCTTAGAAGTTGGCTTCCTTAAATATGCACCTATGAAAACAGAAGCGCCCAGTGAAAGGGAAATCTGAAGAATGGAGACTGGGAACCTTTTGGCTCATAAGAGCTGGTTGCTCTCATTTTAAACAGTTTCCACAGCAGAGGTGTGTCGACCCGTTACAACGTGCTCTGCTGGCGGATTGTTATTTCCCTCCTTTTCAAAAGACAAAGAGATAACGTGTTTATTTATTCAAAGATTCCCATTCCTCACCAGGACTCAAGCTGGATTAATTAGCACCAGTTGATCTTGATGTTTCTCCCGTATTATAAATACATTAGGCTCTAGAAGCAGCAGATCACCTGAAAACATCAGCTTAATAATAGCAGCAAACTTCAATTAAACCTTTCTCATTACTGAATGTCCAATTTCTCGACCTCAGCTGGGCTTCACAGACCTCAACATGGCTGAGTTTGCCGGTTCTGGTTCCACTGTGCGCTGCTGTCTGCTGGAGGGATACGACACCAAGAACACACGGCAGGACAACTCCATACTGAAGGCAAGCACCTGTGGTTGTTCCACCACAAAACCGGAGAAAACACATCTCACTTGCTATTAACTGTATGTTTCTGGAATTCAGGTTAAATGTCAACTCTTGTTAAAATTTGACCTTGTTTAACAAGCCACTGACATCAGATCAGTTTTACTTGGAGATTAAGTTCTGTATCTCTGTGGGTGAACAGTTGAGGAGCACTAGAGCGCCACCAAGAGCCCAAAACCGAAACCCTCCTGGAGAAAGGGCCAAGAAAATCACGAGTAGATTTGTCATCAAATTGCTCTGGAATACTGTTGCCGAACAGAACCACACACCAGTTCAGATTAGTGGGCCCGCCAGCAGTTTGGTCTGTTACAGACGTGTGTGGTGCAGCGATACGAGTGGAAAAAGATCTTCAGTGGGAACAAGAGCCAGTGTATCCCAACAGTGGGAACCTATTTCACTATGTCTGTTTATGAAAGACACGTTGACTTAAGTTTAAAATGATTTATTTATCTTTTTTCCCCCTGTTTTCTGAAGGTGATCATCGGGATGACCCTCCTCTCTGGAGATCCCTGTTTTAAAACGTAAGTGTATAAGCACGTCTCCGCTTCTTCACTTTGTTAACATTTTGTCTGGATTAATTGCGCTGTCTTGTTTGTTACTGCAGTGACCAAGTTTCCCTGAAGTCAATTCATTTAATCTGATCTGAGTGTGCCAAGCTAAACACAACTGAGGCTTTGTGCTCATTTATCTTTTGCCGACTGATAAAAGTGTTATTTTTTTCCCCTTGCAGACCTCCCAGCACAGCAAAATCCATTTCCATCCCTGGCCAGGAACACACCCTACAGCTGGACTGTAAGGGGGAGGGAACAACCGAACCTGGGCCGGCTGGGGGAGTCTCTCTGGGTCGTTCTGCAAAGCCTCGACCCTCGATCATCAACTCAGGTACAGCTGTTTGTACAGATTTGGGTTTTTTTAGAATTTGGTTCCATAATATCCTAAAGTGGATATTTCCTTAAAAGTGTGTCGGTAATCATCAGTGGTTGTACCTTCAGGTCTTCTTGAAGACTCAGAAGCAAACCACCCTGGTCCTGCAGAGGCCTTCCAGTCCGGACACTCCCGCAATTCCAGCTATGCCAGCCAGCAAAGCAAAATTTCAGGTAACCAATGTTCTGAAACTCTTCTGGCCAATAGAGAATAAAATGTAAAGATTTTGCACCACGTCTAAAGTCTGTTCTGACGCCCCCTTGTGGCCATGCTCTCCTGCAGGCTACAGCACCGAGCATTCCTGCTCCTCCAGCCTGTCGGATCTCACACATCGCAGGAACACATCCACAGGAAGCAGCACTTCTGGGGGTCTGGCCTTTAATCCTGACACACCTACAGAGAGTGAGAAGGACGCTGGACGTCCAGAAAGACCCCCCCGACCGCCGAGGCCTGCGCTGCTACTGAACAGGCCCTCCAGGTACGGGGACACGCAGGATTACTTTACTCACATTAAAAAAGTATTAAAGTCTCACCATCATTTTCCTTCTTGGTTTTTTGTCTTCATTTGCCTTTCAGAAGGAAGCAGGACAGCGTGGAGAACCACCCCTCCTGGGTCAACGACACTCGCATGGATGCGGATGATATTGTGGAAAAAATTGTCCAAAGCCAAAACTTTGCTGATATCAACAATACTGAAGGTATATTAGAGAGAACAATCTGGCATCGACTCTCCTGGTAATTTCAAAGGTCGAGACCGTGTTGAGAAGCCAAAATACAAAGCAGTTTAAGGAGTTTGGGGTCAGTTTATTAACGTGATCTCGTCTCTTTTGTGTTTGGGTCTTCCCAGACAGCAACCTGCGTCTTTTTGTCAGCAGAGATGGAACCACAGCGCTCAGTGGCATCAGACTTGGGAACAGGTGAGTGAACTCAAACATCCGTAATCGACATTTTGCCCTTCCTGTTTCACCTCTGCATCTACCCCCCCCCCCACACACACACACACACACACACACACACAAACCAGGTGTGTTTTTGTGTCCGCAGGGTGTCTGCAGGCGGATATGAGCCTGTGGTGATCGAGAGCCATTAGGCAAAGACCAGTAGGTGAGCTGGTCTTGCTAGTTTTCCCCGAAGCCTCAGCTGGTCTCAAGGCACAAGCGGAAAACCACGTCAATTTGCACTTTAGGTGAATTTTCTTTCTGTCTGCTCGTCTGCGCTCCCTTCGGCCACCCTGAGGGCTGAAGCCACTTGCAGTGAAAGCAGATGTTCAGTTTTTTGGATCTTGCACTACAGACGTCCAAAAACACGCGCAGGTCCCCAGTTTAACTGGTTCTCTGTACCAACACTACTGTCAGCAGATGAAAGAAAGAAACTTTAGTTCTTGTTTTAGTTTTTAATCTGGACGGGCCGCTCTCAGCAAGCGCGGTTTTGTTAAGTAGTACTGTGTTTGAAGGTGGAAACAAATGTAACGAACATCGTTTTTCCACCATCAGGGTCAGCAAAAACGATGTTTCTTGCAAAGCGTAAATGGAATAATCATCCATAACTGTCTGACATTAGTATCAGAAAGTCCAGCCCATCAAACCCCCGTCACTGTACAAACACGCAGAACCTGCTTACAATCAAACACGGAACTGGGCCATGGTTGCTGCGAGGAAGCGCTCCAGGTTTAGGTAAACATTTTTGATATTTTGCCTTTAACGTAATCAGTATTGGAGGTTCCAGAGGCTTGGCTGGACTGAAGCCAGCTGATGACGTAAAAGGGAAGCGTGGAGAACAGAAACGCTCGGTCCAGACCCGTAATCAACCTCCACCACATCCGCGTGACCTTTTATGCCTCCACCCATTTCGATCCATCGTATTTTCTGTAACACTGATATCAAATGCCAAAACATGGAAAAAAACTATGCAGTTTACACATTCCTGGTGCATCAGAATTCTACCGATGTTCCAGCTTCCACTGATCCAACACTGAATGTTACCAACATTATAGAACTGCTTCAGTTGAACTGTTGGTCCCTCTCGATCGGGGAGTTGTGTGCCTGTACAGGTTCTCTCCAGTGACTCCGAAGCGCCGACAGAACCCTGACGACAGGCTGCTAATGAGGGCGAGGAGAGAACTATCCCCTTAGTTTTATGGCCTCTTCTGTTTCTTTTGGAGTGGTTTGTGTTGTAACTGTCACTGCTTGTCTACTACTGCGTCACCGCTGCGCCTCCGCCATGGCGGATGAAAACTCTTGAGTGAAAAGAAAATGTCAGGCCAGGCGACACTAACACGCTCTGTGGTACAAACTGTTCCTGGTGGAGCTGAGCAGGGACAACTGCAGGGGCTGCTTGAGCCTGTGTTGCCCCCTGGTGGAGCAATGCCCCCCTGAACGACACCCCTGTTGGTTTGTTTACATCATTATAAAAAGCAACTTAAAAATCACAGAAACTGATAGGAAATGCAACGCTGTGAACCAGCTGGCTGGTAATTTTTTTTTTTTTACATTTTTTTATTTTTACCTTTTTGGAGGGGTATCACATTTAGAATCAAAGCAAAACAAGCCCAGAGTCTTAAAATCTTAATTCCTGTTTGTAAAATGTGGGAAAAAGCTGTCGTTTCAGTCGCAGTTTAAATGCAGGACATTTAAACGTCAGTAATCTGTTATTAAGCTACGTTTTGCATCGCTTAATCATCAAGTTTTACATTATCTCAACTGAGTTTTCCTCATTGAGGCAGGAAATGAATAACATATTAACAAATGATGTAAAAGACAGACTTTTTCCACTCGTTTGCGATCAGAATCTGCTTTTAAGGCTCCTTTTGCGTTCACGTGTTCGTCACACTAAGCTGGTTGACTCCAGCCAGACAGAGACAGAAGCTGATTCTCTCCACACTACTCACTCCATCTTCAATAATCCATCACAAGGGTCTCACTTTTGGGGATGAACCACTGTTGTCTGAATATGGGTTTACGTCACCACAGCCTTTAGTATTCTTAAAGCATTTATTTATATATTTTATGTTCTGTATTCTGTTTTTTTCCCCCAGGAGGTTGGTTTTAAGCTATGCACACAGCCCTCCTCCTTTTCCCTTTTAGTCATTCTAACAAATTATTATATTGTAACAAAGTTAGTATAACCTAAATTTATAGAGAATCAAAGTCGGAACTGTTCTGATGATCATCACATAGTTACTATATTTTTGTTTTTTGACATTTCATTGCAGAAATTTCAATAAAGACCTAATCTAAAAACAGCAGAACCTGTGTTGTTATTGTTTGTTAGAAGAAAATCAAACAGGGAGATTCAGTATTTACCAAGATAGGAACAAGGATGTGTTCTGTTTCAGTGACGTCTGTAGATTCCTGACACTCTATAATTCAAGGTTTATTTGTTTAAAGGTCTTCTGAGGTGATGCGTTCCAAATCTAGAAGGATCCGAAGTTAGACACTGTAGTGCTTTTATTCGGACAGAAGGGGGCGCGCTGCACCTTCAACGCGCCGTGTCTCGGTCAGTTCAGATGGACTCGTAGCAAATGCAAACTGATATCTAGGACATATTATGCTAAAACATACTATTTGTTTAAATTCTTCCCATTGCTAAAAGAGCCCGCGCCCCCGTGACGATGTTGTTTGTGTCGTATTCTGACCCAACCTTAATGTTGTAGCTGATCTCCAGACGCGTCCGACCAGCCAAAGTTCTTCCAACCTTCTGTCCAGTTTTGCAGAGTCTGTGTGAATTAAAGCCTCCTGCTCCTGTTCCTAGCTGACATTAGGGGTCACCGGTGTGGTGTCCTGCTGCTGTACAGCATCGTCTTCAAGGTTCCACCTGCTGTGTGTTCAGGTGTTCTACATTCCCTGACTGGACCCAGCAGTTATTCGAGTTACTTTTGCCTTTCAATCATCTGGAACCAGTCTGCCCAGTCCCCTCTGACCTCATCAACAAGGCCTCGTCATCCACACAACTGCTGTTCAGTGGATGTCTTCTCTTTTTTGGACCATACTCTGTAAACCCTGGGGATGGCTGTGAGTGAATATCCCAGTGGAACAAGGGCTTCTGAACTACTGGGACTAGCCCGTCTGGTGGGTACACTCAGGCCACATTCAAAATCCCTTAAATTCCCTTTCCTCCCCATTGTGATGCAGGTTTGACCTTCAGCAGGTCGTCTTGACTGCATCTACAGTTGCATCCGTGTGAGTGTGTGATTAGATATTGCTCTTAACAAGCTGTTGAGCGGGAGGGCATGATAAAGTGGTCGGTGAGTTGTTGATGGTTTAGTTTGTGTGTACAATGAAAATCACAGGTAAAAATCTTTGCCGGATGTTCAGTTGTTTACTGTAGATGTGAATTCTACCATATTTGGTTGTAAAATGTTGCTAAGGAAAATGTGCGCTGCCTGAATCATCGTCAAATGGAGCAGAAATATTTGGTTTCAACACAACTGTACAGTTTTGTACGTCAGAGGTGTGGGCGATGCTTTACAGTGACTACAAATAAAGTGTTAAACATTCCTTTGTTGCTCGAGTCAAGAGTCCCACAACAGGCAACAGAAAGTTGCAACATTTGCAAAATATACCAGCGGTTGGCAGTTTCATTAATTGAAAAAAACCCTCAAGAGTTTCTGTTTCAGTAGAAAAAAAAGTTTTCATTTTGAATGTAAATGTCTTATTTAATAATTTCGTCGGCAGTTTAAGAGTTAAATAAAATTATATTCAGATTTTTCAGATTTTAAAATCAAATTTGGAGTGAGGCCGTCTAGTTTATTAAAAGTTCTACAGTTGATTTTTCTTTGGTCAAGATGCAAAATACTTGCTTATAGTTTTCACACATAACAAATCATGCGTATTGTTGTATTTGGTCTTCAAACTTATGTTTTATTTTAATCGAATCACACGGGGCCCCAGACTAGATCCTTGAGAAACACCACAGGATTTAGGTCAGTTAAAGTGAGATATAAAAATCAGGGTTATGTTACGTGTTAAGACCTAAGAAACCTACAGTTGTCTTGGAGCTAACCTTTGAGTGTCTGTACTGGCTGTGTAGCGCCCCCAGCTCATTCAAAGAAGCAGCCCCCAGACTACATTTGACCAAAAAAGCAAAACATGTTGAGTTTTTGTTGAAAGCAGCCTTCCAGGTGGTGTGGCAAAAGCCAATGCCTCCAGGAGGACTTCGATGTAATTTCCAGCTGTTCCACTTTAACAAAGTTCTTCATATATATGTACATATACATACATACACACACACATATATATAATCTCTATAGAAATGCATGTGTGTGTGTCTGTGTATATCCTTCAGACTTGGGTTCTCTACCAGAGGCCCGGGAGTCTGAGGGTTCTGCGAAGGATCTTAGCTGTTCCTAGGACTGCGCTCTTCTGGACAGAGATCTCTGATGTGGTTCCTGGTATCTGTTGGAGCCATATACTCAGCTTGGGTGTTACTGTTACTCTGTGTGCGTGTGTATGTGTGTGTATGATAAAATATATATTAAAATATATATTATTTATATATATTATAAAAATATATTATATATAATATAATTATAGAATCTTTTGCTGCTCTTCACAGGGTGTGGCTAATGTGTTGTGGTATTTTAGCGAAATTCAGTAGTAGCCTTAAAAGAGGAAGCTGATGTCATTGATATGGATCATCCTCTGATGAAAGATCAGATCAAATCTCTATCTGACAACATGGATACAGATGTTGGTAGTCAAAACAACCCGCTGAAGTTCAAACTGAACATCAGAATGGAGAAGAACGGCTGGTTGTTGGTGCCAGACCGGCTGGTCTGAAGTGGACCGACTTCTGATGGCTACTTTACAAAGCTCACATCATCTCGAACTGGTTTCCAGAACACGAAGAGCTGGCCTTACTCCAGTGGCCTCCACAGACACAAGATCTAAATCCGTTAGATCACCTTTGGGACATGGTGAGATGGGAGATTCCCATCATAGATGTGCAGCTGACAGAACTGCAGCAGCTGTGTGATGTGTGAGGCTTTAATTCACATCGCCTCAGCAAAACTGGACAGCAGGTTGGAAGAAATATCTGAGGAATGTCTCCAACGGCCTGTTGAACGTCTGAAGAATTACGGCAGCCCTGAAGGCAAAAGGGCCTCAAACCTTCAGTCGGCGAGCTGGACCTGATAAAGTGGTCGAGTCAGGGTCAGAGTTCATGTTGGATTGTGATCCCAGACATTTGTTTACGTCAACTGCCGAGGGTCTGATGGATGCTACGCGATGGGCGAGCAGGAGTTCGGTGACATAACACGATGACACGATCGGTCCTTGAACGAACGTTGACATGCAGACTTTTTTTTTGCAAACCTAGTTTCCGTTCATCAGCTCCTGCTTTAACCACACGGGCACGGTATAGAGTTTCATATAAAGACGTGTAAAGTTTCAATTCAGCGAAAAGAATTCAATTCCCCACCAGTATTCAATTACATAATGGCGTTGTTGAGTCAGCTTTTTTCTTTTTCTAACTCGACACTTTTCTCTTCTGTACACGGATTCTTCTGGACTCAGAGATTTTAGCACGAGGTTGAATCCTGACTCCCGAATAAATGACCCATTACACATGAGCTTATCAGGCCCCGGTCTAGGTACATTCAGTCACTGAATCGATTGGAAATAAAATCGATTCCCCACCAGCGCGTTTTGTTCCTCCACCACATCCTAGCAGAAAGTGTTGAGGTCTGCATGATCAAATCAAATCAAATCAAATCAATCTTTATTTATATAGCGTCTGTTACGATCAAAATCATTTCTCGGCGCTTTCCAGAATCCCAGGGCCTGACCCCCAACAAGCAAGAGTGGCAAGGAAAAACTCCCCTTTAACAGGAAGAAACCTTGAGTAGGACCAGGCTCATATAGGGGGACCCTCCTGCTGATGGGGGGGCTGGGTAGAGAGAGGAGAGAGGGGGGAGGACAGGTAGAGGAGAGAATAGGTAGAGATCATAGAAATACATTAATAATTCAAGCTGCTGGTATAAGAGTAGAGTGGGTCAGCAGGGTCAGAGGTCGGCAGGCTCGCATACAGCTCTAAAGGTGCTAGACTAGTAGATGGATAGAGAGAGAGAAAGAGAGAGAAAGAGAGAGAAAGAGAGAGAAGCAGAGAAACTATACAAGAAATAACATCAAAGCTAGTTTGAAAATAAACGACTTTTCCCCCCACAAATGAGAAGCCGTCTAAATTTGGGTCCCCGTATGAAAAACAATCGATTACTGACAGAAAAGGAAGAAGCTGTTCAAAACTCCACATATCTTTGGTTCTTCTGGGGATTCTCCCGAATCCTTCACAGCATTTTCAGTTCCCAATTTTATTTGGTTCAACCCATGTTGAAGACACTGAGCTGATAGGCCGTCTCGTTGGAGGTGGTCTGGGTTTCCTGTTTGTCTCATTTTTGCCTTTTTATGAATTTTCAACATTTTATTGATGTCTCTTCAACTGAGATGTTCTCATCCTGTAAGAAAATCCCTTAAATCTGTTGTTTTCATTAGAAAGAACCTGTTCATTCCTTCATAAGGAGCTCATGGCTGCAAGGCCACCATCCAGCACCAATCCAGGTCAGGAGGGACCTTCAATAGATCAAATTAGAGGTTAAAGCAAATTAAAGCAATGTCATGGAAAAGGTTTTTTCCAACCTATATATTTTTTTAAAAAAAAGAGACCACATCAGACAACGATGGATATATTAGAGGAAATCCAAATTCTGAATTACCAGAATATGTTTCCACCCACCGCTGCTCCTCCCTCCCTCCCCCCACCCCCCCCCCCCCCCCCCCCGCCCACTATCCTAAATAAAAAGGGTCAGACACTCAAGGTCAAGTTGCTGCCACGTGTGCAACTTCCTGTTCTGTGTCTTTATAAATACAGACTTCACTTTCATAGACTTTCACATCCTCCTGCCAGAACCAGCATCAACATGATGGTGAAACCACCAACGCTCCTGGTCGTCATGACGCTCTGCTGCTGTTTGGTCACTGCAGATGGTGAGATTCTGAATCAAAATTGAACTCTTCTACTGCAACTGTTGTTATAAGTTACACCCTGTGTGTGTGGGGTAAATATAAAATTCTATTTTCCACCTTGAACTGTAATTTGGCTGGTTTTCTGGTTGTTGATGGTGGAAAATACCCCAAAATACATGTTTTCAGAAATTTTCAAGGGGATAAATCAATGTTTTGGTGCTTAAAAACTCCGAAAATCCTGAGTTGGGGCAGGAAAAGTGAAACATTTCAACCACCTTTGCAGCTTTCTTTGGGTGTCACTGCTTAAGGACCATCAGGAAACCAATTCCGCTTAATGTGATCGAGAAAATTGAGATGCTCCCGATTTCTGGACACTGTCGGCGACCCGAAATCATGTGAGTCAGCGTCTGGTTTTCAATACACCAAATGGCATCCGTCTTTTATCCGGTTACACGAAATCAAATGTGACACGTTTCTCCACAGACTCACCAGGAAGAATGGCTCCAAAATTTGCATCGACCCCAACCAGAAGTGGCTCAAAGACCTGCTGAACAAGATGCAAAAGTGATTCTATTTGACTTTAAATGAGCATGACAGTATTTCTCTTTGCACACAATTCTGAGTGATTAACTCTTTTATTGCTTTGTAGAGAAGGGGAGAGGCCCAGTTCCACCACCGCTCCCGTCAACTTCTGATTTCTTACCTTGCTGTCACTCTGAGCCGGTGTCCATCCTGGAGCTGTCCTGGGTGCTCTACTTTTGATCTATTTCTAATGAGCCATGACGTGTTTAGAGAGTTCAAATGTTTAGACTAAAATACATTTTTTAGATGTCAAAATGTCTGTCTCTGTATCCATTTCAACAAAAAACATTTAGGCATTAGCTGGAATCTAACCTGGAACCTTTTCCCGTGAATGTGACTCCAAAAATGTTTCAATAAATTGTTTTCCAAAATATGGGGTTTTATCTTTGTTGAGAATTAAAAGCATCTTTTGATCTTTCATTTATAACTCATGTTTGGGCCAGGATGATGACTTTTCTAATGTTCCAAAGAGGGTACGGGTCTGCGATACAGAGAACCCCCTCCACAGATGTTATAACAAATGTTAGAAATGCAAAGTGAAATTGACTTGAATGTTTTCTTGGACATTGTTCAAAGCAGCACAATTCATAAAAACACAACAATGAAAACTAAGCTGATAGAAGACTCTGGTACATTTACTCATGAGATCATGGTGCACATTTTGCAGCTTTTAATTTAAAACAAAAAAAAATTGTAGCATTTTTTTCTCTGCAAAAACTGATGATGTCCCAAAATATTTTTTACCAGTAGTGACAGTAAGACTTTCACATTCAGAACTTGTGATTATGGAAATGAATCTGTGAAAACGTGTGTGCAAAGTATCCCATGTGCTACCAGAAATAGTGCTGCTGCTGAACAAGCTGCACAGAATCGGAGGATGTGCAAGGAGAAACGTGACCAACAGCTGAGGAAAGGTTGACCCGCCGGAGGAATAAAATACCATCAAGACAGGCTGCTTTTAAACCTAAAACATTTATCATTTTTTCTCAAAAACTTTAATAACAACGAGTTGTACAAAGTACCAACTGGAAGGCTGCATGTCAGAGGCTTTGAGAGTTGTCAGCAGCAACAACAACAACAACAACAACAGCTGGACTCTGCAAACGAGCCCAGCAAAGGCTGCGCTCACCTACATGATGAGATCTTATTGCACCGGTCAGGAGACAAAAAAGCCCGTTGGCGCATCTCAGTATCAGAGAATGGAACATTCACAGACGTGAAGGTCACCTGAGGCGACTCATTTACACACTGTTGTACAAAAACCTTGAATTAAAAACAAACCCAAAACACGAGGCGAGTTAAGGAGTGAAGTAAAGACCTCAAATTGCTCGAAAACGTGGACTCGATACTCCAACTGTGGTGGTGCGTTAGTTAGTGTTGGCGCTGAAATATGTGCAAACGAAGCGAGCGATGCTACCCGTCCGGGCCAGGAAAACCCACCGAGCGCGGTTTAAAGCTGAGGTTAGAGGGCGCAACTTTATGGCTTTTTACCGTCAAATAACAGAGCAAATTACTGACAAATTTAAAGAATCTGTTTGAAAGATTCAGGCTTGACAAAGCAGTTTAAAGCCTCCCTGTACACGGAGGGGACCGATTTTGCTTTGAGTAAATCTTTAGGTCATTTGATTATTGTTTTTTTTAATTTATCACAAGTTGCATCAAACTCCATAATTTCAAAACTACCAAGGTTCTCCAAAAACTTTCAAAACTTTTCGGGATTTCTCCAAGCTGTTTTTTGTCAAAAATGCACAGAGAAAGGACTTCTACAACGGCGTGTATGTGTGTGTGTGTACGAACATTATTTGTGCTTATAAAGAATTTCCAGATCCACAGCTTCTTGTTTGGTTTTTGCTCATATAAAATCGACTTCATGAGTCTTTTGTTTAAGAGGTACTGTTGGATGCATAGTATAGCCCTGAGTAACAACTTACATAAAGGGCTATTAGTTCTAATTATCTGGTCTATACAACATTCAGAGTTCACAGGAATCTGGCGTTATAAAGCTCCAACGACCAATTTTGTAGCCTTTGGTTTGTACATTCAGGTCCCGTCACAAATCAGGAGCGGCTTCTTCTCAGGAGGGTTTTTCTCGTCTGGCACCAGCAGAAAAAAGGAACTCATGAGGTTCAGTCAGCTGAAACAGGCTGATTCAAACGGCTGTTAAAAAGCATGACTGCATGTGCTGAATAAAAGCTTATTCATCAACTGATTGTAAAACAGATGTAGAATTCATATTAAAAAAAACAACAACCACAATTTGTTTTTTTAAAGCGAGAGGATGCCAGGATGCATTTACAGACAGAATGATGCTGATTTGAAAACTGGTGCAGAAAGCAGCACCTTGGTGATGTGCACCCAGAGGTTGCAGACATGCACACGTGAGAACTAGATCAACTAACAGAATCATGTTAAGGTGATACTGTCAGGTCAATTCCTCCTAAAAGAATCAATACCTTTATTGCTGTTTTCTTTTGCACGGCCGTCTGCCATATAAAAGAGACTTATTTTTACAATGATAACATCTTTAATTCTTAAAAACCAATTCGTGTTCTTGCCCCTGTATAAAATGCAGGTATGCCATTAAATGCAGTGGAAAGGAAAGTATTTCTGTGTTTCATAGACAGAAAATAGGAACCTGTGATTATAACTGCAGTTTGCATCTTCAACAAGACTGATTCACTGTTTATACTGTTACTCCTTTTATAAAATACCTGCAGGGTGATTTGAGATGCCAGACTGCTCCCGTGGGGAGGAGCAGCTCTAAAACAACGATTTCACAGCCGAGTGAAACGTTCAATTAAATGTGCGACTTTGCTGGCAGGCGTTTGCTAGTTTTCTTTTTTAAAAGCCGACAGCATTTAGGTAGGAGAACAGCCACCGACACAGGGATTATCTCTGCGACTTCAACCTAGAATCAACATTTGGTATTGAGGGAGTCAAACAAAACATTTACAGTGTGCAAAAAAGAAAAAAAACCCAAAAAAGGAGCAAAGAAAGGGCGAATACTTCACTCCTTTTGAGTAGGTGTCACCGGGTCGGAGGGGTTAGATGGTGTTTTAATATGACTGCTCTACTGTACAGGCTCCAGTACAAACCTGAAAGGGAAGGGGGGGGCAATGTCTGAAGGTGGGGGGGCAGGTCTCTGGGGCTGCACTACCTGTGGACCTGCAGATGCAGCCCGTTGATGGGGTTGAGCGAGTGGGGCAGGCGAGGCTGCAGCTCCAGCTGGGCCAGGAGGGAGAAGTGGTCCGAGGGGATGTGGGGGTGGGGACAGCCGGTGATGTTGTTGTCGATGAGCCACTGGCTGTCCAGCGGTCCCAGCAGGCCCAGGACGCTCATGTGGGTCTTGGAGAAGAAGATGTAGTCGATCACCCCCTGCCGACAAATACAGCTCATTAGCTTTGCTCCCCGGAGAAATAAAACTGAAACTGCCACCGTTTAAATATGCTAATGATAAAAGAAGTTACCGAAAATAAAGGAAGTCTTTAATCAAAGACTGCTGGGCAACAACCAAAACCAAAATTCAGCTTCCCTTATTGACCACATTTGGAATTAAGCTTCCCGTCTTTGGTCTGCTGATATAAATAAGTAGCACATTTGACTAGTGATTACAAAGCTATACAGCCTGAGGACATTCCCGTTGAGAAAAAAAAAAGACATTTTACTCAAACGGTAAGCCAATTAATGACATTTGTCCCGTATCAGGAAGGGGTACATTCATTTACAACTTCCTGAAGAAGGAAGCCGGATGTTTTAAAGTTCAAACAAGAACAAAAATCAACTTCAAAGATGATTCATCTTGATTCTTATCATTAATCTCACAGTACCAACGGAACAAAACAGCTCCCAATGTGCATTTATGTAAATCTTGCTGGTTAAAATAAGAAGAATCCAAAGAAATCTGTTGTCTACCTTGAAGTCATAGGTGTAGTTGGTGTAAGGCATCACGTTGCTGTCGTAGGCACTCTTCAGCTGGAAGCTGTGTGTGATGCTTCCGTCCGAGTTGCCATTCTTGCCGTTGCAGCTGAAGTTGGTCAGACATTCGTTATAGCGCAGCTCCTTGAAGTCCTTGTGGTTATCAGCCACCCCTCCGTTGCTCAGGTATTCCACCACACCTGGATCACACAACGGCAGTATATTTTTGTGACGGGCTAACGTGTCCATCGGTAGAATTGATCATTACATAAATGATCGGGAAAATGGCGTAAACAGCTCCCCCGTGAGGCGGCTGTACCCGAGTCTGGCAGTGAGTTGAGGTCAGCACACAGGACGATGGGGATGGCGGACGGGTCAGAGGTCGGTGAACCGGTCGCCACAGAGCCCGAGGCCCTCTCTGCGATGCTCTTGAGCTCAGACAGGAACATCATGGTTTGGATCAACTTGACGTCCGAGTACTCGGGGTCCCAGTGCATGTGTGCGTTAGCCACCAGGATCAGCTGCCTCTCCTGGGAAGCTTTCATGCCTGAAAGGGCAGAAGAGAGAACTGAAATGAAACATCCCGCACCCTCTGTTGGGCTGATTTCCACGCTGAACTCACTACTGACACCCTGTGGCACTAACACATCACAGCCCCAGCTTTCCCTCCAGCACTGCTCGTCAGGTTTCACATGAATCTTTGATGGTTTGGCAGCTGTTCTTACCGCCGGAGAACATGTCCTTGCTGACCTCCAGCAGGACAGCCACCCCGATGTTGTCTTTGGTCATCACTCTGTTCAGCATGACCTCCGAGCCCTCGGAGTTCGCCATGGCAACCTGATTGAACTCCACCGTGTGTTTCTGGACCAAAGTAAACCTACAGAAACGTGCAGACATTTAGAGGCAACAAAAGATTTACTACTTACAAAAGAATCTCTGAAACACACTTTTCTGTTTTGAAGAACACAGCGCAGCCGTCAACGTGTTTCCTCTCCTGTTCGGAAACCAGTTTGGCACGAGACTTTGGGCAGAAGTAGCCGTCGTAACCGCGCTCTTTCAGCGTTTCCAGAAATAATGTGTAGTACTGCTCCGTCTCCACCTCCTGCAGACAATATAACATGTCTAGGATACCATGGCAACAATCTTCTACACCATCAAACAGCTAACAGAGTAAATAATGAATAAAATAGTTTCAACTGTGAGTCAGTAAACAGCACCATCTCCCTACTCTTCACTGTGTTGATGGTTGGAGGCTCTGGAAAGACAATTCCCTGGTAACGACCTCACCGGCAGGACTGAACGACCCACAAATCAGTTTGATGTTCTCCTAAAACTGACACTGTTCTGAGCGCCTCAACCTCAGTCGCTCGTTCAAAGTCAGCAGATGGCGCCTGGGAAGGCCGCCGTAATTATCAAGGGTGACCTCCAGCGGGTCTGTGAACTGCAGCGGGCACAGCTCCAAATGCAGCCGCCTTGTTCGCCATCATTCGGAGCCATATGGAAAATTTTCAAAAACACGTTTGGATACCGTGGCCTGATCACATATTTAACTTTCATCACAGCGCCAGCGTAGCTCTGGGAAAGGCACCATTCTGCTAGCACGGTAAACACCAACAGGTCCAAACAACTGTTAAATGGACCGTCGCAAAGCCAAACGACTCTGGCGGCCCCCCCCGCTGCCGTCGTTTCAAAGTTTATACTTATGCTTCACAACATCCCAGCAGCTGAACAACAGTCGGCAGACGATCTACAGTGGTGTGGCATCCAGCGCTGCAAAGATAATTCTTCAGCATTTGACATTTATTCTCGCGTCTTTATGTGGTGCTGGCAGGACGTTCAGCAAGGGCGGTGAAAGGAAAACCAGCGTAAGCAACAATTCTCTTAGAAATGCTATTAACCCGAGGTTGTGCCTGTTCCTCAGAGACAGAGACGCTGCGCGAATCAGCTAACGATGACAACGATGCCATTAATAGCTTGCTGCTATGACGTCAGCTGAATTATTAGACGACAGAAAACACAAAGGTGTGGTCTGACCTGAAGGCTGATGATGTCTGCATCACAGTTGGTGATGTCCTCCATGATGCCTTTTTTCCGGTACTCCCAGTTGAGGGCCCAGGATGGGCAGTATCCGTACAGCTGTCGCGTGGCGTACTTGTCGCACAGCACGTTGTAGCACATGACTGTGAAGGCGGCTGCAAGCGCGAGCAGACGTGTGAGGAGACACTAGTTAACGTCATCATTATCACATTCGCAGCCACCTAACCAGTAAATCCAGTAAGGTGTTTTAATTGAGAAAAACAAGTGTGATAACTGAGTGAAGGGTTCGTCTGGGGTTACAGAGTAAGGTTTTATTTCCCAGATTGCAAAAAAAGGCAAAGCTTCTGTTAAGATATGAAATAAATCAGAAATAAACCAGGAGAAGTCTCTGCTTTAACAAGGATTTTTGTTTCTACCCTCCAATAAACTAAATGATTTTATTTGATCATTTCACACAGTGTGTAAAATATTCCGCATTGCATTTAATAACAGTGTTAGTTTAAATAACAGTATTTTAGGATGACATTGTTTCACCCTACAAAGACATCACAGCCCACCTGTGGGAGTCATTTGGTCTCGCTCTTTCAGAGTGATCCAAGGTCTTTGGGGGAGCTGCTCTGGGTGCACTGAACATGGAGCAAAACCACAGGATGAAGATGAAGATGTGGCCGAGGATGTGACACACGTATTTCAGGTTAAAATACTCCTATCAAAGATTTTGTTTTGGCCAAAGAACTGAGCTGCTCACCTGCTAGATTGTCGAGCATGTAGTTCAAAAGCTTTCTGGTTCCATCTGGCTCCTGGTAGAGATTGAGAATGTCTTGAGACAAAGGGTTTCCTGTGATGTGCCCAAATCCACGACGAAAAGACAGAAATACAAATGAATAACTGAAATTTCACAGCATGCTATTTATGTGGATCATTGAAAATAAGTCAGATAACCTCACCCTTCAGCCCCAGCGTTTGTAACCGGAAAAGTCTCCCAAGTTCATAAGGCAGAACTCGTAAAAGATTGTTGTTTAAAAGCAATTCCCTGCAAAAGAAATGAAAAAAAGAAAACCTTTTAATATCACACATTTTCTTTCACCTGCTCCTTTACGGTCACCTTCACCAGGTGTCCTAATTTTTAGGTTTTAAGAAGAGATTTATCTCAAAGATCTACAGGGTTCCCATCCTTAAACCAACAGTTTAACTGTCTGAGCACACACACACACACACACGCACGCACAGACGCAGCGCACCTGAGAGAGACCATGTTGCCCAGTTCTGCGGGCAGGCTGCGGAGCTTATTGGACGACAGGTTCAGGTAGACCAGGTTGGGCAGTTTGGCGATGTCTGGTGGGATACGGGTCAAGTTGTTGTCGTTGATGTGCAACGCGGTGAGGTGGGTGAGGGTCCATAAGGAGCTGCTCAGATTTTTCACCCGTCCTGCGTCAGAACAAACAAGGGTACAGAACAACTATAAAGTTAAACATATATGATAGCATATGTACAGCATCGCTGTAATCTGTAACTACCAATTTATAAGACACGCTTTCAGCCATGAAATAATTTCTTACAGGTAGTGGGGGGAAGGGGGGGGGGTGGGGGGGGTGGGTGGAATCACAAGGAAAAAAAACAGATGTGTGACACTAAAAAGAGATCATTGGAAAAAAGGGGACAAGGCTGACCTGATATCTCGAGCTCAGCCCAGTAAGACTTCTTCCCATTGGCCGCATCCTCGGCTGACATGATGGTGTAACATCTACGGGGATCTGGAGGATCATATTTTTCCTTTGGCATACCTGTTAATCTAAGGGACAGATGGATCATCAATTGAAATGATTCTGATTTGCAGTAAATCACCCAGATTAACTAGACACAATGCTTAAATGTACACTGTAATTTTAGTCCAATGAGAAAACACACAATAACAAAAGTTTGCAGACGGGCGACCAGGAGCTTGTTCATCACATAGATACAGTATAAATCAAACCACTGTGATCAATTGATTAAGTGATATAAAACATTAGTTAAGACTAACTGCACCGATAAAGACGACCTATGCAGGTACCCTACATTAACAGCAATTCAAAAGTCTTTTACTAATTTACGTGCTAAAGGTGTAAAACTGCAAAGCTAATTTATTACACTACAATCTGAGCATATGTACACGCGAAGGAACAATGTTAAAATGACAACATGCATCCAGCCGCCATTAAGGTCCCCTGAAGTTTGCAAACTTATGTAACCTGTTTACGCTTGACTGGGGAAAGTCAGTGCGCGTCGGACGCACGGACCGTGTCCTTTGGCTTGATGGTGCTCCGCTGATCTCATGTCACGGCTTTAACGAGACGGACTTACACCGGACATTATATTACATCTGCTAGTGCAAAGATATTGGACTCCGGGACTTACACAGCAATGCCAAGAATTACGGCAAACCTGGAATAAGTTATTTATTCAGCGCAGCAGAGATCCGGAGAACAGAAAAATAGCGTGGCCAACTGCTGTGACAGCTGAGGGTCCAAACATAGCTCTAATGTCAAAAGTGACAAGCACGTTCTAATGACGGGCCCGTTCTGGATAAGTTCGGCCCAGCTCTCTCACTAGGCAACCAGGTAAACAAATTCACTGCTTATGCACACAAGCTGATTCAGAGGTGCTAAAACTATTCTAACTAACCCGCAGAAAGTTGTCGATAGGTCAACCAACAAATAAGCCTAAAGCAGGGGGCTGGATTTGTTCGGCTAGCGGTTGCAGGGGCGCATGCTGCCCGGTCTCACCGAGGCAGAATGCGGGGGTGCAACAAATCGAAGCGCACTCCAGTACTATTTCAAACTCGAAGTGGCACAGATAAAATGTCCGCCACATGACAAAGAACTGAGGAATGGCATTACCTTCATTCATGGGCAGGAGAAGACGACTTAAGCGAGAAATTTGGAGAGACATGCAGGCACGGCTGAAGAACCCGTTCAGACCCTGAACGTCTCGGAAACAGAACGAAGAACAACAAATGAGACTTCCGCTCGTACCCGGGAGACGAGTGTTCACGTCACAGCGTGTGCTCCCCATATGATACCCCCTTTTCAAGAAGTGAAAATGGACAGAATTGTAATGTTTAGCAAAACGAAAAGGCGCCTTGAAACCATTAAAATTATGTTTCAATCAGATTGTACCGAACTCTGAATAAATTACCACATTTTGGTTCTGAAAACTTACATACTATCAAATGCATTAATTCTTTTTAACATTGAATACATTACCTATGACTAATTTGTTTTTCAGCACTTTGTGCGTCAGAAAATTAGCAAATGCCGTTTAACATTGCAATATTGTTTCAAATGTATTTTCATTTATAGTACAATAAGTATGAAAATGTCAATTAGAAGTGTGAAATATTCGTTTCTGTGAGTTTTGATTGTGGCTAGCTGGAACTCTTTATTCGTTCGTTGTTTTTACCCGGAACAGTTGTGTACCCAGACATGGCAACCTGCACGCGTAATCTATGGAAAGGTCAGTTATTTTGTTCAAATTACTCTCCTGTGAATGCCAATACAGTCACTAATCTGTTAGCTAAGCACGCTAAGAGACAGTTGTCCGTGTTAAATTGTGTAATTTTTTCTCAGCTCGTACTAAACAGCCAGTGTTTCACATTAGCTAGCTTGCGGATGTGTTTAACGGTAACCTATCCTTCTAGATAATGTGAACCTTGGAGTATAAAATGGATACATTTTATCTTATATATAACGGCAGAACGTCTCTTGGTTGTGGGGCGAAGTATGTAGCATTAACTGAAAATGAAATGATACAAAATTATTAATGTTTAAGTTCATGCTTGGCAACAGATCACAAAGGTCAATTTATTACAAAAGTGTGAATAGGTGGCGGACGAGGTGGCCGAGTGGTTAAGGCGATGGACTGCTAATCCATTGTGCTCTGCACGCGTGGGTTCGAATCCCATCCTCGTCGATATGTTTATTTTCTTTAACGATCACATTTGTCACGTCTAACAGGTTAAAAATAACTCTCGAGGTTCGTTTCTTTAGGTAAATATTAGTACCCAGTCAACTATCTTCTCACCCTATCTTTATTCAGATTCATGTTGGCAAGAGCAGATTTTCATTATAATTTTAACAAAGTAATATGTGTCAAAGAGATTCATTTCCTTATGTTTAAGCTTTTAAGAATTTAAATTGATTTCTTTATATCAGTTTTTGCGGGATGTCAGAGGCAGCTGCTCAGAGTCGAGGGTCTTACCTCGCAGACCACACCAAGAAAGATACCTGTCAGGACATTTGCAGCTGTCAAGTGAGCTTAAACTTTTGCTTTATCTCAATTTCAATCAATTTAAAAGATTGTTTTTAAAAATATCCTAATGTGAAGCTGTTTCTTAATATGATTTAGCAGCACTGTCTAGAAGGTTCACTCATTTTACGATTGCATTGTAAGCGGTTATCTCCTAAATCATCAGGGCCCAAAAGAAAAGCAAGCCCAAGGTCACAGAAGAACCAAAGGAACAAAAGAAGGTCATTGATGACACGGACAGACATAAGCCTTATGGAAAAACAGCATGGGCGCCTGTGGATGACGTGTACATTTTACGGTACTACCCAAGGACAATCTATGACGTGTCGGAAGCCATTGACATGCTGAAAACCTTTCAGAGGTTGGACTTCACTCCCCAGGAGCAGCCTGTATACATTGATCTACAGCTGAACATGAAACTACAAAAAAAGGTATTTGTATATACATTACATTCTAAACCGTGAATTAACGTCTTGAACAAGTACTTCACAAACCAGTTGCACTTTGGTTAATCAGTAAAAGCAGCTTGAGAGCAGCTTTTTCTACCACTCCAAAGGAAATAGGCTGCCAATCATCCCTGACCTACTCTCACCTGCTCTGGGCTTTGTTTAACAGCTTGAAAAATAATTACACTGAGTGATTTATTATTGATTGCCATAATAAGTAATTGTAACATTGCTCTACTCCTCAGAAAAAAGTGGACGCCTTCATCAGCACGGTGCAACTACCACACCTGTTCAAGACTGAGATGAACAGAGTTTTAGTTTTCACAGAGGTAAAGAGTGTTTTTATCTTCTCCGGGCAGCCTGAATGTTACTCTGAGCATGATGCAGATGTGCAGTGGCACTAACACACCCTGTCCCCTCCCACAGGATGCTAATCAAGCTAAAGTTGCTATGGAGAATGGAGCTGCGTTAGCTGGAGGTGTGGAGCTCATCCAGCCGGTGAGTCGGTTTCAGCGTCACACAAACGTCCGTAAATATTACATCATCTGGACAACTTGGAAGTATCTAATATCAGTATTGTAAAGGTCCATACAGGAAGCTGCATGGAGAACATAAAGCTTCCATTTATCTTCCTCTCTTTTTTCATTCTTTAGATCTTGGATGAGGAGATTTCAGCAGACTTTTACATAGCCGTTCCAGAGATCCTGAATAAACTCGCGCCACTGAGGAACAAGCTGAGAAAGAAGTTTCCTAAGAACAGTAGAGGTAACCTGAGTGTTTGGGTCATTGGATGAATATTATACTGCAATGCTGAACATTACCTTTCCTCCAGGCTCGGTCGGCATTCGCATTCCCAAGATGTTGGAATTGTTTAAGTATGGCCATGAGTACTTTGTGGAGAGCGACTGTTACATCAGGACCCAGATCGCTACGGTACGTCTCATTAAGAGAACTGATGAGGATCAAATATCCTGCAAATACATGAAGCAAAGCCAAAAGATTAAAGCAGAGTTCCTTTCCACAGCTCGACATGCCCAAAGAGCACATTTTTGCCAATCTGCGCACCATCCTGCTGGACGTCTGCTCCCACCGACCTGCCGACATGGGTACGTGCACCAATCCAGCTGCTGTTCACAACCTCTCCATTGAATTGTTTTGGGCTGGGTTTTTGAGAAGAAGCAGAATTGGGGCCTGGGCCTGCGCTCTGATGCCTGACGGTCCAGCGGACTGGTCTCCGTAGTGATCCGCTCACCTTTGCTGTGGCTAATGAAGCATCTAGAGGCAGCAGAGAAAACTCTGCAGGGCGGTATATTTCAGTGCTCTGGCCACATTCACAGTTAATCATAGTGCAGACTTGATTTTGACGGTCTTGTTAATGGATTTTCATAATGTGCAGGAACAAATGGAGACTAATGGCTTCTGACAATGTGACAGAAATGAACAACAGAAAGAGAAAAACCTGTCACGAAACATTCAGCACCATCTAAACGCTACGGGTTCGGGGTGGTAGGTCAGATCAGAACCGCGGATGCAGCTGATCCCATTTCGTCCCAATCTTCACAGAGTTGCAGGGAACGGACCAGAGATCTGTTTTCCAGTGTAATGGAGCCCTGCTCACAACGGAGTAGTTAATAAGACGCTGAGCACAATTATCAGCTAATGGGACCGTCATTAGGGCCAGGGGCTCAGCTGATGTGCTTTGTAATTGATTCTGAGCTCGCAATATGAAGCGTCGTCACCTGTGCCCTCCCTGGAATGAACCGCCCAACTTTCAGGATTGAAGGCTCCAGCCCCAGGTGGCCTTTTGGGAAGCTGGACGTTCCCATTAATCCTGCATCTCTGATTAGAAGCAAAGTTTTATTCCTGCTAGCCAGCGTGTTTGTTTCTTGGTCCCAGGAGATGTTGAAGGAGATGCTAAATTCCAATGGGGCCACTTTGCCCATTGTCACCTTCACTCCAGCAGCTTCAGGATGTAAGCAGGTCTATGACTGCCGTTCACAATAAACATGACTGTGCAAATCCTTCCCCTTAATTAGCCCACTGGCGCTCTGAATGTTCAGCCTCTTCAACACAGCCCAGCATTTGTCTTAATGCTGAGGGTCCTCCGTGCTGCCGTGGCTGGGCGAGACGTCTCTCTGGCTGCGGCGATACAGCTTTTATAGCAGCACAGCAGTTTTTAGCGAGGGGCCGCCTGGGCCCGTTTGAACTCTGGGAGCAGCGTGCCCTCTTTGAGTCTGTGCCAAAAAACCTTACACAGCAGTTTTTCTGCTGGGGGAAACGGAGGCTGCAGGTTTGTGGGCACACTTTAATTACTCCTGCTTGGAAACGTTCAAGAGCAATAGATGTTAAAGTTCAAAAAAAGTTGCAGTTATAGCAATGCGAGTAGTTTCTTTCATCATTTCCACTAATGCCTTTCACAAAATCGTTTAGATGGAAACTGTGACTTCAGCGTGGGCAGGAAACAAAAGAAAACGTTTGCAATAAATGCTCAAAACTGAGAAAAGAGAGCAAATATGCAGTGAGTGGGTGAGAATAAAAGAATAAGAAAAACCCAGGGGGCTTCTGGGGATTATTCATGAGGCATTTCGTGCACATGCTGATAAATCACAAAATGAATGCAGGAAGTCTGAGACAACAGGGAAAATGAGGCTCGAATATCTAACTATTCATGAGAAAGTTAAAAGTAAAATTAGAGAAGTGAAGCACTGCGGGGAATTTGTGCATGTTGAGAAATAAAAGAAAGGATGAAGTGGGAACAGATGAAAAACACTTAAATATCTGAAGCTCTGCTTCACAACCTTTCATCCTCTGCCTTTTGACTGTTGAAGGATTAAAATGATGGCTTGTGTAACGAGACTGGACCACATGAAACATTTATTACATTAGCGTGTCTCTGAGTGCAGGTTCTGACTTAGAAATAAAGCACAATTGACAAAAACGCAGTTATTAAAAAAATAAATCCAATTATGTATGTTCAAGTTGTGTGAAGTTAAACAGAAAAATGGGTTAAAGTTATTTTTTTTGCTCACCATAGTTAACATTTTTCTCTCCTCCCTCAGGACCTTTCATTGAGCGGGCCATAATCGCCAGTCACACCAGTGAAGCTCTGTGGTTCAAGAGTGAAGATGTTCTACAAAAACCAGCAGCAGAGAAGGTGGAATGACCTGTTTCACACTGTAAATATGCACTGTAATGAATAAAATAAAGGCTGACTCCAGAGTTCTGTTACTCCATGTTTACAATAATCCCAGGGTGACTAAAGGAAGGCAAAGCCAAGAAAGCAGCTGTATCCAGAGTAAAGCTTCCTTCTGTTATATAAACCATGCCTTACACTCATGAATTTTAAGTTTTTGCTGTTATGTTTGACCATGAATCAAAAGCAATTGCAGGTGCCGTAACGTTTGGTGTAATTTCAAAAGTAGCCCCCAGAGGGCAGTGTGTCCCGCGGTTTCGAGCCTGCATAGAAGTAAAGGAGCTTTTTCTACCTGTTGCGTTTAAAATCACACTTTGCCGACACAACAGCGTCAGTTTCGAAGTTTTTTTTAATTTCCTTTCGGCATGCAGAAAGTCACCCCAACAATCCAGAAGGTGGCTCTAATACAACATTCAAAGTAAAATCAGCCGCAGCAGAAAATCAATTCTTGGCAGGTTTAACTCTAGTTTCCTCTGATTTCCCTCTAATTTCAGTGCCGGATTGGCAAGAGAGTCACTTGATTTTAAAAAGGACATAATTAAAAAACTAAAATGAGTTGAGCCTGTTCATACCCAGCCTTCGGTGCTATGCAGGTTAATATCGAGTGTAAGCCCGAGATTAGTAGAACCTTTCATTGGCCCCTGCGGGGCGATCAGGCTGTTGCAGCAGCTACTTTAATAGGATTTGACAGTGGAAAATAGAGGTAATAAAAAGTGGATTTTGCAATAGTGCTGGAGCCAATTTGCCGTGTTCTAGTTCCATTAATTTAGTCTCGACCAGGCGAAAATGTGGTTTTTTTTTAAAATTTTATTTTCTGACTTGTTCTTTGGTCGTTGTTTTTCCAAATGGAGAACGGCGATTCCCCATCAATATTTGCAGTCAAGAAAATACTTGTTTTGCATTTTCCATACGATTGCACCAACCAATATTGAGACATCCAATTTATGTTATCTGTTCCGCGCGGAATTGTCTGTCCCCGGGGGGGGCAACACACCTCCTCTCTGTTTAACCACTTTATTAAGCAGAACATCAAAGCGAGAACAAAGAATTCAATCATCACAAGGCTCCACATGAAAATGTCAAAATGATTATACGGTGGTGAGTTCCAGGAATATATCAGTTATTGTCGCACACGAAGGCCAACTGGTTTACTTCATTCATTCATTCATTCATTCATTCATTCATTCATTTTATTTAGCCCGCCGCGTCGAACCGTCCCTCGTTACAACCCACCGTGGATGAAAAGAGCCTCGTTCGAAGGCAAAACCGATCCTGCTTCTTGGGTTTGGGGAAGAGGACAAAAGCGACGAGCGGGTCTCGGGTTACAACCATGTGACCCTGAGGAATCCCACTCCTCTGATTAAAGATCCCAGCCCCGGACAGACCCACAGACACGGTCAGACACGATCCAAACACCCCCCCGCAGCCGCAGAGACAAGAAAAACGCAGAATCATCATGCGAGAAAGTGCTAAAACTTTATAGAAACACAAGTGAAACAGTTGCCACTGATGCCCGTAGGAGACTTTGAACTCTCTAAAAACATTCCTTTGGAATTAAATCCTCTGCATTTTCTAGGCTCTTGAATAAGTTTAACTTGCGCCACAGACGCCAATATCCTCTTCCATAGCTCACAAAATTAAATATCTAGATAAAAATACGGAACCAATAAGATAATTATAAAAGCATGAATAATCTGAGCTCCCACATTAGTTGATACAGGCATCTGAGTGTTTGATAAAACGTCCATTCGTGACAGTGAACCGCGCAGAGATGATAGTGGTGTTTTATTTATGGTTTCCAGCCATGAATGGGATTAAAGGGATAAATCCGGGATTCCGCTCAAAAAACCCCTCAAATTTATCTCTCTCATGTTTTAATCCCCGAAGGATCGTAGTCCCATCATGTGAGATTATGATACCCGTGAGGTGGGTGGCGGGGGTGGGGGCATCAGAGGAGAGGTGGGACGTCCTCCCGGGGAGACGTGGGGAAGACGAGGAGAGGGGTGGGGGGTGGTGGGAAGACCGCCGCGCCGCAAGAAGTGAGTTGAAAGCGGAGCGCAGAAAGTGCCGACTGGCCAACTCAGGAGCCTCCGCGCCTGAACGCGTCCCCGCTGCTGGTGCGTCTGCTGCGCGGCTGAGGACCGGATCCCCTCACCCGTGATCCCTTCGCTGCCAGAGTTTCGTGCTCGGCCGGCAGCTCCCAGGCTGCGGAGGGAGGAGGTGGACACTTCTCCAGGTTTCGGTGCTGCGCCGCATTCCAGCACGGAGCGCAGCGCTCGGGACTCGGACCCGGCGCGCCCGCCCGCTCTCGCCGCTCCTGCCTGCTCCTCCTGGATTCCTGGATCTTTCCTGCTTGTTTAGCTTCACGGAGGACGTCAAACATGCACATTGAGAGCTGCGTCCGTTTGATCTAGAGAGATAAGCACAAAAACACCGCGCGTATTTAACCCGGCTGGAATTTTGGATCTAATGCTCCTTTTGGCCGTGGTCATGGGTGGTCGCTGGATATTGGTTGGCGCATTGGCCGTGATCCTCGCTGCCCCCCCAGGGATACGTGGTTGGTATTTTCTCTTACTTAAACAGTTGTTCGGGCTGTTATGTAGGTCAGGGGTTATCAGGGAGCAGCAGCCGAGCTGAAATGCGATGAGATTTAGTTCCATTCGGGCTACTTTTCCTCCATCTGTCAGGCAGCAGACGGAAATCTTGCAGAACGTGGACTCGTGTGATAAAACCAAGTTATTCCCAACTTCCTGAGTGGGACTCCTGGGTGAACAGGTAGTTCCCTGGAGGAGGGGGGATGGATTATAGTTGTTGATTGACAGTCTTAGTGCCCTCTAAATCAGTGATTCTGATGAATGAATGATTATTCTGTTCTCCTTAAACCGGCAGTGAAGGAGTCTGTGAGGTGAACCTGCCTTTGCTCTTGTGCATCTCCGCCTTCTCATCTCCGCAGCACATATAAGAATCTGATCTTGAGCTTGTGGCCTCTGTAAATTTTAAATATTCATACATGTGTCTCAGCTGCTTGAAGCCTCCACATGCGCAGCCACAGAATCCTGACAGAACTAGAGCAGAGCAGCTCCCACCTGTCTGACCCTTCCAGTTTTCACTTTATTCGTCATATAGCAAACTCCCACAGTATGTGGGGAAGGGCCATTTGCATGTTGGAGCTTTTGAGAAAAGCCATTAAACAGCCTCCGTTCACCTCCAGACTCCCTCTAATAAAGCTGAGAGTTCGAGAAGCTCCAGTCGTCGGGGGTGGCAACACGGCAACGTCTTTAGAAAGGTGAAAATATGACGGGGGCAGTTCAGGAGTGGAGTTTTGCATGTTAACTTCATGGAAGAGAAGCAGGCGAGGAGGAGTGTGGCCGCTGCTGTAAGCACGAACCCACCACAGAAGGATTCTCCATCGACGCCTCCTCAGAACGGATGTTTTGGTGATACCTGAGTCCTGAGCTGCTCAGACTCTGTTTTCGTCATCAGCATGAACACTTCTTGATTCTCTGCAGAATCTCTGATCATTCAAAGCTTCTCAAGCCTCCAAGCCCCAAACTCTGACCGACTTGAGATATCGCCATGACAACACTGTTATTTCATTGCGTTGAAAAGATTGATTAGCAAAATGTTACTTCACTTTGGACCTTATTCTCTTCGGTGTTTCTTTTTTCCCACCAAGGCTGAACAAATCCGAACTGAGTCTTGTTGGTGTCACTATTGTTCTCTGGGGCAAAAAGAAGTTTAGAGTTTTTAGATTTTGAAAAATTCCTTGTAGCTTATCTAAAAACAAGGTTTTAGTTGCAGTTTCGTTCTGTTCTGCTGGTTCCAAAGAAAGGTTGGACTCTCCCTCAGGCCCCCTTTGAAAGAAACCCATCATGCATTTGTAAATACGCAGGATGAATTACCCAAGATTTCCAAGTGGCACCACCACATCATCTATTTTCAACTATAAACCCCAGAAACGTGGGGATCTTTATGGGCCTGACACATTTTCATCAAACCAGCATGTTAACTAAAACCCACCGTGCTTGGCTTCCATGCGTGTCCTCAAAAGTGGATTACTGCGGTTAGAAGGCGTAAATCTCACCGCTGCGTACGACAAGAGAACGGAACAGTGAAGACATGCTGGCATTATAACGAGATACAGTAACCAAATCATCTTTTGATGAGTTGGACTTCAAAATCAGGCAAAGTTTTAATATATGTTAAAAGGATGTTTTTTTCCTTTGGAGAGCTGCAGACGAGCAGATTAAACGGTTGGATTAGACTTCACAGTGCAGCCTTTCTCCCACACAGAGAGATAACAAGGCAACATCATCAAGCCGCCTGCTAATCAGATTGGCTCCTGGGCGTCCTTGAGAGCACATCTGCAGCTATCGGACTGCTCTTGTTAGGTGGAGGAGAGCTGTTGTGGTCAGTGTTTACCTCTCACTCTTCATTTCCCCGGAGGTGTGTCAGGTTTCTCCGGTTGTGTGAGGCCCTGTGCAAACGGCGGGATGAAGGCACGTCTTTACCCATCCGTCTGTTTCCATGAGCATAGGTAATCATTAGCATCCTGGTGCTTTATTCTAAAGGTGATTTACTGGAGCCTGGATTTAAAGAACCCCGCGGGGCAACTGTTAGTGGTGGACACTTGGACAAATGCTTGAATTTAGAAGGAGCACAAGCTACGCTGGGATCTAAATTTAAAGGTTGCGTCACATTAGGTGATTGCATACCTAATTGTCTTGGCCAAATGTGCTGGCTAACGCCGGGATTTATTGATAGTGTCACCGTAAATGGCATCTCCTGTTGGGAAGCAGGAAGTCAACAGTTGTCTGTGGGAGCATCGCCACAAGAACATCTGATTGAAACTGACTTTAGATTCAGTTAATAAGCAGGATCATGCTGCCTGACTGTCAGAGTTGTATGAAGAGAAGTGATGCACAGACACACACAGTCAGCACAAACACAGTCTATTAGCTGACTGCTGGCACTGGAACGCCATAAATAGCAATTCATTAAAGTGGAGCGAGCTTGGATGTTTTAATAGAATTTTAATCAGGCTGACTTTATTTACGTTCGCCTCCCCAGAGTTGTCCAATAAGTGTCATTGGTTGGAATTACAGCTTTCACTTATGAAAGCTGTGGATAAAACAGCGCCCCCTGTTGGCGTGGAATCACCCAGGTACTGATTTATCCTTGGTCGCGTGTTTAGTTGTGTACAATATCTAAATTGTACATTTCAGATGCGATCCTCGCCGACAAGCAGAGGATGAGATTGAAACATGAATTGTATATGACTGTTACTGCAATGTTACTCCATTATTTATAAAGCGCGGCTCATCTCCCGACCCGATGCTGCTGCTGTTTTACCTCCCTTTAATTGCAGTCTGCCAGTTTGTTATATAAAATGGCTCAGTGGGGTGGCTTGATGACACTGTTTTTATGGCTTCAGTGCAAATAACGTGGTTTTAGAACTGAATATTCAGCCACTAGTGTTGGTACCGGGCCAGTTTTTCATGCAGTGACTTAAGAACAGTCGCATGCTGATTGTCTCTAGCCGAGACTCCAAAAGTTTTCAAATATTCATCGTTAAGAAGAGTGTACTGGTCTAATGGAGGTTCCAGTGTCAGGTTTCAAATCAGGAAGACTGACAGCAGCCCATGTTTAATGGGGGGGTGTAATATAATCACATATATGATCAGTGATGCATCAGGAGTTGGATCTTGTCCCTCTGGGATTGAGCCTTTTTCTGCCCGATAGTGACGCATCGACCATTTTGACATTGCACTCTGACAGACGTGACACTCAGGACTTCCAGGAAGCCACGTCTGAATGTGTGGACGGGATTGATTCCCTGACCTTTGTCTCTACGGTCTGACCCCCCCGGAGTCTGCAGGAAGAGATTAGCATAATCCCTGGCAAACGCCGGGTTCGGTCGCACATCCAGATGTTTGGTCCCGACAAGGTCCTAATGCAAATATTCCTGACTCTGTGTTCCGTGTCTCTGCAGGAGTTTGTGTCTACGAGGGATCGCTGCATCAGGTAGGCGCCGTCGCTCTTTGTCTCCCTCCCGCTCGGCTCGGGATATCACCTCTGTGTGTCTGTAATGTCTGAGTATTTGCTCATGTTTTATTCACTGGGGACATTAACAGGTTAGCGTGACTGACAGCTGACGCCATTAAGTGTGTGTATGTGAAACGAGAGGTGGTAAAACGCGCTTGCATTAGCAGCAGGGATTGCTGCGCAGCCTCTTTTGTCTGAGGCAGAGAAGACGTGTCTCATCTATAATGCATGGTCTCATACTGACTTTGTGGATGATAATGGCAATGAGAGAGCATGATGCCGCTGGGCGGCAGAGGAGACGCTTCTCAGCGCGCCGGCTCTTAGATACGAGTCTCCTCTGTGGGAGGGGGGTTATTTCAGTGGCTATACTGGGTTTTGGCAAACCCCCAGGAGTTTGGTCAGAGACATCTTGCCCTCTACACAGTTGAGATTCAGCTCTCAGGCTGTGAAGAGAAAAGAATTTTTCAAAAGTCTGAAGGTAATTTTCCTGCTCAAAACTATAAAAACTAAAATTAACTCGATTTATCACCTTGTGCTTGAATCAGACGGATCTGAATTCAGCTAATCGGGGCTCTACTTGCACCTTTTCCAACTTTATTTATCCAGAGTTTTTATACGGTTTAACCCAATTTCTGCTCTTTAACTTTGAAATCTGTTTGACTCAGAACTGGGATCTGCAAATTACGTCTCTCTGAGTTTTGTAGCCAGCACCAAACACCAGTACTTGCAACAACTGGTAATTCCTCTTAAAAAGTGTTAAACAGGGCTCCCACAGTTCAAATGGTGGGGTTGAGACAGAATAATGATGATCTTTCGCTCTGTTCCTGCTGCGGCTTTAACACAATTACAGTTACGAGTGAGCAGCAACACGCAACTACCTTCAATCCTGTAAATGCAGCACACTTCCTGTCTTCCCGTGGAACTTTTCCCCTGCTGAGGGATAATTGATGGAGACAGACGCCTCATCTCAGGGAAAGGGGGGGTTATTGGGGGAAAAGCAGAGGGCAGGAACCCGGGTGGGACGTCCCGGCATGTTTGAACACACTCGGGGAAAAGAGTTTTCTGGAGTTCAAAGTGAAGACGTTCCCCTCCAACACCTGGAACGCAGGTTGGATGGGAACAAATGGGATAAAAGACATCAGCAAAATTAAAGTGCAGGTCACAGTAGAAGCCTGCAGGCCTCTCTGTGCCCCCCCCCTTCCACAGACACACATCAACAGAATCCTCTTTCTTGTTACAGATTTTATCTTCTTTTGTTCCTACTTTGATTGACGCTCGCTCCTGACAGTAGCTCAGTCAGAGCATGACCGTGTGTCACAGTGATGGTTTTCCAAGCCTAAATGACAAAACTCACGAAAGAGCAACAGTGCAGGATGAGAGACTGGTTTCTGCAGACTGGCCCAGTTAAAGTAATTAAGTTCACGTGTTTGTTTATGTGATTGTGGTGCATCCCTTCTAGAGATCTCTGCACAGTTGTGACGATAATGTTTTACTCTGCAGCTTTTTCAGGCATTATAGATCCAATACCTGTAATTAATTAGACCGCCATTTTCCTCGCCATGTGGGAAAGAGATAGATCTTTTTTTAAAAGCCTGATTGCTTCTCTAATTGGGTGAAACGGAGTATAACCAGTAAAGCTCACCAGTTGGCTAATTTTTAAATGAAATAAGTGCAGCTTGCAGCATTGTGATGCATCAGATTGATGCTTTTCTTTGATTTATATACACTTTTTAATTAAAAATATTTCCAGCTTGACTATCTTCTCTGGAAAATTTTGGAAAACCTTGAAGGTTCTTGCACAGACTAAAACTGCATATTTTTGGTCTCCTAATGTCATTCTATCAACATAAAAATCTGCTGTCGGAGACAAAGTGATCGAGTCGTTTAAAATTATACATAGTTTATTCCAATGCTGCGCTAGTAGAACTAAACTCCTGCTAATGAAAAAGCCTTTGGGGGAACTTGTCGACCGGATTAAAAGCAGCAGAGCACGTCCGCACATTTTCCCAGAGGTGAGTCCAGGTTCCCACGGCTGAAGCGGTTCAGATTGATCCGACCTTCTCGCCGCTTCAGTTCCTCCTGATGTGTCATCTGGGAGATCCGACCGCTGCCTCCCCCCTAAATTATTCAACAGTCAGCTGTCTCCCAGCCTCATATGGGTCGGATCAGACGTGGGGGAGGTTGTACTCGGAGGACTCGGCGTCTTCCGGGTGTGAAGAGGGCCTCAGTAACATCAGCCTCGGGCAATCCCGCATATTCCCGGTTCATCAGCTGGGATGTCCCACGTACCCGACACGGCCGAGTGTGGCGATGAGGCTGAAAATGCACCGCTGTCATAGAAATGATCCCTACGTTATGGTATCGGTGCAAAACGTCTCGAGGGGGTGATGGAAAAATGGAAATGAACAAACATGTGGAAGCGCTGGAGCAGATGTTTCTGCGTCCGTGCTCCTCTCCCACCCTGCAGGCCACTGAGTTGACAGCGGCAGATTTAAATAACCCTGGATTATTTTAGCCTGGAGTCCAAGGTAGTTTTCAAACTACCTTGGATACAATGACCTGGATGACTGAGAATTTACACAGACATTTAGCCTGGAGTGTGCCAGCAGGCCTGACATGCTCCTGGAATACAGCAGCAGAGAGGGCCGGCAGGGCCCGGCAACATGCAGCACCAGGTCCAAATATATCACCTGCCCCTCGAGGCCCAAATTCCTGCCATTGCAAGTCACCGTTTTTGTAGGAATCAAAATATAGGCTTACGCGACAATAACGCCACTGGTGGTGTGCACTTGGCAGGGACTCTAGTGTTTACAAAGAGGGCAGAGCTGGGATTTAACCTGGATTTACCTGGTCCAATCAATGGTGCGCCTGCTCCCTCAAAGATGCCATAAATCTGTCATAAATCTGTCAGGCTGGATAACAAAATATGCAGTAACTGCTAAAGTCACATCTTGAAAGTCTTTTATTTCTTATTCAGGACAGATTCAGAGTCGGTTTCTCCCACTATGAGCATCTCAACCCAAAAATAGAACAGTGAAGAACTTCTGATGCTAATTA
This sequence comes from Takifugu flavidus, assembly GCF_003711565.1. Lineage (NCBI taxonomy): Eukaryota > Metazoa > Chordata > Actinopteri > Tetraodontiformes > Tetraodontidae > Takifugu > Takifugu flavidus. The sequence continues at coordinate 12,352,979 of NC_079524.1, forward strand.
TTTCAGTATTTCAAGAGCTCAACAAACTTTATAAGGCATCCTACAGCTCCACTGTGATTGTGTAACTGGAGTTGTTGCGTCTGGTTTTTCATGTGTTTATATTCAGTTTACCGCGACGGTTGCCCTGGCGACGATCACTGGCATAGCCGGCACGTTGAAGTAGAACAGTGGTTAAATATTTAACTTAAGTTCTTCTTCAGACCTGGTCCTGATAACACTTTAACACACTCATGTTTTGATGGTGAAATTAAGAAAACAAAGGTGATGTTTTGCACTGGTTTTATTAATATTCAGCACCTTTCTATACTGCTCTTAATAAAAGCTAAACGTTTTTATCTGCTTCATTCATTTTTCCGCCATGTTTAGGTGTGAACAGCCCATTTCCTGTTTAGGTCCAGGATCGTTTCTCTGACTTTTCCTCTCCAGAAGAGTCACATTGTCATCTTCAGGGAAATTCTCTGTACTTCTTCCTATATCACACCATTCCAGATTGTCCTCTCTGCGCTGCGCTCATTTGACCTCTACATCTTGATGATCCAGGACCTGCTGCTAAGGACCATCCCTGATGTTGCCATCATGATTCATAACAGTGATGCTGCGTTTGTGGTGATTTCCAGTGTTTGTTGTTTCCATCCGAAGAGCCAAATAGCTCCATAAATCGTGTCGGCCTTCGCTGGAACGAGACCACTTTCACTTCATACAGAATTTAAAATTTTTACATTGTTTTTTACATCATTTGCATTTAATTTTCATCATTTTTACACTGAAAAACATTTAATTTATAAAAGCAGCACAGGGCCTTTTATGCATATAGATTCCAGGCACTGTCAGAAAAACAATCTCAGCAGTGCATCTGTCTTCTGCTGCTGCCTGATACATTCACAACTTCAGTCTGGTGACTAGAGGAAGTTTGCCATGGAAGAACATCAACTCAAAACTGGAATTAAAAGTCAGGTGTAGTTAAGAGGGGCGCACTGAGTGCTCTTAAGAGAGTCTATCTCCGACTTCCTCTCTGCCGAGGGATAATATCCTCAGCGTGGACGTGCATATCCATCTATGTGCCTGTTGGGGTTTGGTGGTGAAGTATGACATTAACGGCTCTAACAGGATCTGGCTTCATTTGCTCTGAACACGCCGGGTAGATCAGTGTATTACTGCGCTCTCCGAGGCCCCTCGGTGGATTAACACTCAAGCTGGGGTGATTATTCGTCCGTGGCTTCTGCTGGTAGTTCAGCCGTCGGTTCCGCTCTGTGATCAGAGGGGAAGTTATATTGGACCTTTTGTCCCTTGTGAGAACCCCGAGACGGGTGAGACTTCCAGTCTTTGAGGCTGAAACCAGCTGGAATCCTGAAACTTTATGCAAGAGACTTAAAGGCCATAAAAAAACCAAACCAAAAAAATTACTGCCTATGTCAGCAGTTTCCTGTTTCAGCCTGAAATAGGATTCTTATTTGACTTTAAATGTTTTCAGGGGAGAAGATTTGCAGAGCGCGGCGTCGTCTTCATGCATGCAGGCGTCTGGGGTTTGAAGAAGTCTCAACTTGCCTTTTCAAGCCTCGGAAGTGGGCAGACGCACATATTTTAAGTCATAAGCAGGATGATTGTGAACAGCGTAATTCAACAGCACCGCCTTCACCAGTGACATTTTTTTTAAATCTTGTAAAGGTCAATAGGGCCACTTTGATGTTGCCATGTAGTTTTCCCCAAAGATGACCGTTTAGTCCCAGTTTGCCGGTGTCACCTTCATCGCCAGATCGAGCCCTGCACAGCCACGTCTCCTCATGTATGTCTTTGATCGTGATGTGCGGTGCTCCCCACGTGATGAAGCATAATAAAGCCTGTGTGTGCTGCCGTGACGGGAACGGGGCCTTTTCAGAGGCACTGTGGACCAGGACACACAGAAATAGATCATTTTAGGACTTGCCATTTGCAGCTCTACCAGATCTGAATTATTAAGTGGCCCTGGGCTGTGAAGTGCCGACACTGCCGACTCTTTTCAAGATGCTTTTATAGTTAAACTGCATCCTGCATCTCGATTCTTATCGTACGTTTGAGCCGCAGCAGCGGTTTCCCATTTGTTTGGCTCATGGGAGACACTCAAAGTGCAGCGCAGGAGCAGGATTGCTTTATTTTCATGTCCATAGCCAAAGTTGGTTTAGATTGCACGGAAGAATTAAACTTCCAGGCACCTTGAGATTCATTCAGTGAGACTCTACAAGTTAGAATTTGTTAAAATGCAAGCCAAATACTAAGAAAACTGATCAAATAATGTATATCTACCATTTTAATCCACTGTTAGCAGTGCATCGTTACATTTGTTCCATTCAAGGTTAAATAGAAAAGCATGTTAATGCGCAGAGCTGAACAAGGCTGCATCTATCTGATTGTACCTTTTTTTAGTTCTTTACTAAGAAAACAGGTTTAACTGATGCTGGTAAATGAATCACTATGTGAAGGACTCTGCTGCCTGTTTGGGTCGATGAGTTAAGAGCTGTGGAAGAATCCGTGGTGTCATCTGAGAAGCTGCCAGACCTGCTTACGCTGCAGCTTCTGTAGTTCAGTATGCGTATCATGGCAGAATTGGCTTCATGTAAACACGCACAGTAGCAGCGGAGGGGCTAACGTACAGCCTGGGCCATGTGCACTGACAGTAATCCTCCGTCTACTGACCTAAAATGATTGAAGAGAATATTTCAAGGCCATAAATTATGTCTCTAAGCTCAGACAGGTTCGGATGCTTTGATTAAAAAGCTTTCATTCCAGTTTTTTTCCCGTCTTACATGTGCGTAAGGGCCCCCTCAGGGGCCCCTCTATTTGGCATTACTGGTCCACAACTCTGCAGTGCTGCTGGGCTAAATGAGTCCCCGCCACGCTCCCCTGACTGGAACTAAGCCCTTTTCCCACACCAGCTCTCTGCAGACATACGGAGCCACGGAGGCTCTGAGTGAAGCGTCGCGACCTTTGTTAAACATCCTGTCGCGGGACTAATGGGCAAACAAACAAGTTTGCAGCTCCTCTCTTGTCAGCCCCCCTCACCCTTCCACCCCCTCACCCCTCCACAGAACCCTGAGGGTTGGTGGGTTTGACAGTTTCATCACCAAAAGTCTGGGAGGTCCTCAGTCTTTTGTCTCTCACTTCATTCAGGGTTTTTGATCCCCGGCTCACCATCCAGGAGGGTTTGCTTCTTATCTGTAAACAGCAGCCCTGGTTTGTCTTTATTGCTCCAGTTTCCTCTCTGATGCCTGAAGGAGAGAAAAACTGAAGATGAGCCTTCGTCCCCGCTGGCTCTGAGGACCATATTCACACATGCAATGCAGCGCACACACTTCCCATCCACACACATCTCTCTCCAGTTTGTCCATGTTTCCCTCCTGTATCCTTGAAAATCTGCAGGAAAAACCAGAGTAGTTCAACATTGGCCCAGTCTGGCATGTATAAGATATAAGGTCCTTTATTTATGCTGGGAATTTGTAATTTAGATTTAGGTTTAAATTTTCAAGCCACAATAAAATCAAGGTTGTCAGTACACATAATTTAGCCCAGATTTACCCATTATTTATTCCAGACCACAAAGTTGGACTGGTCAAAATAAATGCTGGTCTCTACTAATTTATCTTTAATTTAACAGCCTTGAAGCTGTTTTTAGCTCGGCTTAACACCGATCTCCCCTGTCTGATCCGAACGCCTCTCCCTGTGGTCCTGCTGGTTGAGAACCAGGGCAGGTTTCATGTAACCTTCTCCATGGGTCTCCTTCACCCCCCACAGTGAGATCAGTAAATATCAGCAGCAGGATTGACTCAGAGGTGAGAGAAGATGTCCATCTCCTCGTTGTCCTGTTTGTCCTCATTTTCCTCCGCTGTCAGGAGCCTGTTACTTTGATCCAGAGCACGTTAAGCCCAACAGTGCTATCCTAGCTTTAGCTTTGGTACCATAGCAAATCTGGCTGGTTTCTGTTCACTGTGTTGAGATTGGCACATTATTAACCATTTGACCTAATTGCCCCTCTTGTTTAGAAGCAGTCAAAGGTGCTAATTGCCGTTTGTTTTGCTGCTGCACTAAAGACCCATTACATGTTCCTCTGTTCTCAGGTGTTATGTTGATGAGAAAACACCACACTTAACCTGCAGGTATCTGTTTTCAAGAATCTCAATGGAGTTTTTACTTGCTGCTGTGAAATCAACCTTTTTAAATGGCGTGTGAGAGGATTCGGAATCCAGTCACATGCTAAAACAAGAGCCAGGATTTGTGTGCAAAGCACGCCTCTCCCTGATTTGAAGGGATGATCAGACATCTCTTTTTCTCATTCTGCCTCTCATCTCACTGTTTTGACAGGAGAAGAGCATAATATTCCCTGAGATTTAAGTGGAGCTGCATATCGCTGCTCCAGATTGCCAGAGACGTTTGTAGGAGTGTCGCGTGATTGCTGTCGCTCATTACCTGGTACTCTTAACCTTGAGCCTGGTGGAATAGCAGCCTAAGATAAAACAGATGATGACAGTCTGATGTGGATGTTCGCCTCAGGGTAACTTGTTGGAAGCTAATCCAAGGCTGTCGATGACTTCATTTCCCCTCATTACCTTGGCACCTCCTATGGTTGAAAACAAAGACCCGTTTCTTTTGACCCCACCAGAGTCTGGGATTACTCAGAGTTCGGCTCCCGACCTGGTAGATTTCAACAGAGGGGTCACAAAGTGGAAGGCTGGGTTGATCCTTTTTACTCCACAGGTTGTGTTTGAAGTGGACGATTCAATCCAGTGCTATATTGTCTGCTTTGGCAGGTAAACTTAACATCGTCTGTCCCAGCCATGCTCACATCCTGTCACCAAGTTCAGCAGGTCACCACAGTCTGATTTACAGTCCCCACATCTGTCATAAAAACTTCTTTAGTCAACCAGCTCTGGATGTGGCGTTGAGACACTTACGACTAATTTGTCTTACCTAAACTGGAGGCAGTCAAGGTAAAACTGATGTTCTCTCATCTGTCAAAGCGATCTTTGCCCTCTGGTTAGAGCAGAAACAGGCCTTGACATGTTTCATTACAGGCCAGTCGGAGCTAAAGACAAGCTTTTGTCCCTTTTTAGTTTCGCCTGGGATCGGAACTGGTGACAGAGTTTGGCCTAATATGAGGCCCGGAGCCCTCCAAACGTTCTAATTAGTTCAGTACTGAGCGACAAAGACATTCAAGGGTGGATTTAAAGTTCCTTGAGAAACCTTTCCTCATGACTTCGCACAGATGCACCCAGTTTTAAAGTAAAAGCCCTTTTCCCCCTGTGTTTGCCCCCTGTATTTGCCCCCTGCGTTTGTTCCCTGCCACTTGCTTGTTACCATCGTAGCGAGGCCGAATGAGGATGTTGAACGTTTGTAAAGGTCTTCCTGTGTCCCTGTCCCAGGCTGTAAAGGGCCTGATGGCCTCGCCAACAAAAGGCGACATTTTTAAAATTCCTTTCAAACTGAGTGGTGTTGTTCAGGAGGACTTTGTTCGCAGACACCTTGAGCTTGGCCGACAGATCCCGAAGGAGTGTCTTTTTCGCTGGCTGGAACAGCAGAAACGGCGCGCACATTTATCTCGGAGCAGAGGATAAATGTTTGATGATCTGCTTAACACAAGGAGGCCACTTTAATTTGTTAACCCTGATTCATGGTAGGAAACATCAGACGATCTCCCGTTAACTAGACAGTTTTGCTCTTATGGCAACATTCATGCAATAAGGAGAAAGTCGCATTTTCTTCTCCTGTTGTTGCTCCACAGCTAAGTCAGCAGCCAGAGCAGCTCTGCTTTGTTGGGCTGTTGGAATTTTACTGGGGGTTTGTTTGCCCCCCGCATGGAGGGGTGTCAGAGCCAGAACAAGTAAACAAAGCCTGGGCAGCACGAGGGGGTTAGGGATTAGGGTTCGATGTTAATCAAGTTCAGGGACCTGTTGCATGAGGGCTTTCATTTGGTGACACCCCAGGACCATGTTGTCAAAATGGCAGATTTGTCAGAGCATGGCCCTCCCGAAGAACCTTCTTAATGAACAGTTGGAAAAAATCCTTTCATTCAGTCATGCAGATCTGAGCTGTGGAATAAAACAGACCAGTTAAGCTGTGTGGACCCTGACCCCCACAGGCGCTGGTGTAAGAAATCTGGATGGAAAGGGCACCAAATGGAGGAAAATATAAGGTTTCAACTCTTCAATTGTTGCTTCCTCCTAAAGGTGTCCCGAGAGCCCCAGGGCTCTGTATTTGAACCACTTTGTTGCTTACTCACGCAGAAATGAACACAACAGTTCACCCACCAGTGTGGTTTGTGATGTTTTCCATTTGACAAATGCAAAGAGCTAAAGTCTCCCACACTGATGGTAAAGTGCTGTAGTTTGCAGGAATGTGGTCATCATGGGAACATCTGCAGCCGTTCAGAAAACATATAACCAGCCTTACGCAGGAAGGCATTTGTAAAATACCTGAATGGACTGCCGCAACTACCCGTATCACTGTGAGTGATGGCTCAACAACATGGGATGAGTAACTCCCCAAATGAGAGGCTAGCACACCTCTCCTGCAGCTGTATTCCCTGCACTGTAAAAATATTTGCCTTATTACAGGGTATCTTGTAAATTTTACAGCCTCTGCCTCTGTAGGACTGTAAAAATGATTTGTTTCCCACCAGACGATAAATTAACGCTCATTTTAGCGGGCTGCTGGTGCAGATCGTATAGTTTGCATGGAGAAATGTTCATGATTTCAAGTGGGATGCTGAGGTTCTGTTTTGGGGTTTAAAAAGCCTCCAATTAAACCAGAGGGACAATAATTGCAGGCAATTACTGGCACCTGGGACCCCTCGTCTCTCTTATGAGGGCACCGAGAGGTGGGTGTTCTTTATCTTGTTTTGCTGGAAATAGCGCAGCGCTCTCCGTTCCTCCTGGAGTCTCTCCAGCCCTGCAGACCCTCCATCCTTTAACAATTAGTATAAAAAGGTAAACACAACCTCGTGGCTTCCCGCGGCCTCTTCCTCACTCTCTTTCTAGGCTCAGAGACCCGAGAACTCCAGAACCACGCCGTTCCACCCTCTCACCCACCTCTACCTAAGTCTTGAATTATTAATGAATTCTGAAATTGTTTTCTTTTTATTGCTGCACCGACCTATCGATCAGCCCGGCCTAAAAGCCCTTAAATAAAGTCATCGTTTGAGTGCTCATTTAAAAATTGTTCCCTGTGTTCCATCTTTTTGCGGCTGAGCCCTTCTTGGGGGTGTTGCTAAGTGCACATCAGTCCAGCTGATGTCGGTGCTTAACTAAACTATTGAAGACCCTCCTGGGGGGCTCAGTATCAGCATGTTGAGGTCTGAGGCTAAATTGATTTTTTTCTGCTGTCTTTCTGCAACAATGGTGCACATTTGCTAGCTTCTGCTGTATTACACAACATGTCCTGATCCCATTTCATTTCATTTCCTGTAAAGGTCCAGATATTTTATAATGAAAAGCTGCTCTACAAACAGCCATTCCCCCCCCCCCCCCCCACATTAAAGCAGCAATTACTGCGGCGGCAGCGACACAATGATCTACATCTGTCAGTGAAGTTGGCTCCACTGTAATTTGTGAGGGAACGGTCGTTAAACAAAACAAGGTAAGGCGCACAACCTGGAAAAAAGGAGAAGCCGAGTCCTCAATGCATCTGTCATCAGGAGAGCGGACGTGCTCATCTCAGCAATGAGCACTATGCTGCAGAGAGTCGTGAGTTGAGAGGAGGGGGTGGTGGTCCAAGGTCAAGTAGACCACCGATAGGCCACTGAGACGTCTACACAGTAACTATTGTTGCCGATCGATTGTTGGAAAGACGTATTGATCCTGCCGATAATGGTCTGAATGAGAGACCGACTGCAGTCTTTCAGGTACACGGGCGCAGCGGTGTCCTCTTGTTGCCGTGGGTTACGTCTGGGAAAGAGAAAAGTCACGAATGCATGTTAGATTTGTAATGACTTATTTTCTGTGCCCCTTTGACAGTTTTTCCCAGCATTTACTTTCTGGGTGTAAGGACGGCCTCATCCACCCTCATCTGCTTCACAGTGTGGACAAAAACGCATACGGGAAAAGTCATTAGACTCTGAAATGTTGAGAGCTCAAAAAGATGTTTGCTATTCCAACATCCCAGCTTTCCAAGGTCTTTGAATGCTTCGTCACAGGCGATGAGCCGGAGCTGCTGTTGGTGGATGTTATTTCAAAGGAACTTGCTCTTTTCTCATCAGATGCTGATGTGTTTATTTAAAAAATTGCAGCAGTTTGGAAGAGACGTACCAGAAAGCTCTTGTAGTTCTACAGGAATTTGGCAGAGATTCCAATTCTTCCTCTCTCGCATCACATATTTTTGGCCTCTGATTCTCTTTTTTTTTTTTAATCCCCTAATGATTCCTTTAGGACACTTCTATCAGCAGTCTGCAGGTGAATCCATCCACAGGGAAGACATTAGCAAAATTTGGGACTTACACAACTTACAAATGCAGGTGTGTAATTGTCTTTCTTTCCCTGTGGGTTGAGAAGAACCGAGACGGAATGATCCTCAATGTAAAAAACATATCCCTCAGTCTTTGAAATTATTCCCAGGCAGACAGATTTTGATTAGTTTCCACCTGCTTTATTCTGACTGCTTCATAGACTCGTGGAATAATGAGTGAAAATGATATGCATTAGCATAATTGTTCTTGTACACAGCATTAATAAAAAGAGATATATTTATCTTATTTATCTCATAAGATTTTAACTGCAGAGTGGAAAAGAAAAACGTTTTTTTTTTAACACAATTTCGTTGTCACACTTGTCTCAACAGATGCTCCCCCGTGTTCATGCAGCACGTTTCAGCTGTGCGTCAGTGCTCACAGTTCAGGTTTTAAAGCCGCCTACTAAGAAACTGCCCCCTGTGACCTCTGGAAAGGCCCCTGTTGACACAGTTCAGTTCACACAAAAGACTAGTTGAATGGAACAGGTGAAACTGGGGCAGCCTTGGCTTTTATTGAGTGCAGCAGAAGCTGGTTGGAGGCTGGGGAAGGAGGTGGTTGTGAAGGACATTCGTCGTTTCCTTTTCACACAACTGGGACTTGATACAGGGCAGTAATGGTTTAGCTGTCAGATTAAAATGTCCTGTGGCTCAGAGTTTCTTAAAGTTGCAGTCTTTGTCACATACTGGGCCGCCCTGAAGGTCATGTGGGCTGATTAGTGAGGCAGCGCGAATGGGGGGCGGGTTACATGTGAACTGGTACAACACCAACACCAAGGGAACAATTCAGCAGTAAAAATAGTCTCTGAAATAGAAGTGTAATGAGTAGCAAGTCAGAAAAACAGTTTTATTTTGGTCTTGTTTATGGCATCATATCTACTTTAGAAGAGTAAAGGTAACTTCTCTGTTGGTTATCTGATTCATTATTACCTCAGCAGCAACAGACCACTGAAGCAACGGCAGTAGCTTTTGTTGCATTAATTGTTTTGTTTGTGTGATTCTGTACTCAGATTACCCCCCCCCACCACCACCACCCCCCCCCCCCCCCCCACCCCCAGGACTTCACACTGTAGGAGGACATTTTTCTTTTTTAAATCAAAATTTTTGCCTTCATAAAGTTACCGTGACACGTTTGTCCGATATGCATGAACGTCTCGCTGCCATAACAGAGCAGATTAGTGTGCTTGTGAGCAGTTATGTGCACGTGTCTCCATCCCTTGGTTTATGAGGGGGGCGACAACGATGGACTGTTCTTGCAGGAACGGTTGCTGGAAGCTGATCGGATGATGGTTTTTACAGCATTTAATTAACTTACTTAAGGGTTGTTGTGGAGAAATCTTTTTTATGTTAAGCTGGAATCAAGAGTGTGTGAAGGATTAAAAGGAGGGTTTCATCTCTGAAGCTGTGTCGTATGTGGAAGCCCCTCCTGATGAATTATTCACTTTTCCTTTTTAACACTGACAACTTTCAAAAACTGAGTTTCTTTTTTCCTCTTCAGTCTTCACGTTCACATCAAACTTTAATTTCAGCTGTACGAAGACTCAAAAGTCTCTTTTCGGCGCCAGAGTTGACGATCAATCGAGCCTCAAAGAGATCGGCAAGTTTAATGGACAGATTTGTTTTTACATGTCAGTAATTTATGAAGACTGTGTCTCTTCCTTCTTAAGAGCTTTAATTACATTGTACCCGTTTCAAGTCCTGCACTCTGATGGGAATCAAATGACCAGAGGGCAGCAAGTTTGAAGCAGCAAGAAGAGCTGGAGCTCTGACGAGGCACTTATGACCTCGAGACTTCTCCTGGAAATTAGCCTTAAGAGGCTTGAGCTGCTGCAACTCCCTCCTGCACTGCATCCGATGATGGCGGGACATTAATGAGCGCCGCCGTGCCTGCAGCCTCCGCCTTGATTCCAGTATTCCACTACAATAACTTTGATTTTTACATTTAGCTCTTTGCTGTCTTGTCTGAGCTTGTTTATATCTGGGGAGAGAGGGAGGGAAAAACAAGGACATGTGAGGTTCCCGCTTTACAGAGAAGCACAGTGACATCAGGGTTGCAATTGTTCCTGTCCACGGGGGTTGAAGGTCATAAGGTCACTGCCTCTCATCATCACCACCGTTGCTCTGGAGGCTCAGCTCCTCCTGACTGGGATGGCCATAACTGCCAGGACGCTTGAAGAAACTCCCCCGTGACCTCCACAAACCACGCAGGGCAGAAATCAGCCAGCTGCATTAACGCAGTACATCAACGGGAGTGAAGGACACCAGGAGGGAGGACAGAAATGCCCCTTTTCCATCTTTCTGTCCTGCCACCAAAGAAAGATGGCTTGGATCATAATCAGGAGTATCTTTGATCCAGTGACTCAAAATTACTTTTTCAGGCCTTTGTGATGCAAACGCAGCTGAAGGCTGTTGTGATTCTGACCCTGTGCCGTCAACGTTCTTTAATTTGGTTCACTGTTTGTTTTTCTCCAATTTATATACTTCCATTAGAATTTTGATTGGCAGAACATCTTCACTTTAGCCAATTAGCTAAGCTGATGACGGGAGCTGAAGCTGGAGCTGCAGTTCCTCGGTCCGTCCGGTCGTCTGTCAGCTTTTATTCCTGGTGTTAACGTCAGTATTTGGTGTAAACTCTGTTGTTTGGAAGGAGAAGAATGCAAGTTCCCCCCCGCCTCCCTCTGTAGAACACACATTTGTAACACCCCGGAGTTCAGCCCATTCGTCACCGTGACGACTCCTTTGCATGTTTGTCGCCAACTATAAACTGCTTTTAGAGATTTTGCAAGTCAGAGTTTTGTATCTGCACCAGTCCAATAAATGCATGCGCACGTGCACACGCACGTGCTTGGATACCACCCAGCACAGCGGCTAATGTGGTTCCGAACGCAGTGTTCCTGTAGATACCAGAGAGTTCGGAACTGATAGGGAAAATCATTTGCTGGGGTGGAGGACTATTTCAGGATGGACGGATAGATTGATGGATGGACAGATGGAAAGACGGACGGACGGACAGCATTTCCTCTCTTCCAGGCTCTGTTCTGTCCTAAGAATTTAAAGATCTGGCTGAAGAGAACATCTTTCACAGTGATATTCATGAATGAGCACCACCGCTCCACACACACACTTTTCTGTGGGGGTGGCAGTGATGGTGTTAGTGTGTGTGTCTGTGTGTGTGTGTAGGGGGGGTTAATAGAATAGGCTGTGAATGAGGCCTTTGTGCCGGGACTATTCCCAGTGCTTCCGAAGCGACAGAGCAGCCTGCACAAATATTCTCCTGTCCGGCATCATTTGTTCCACTGCTGGCTTCAGAGTGACTGCTGTCCCGATTAGAGGTTTACAGTGTCGACCTGCTCCTGGAAGTCAGGGCCAACCTGCTGCAGCTCTTTCAGCAAACACACACACACACACACACACACACGATGCTGCATAATGAAATTCAAGGGTGGCTGATCCGCGAGGCTCCAACTTTGTGCCGAGCCTTTGAACTTGCACTGATCGACAGAAGAAATTCACTTTGTTGTTTACACTCTCATCACAAACACCCCCACTCCCACCCCCACCACCACGCCACCCGCTCCCCTCTCACTTCCTCCAGCATGAGGAGGCGGGTCAGAAGGGGGATTTTTGGAAGCACGGTTCTGCCTGGGCGGGCTCAGTGACCCGTTTTTGATGCAGGATCTCAACACTGAAGGAGAATTTGCTCCTACTTATGTCGGAGGGGAAAGGGGGGGGGTGTTTGTCGATAATTACATTGCACTTATTGTGTCAGTTTTTAGTGTTGTTCACTTCTGTCTGGTTGTGTTATCCTCTTTAACGAGTTAAAGCTTCTAAAAATGGTCAGCAATTAAGCAGGGAAGCGTTCCTCATGGAAAACCTGACCACCTTTCCTGTTGCCTGCTCAGAGGTGAATCTCAGTTGTTAACAGGGGAGTCTGGATTTATGGCCTGAAGAGACGTGCCTGTTTGTGTTCAGCCTGGCAACTGGCAGGGAACAGCAGCGCGCGCCAAAAATTTGCTGCTGTTCTGATGTTTCTTACACAGTAACAAATAAAAGCTCAGCCGAGTCTTTTTTGTTTTTTTGTTTAAGTCTGTGAATGCAACATCTAAGCAAAACCTCTAAAAATTGACTGGTGGATGAACTTGTGGGATGGGGAATTTACGATTTCAAATTTGGAACGAGATGACGTTAAAGACTTTTTCTGGGTTGTTTTCAGAGACTCGTGGAACGTTTTATTTCATTATTTATTCGCTGTTTACATTTCCTGATTTGTTAGCTTGGACATGTGTTTGTGGCATTCCTGTTTTATACACATGAAAGTGAGCAATCTTCAGGACTGACACTGCAACATGTGATGCAGCCTAATGTTGGTTCTAATTATCTTCACAATCAGAAAAACATTTTTAAAAAGGAATTTCTTTAAACTAACTCCAAGTTGGCCTCCAGGTGTTGCAGTGTAAACTCTGATGTGGATAGACTTGCAGCAAACAGCAGCTTTATTCCACACTGACAGGACACCTCAGGTGCCGGCACTCGTGTCTGGCTGCAGCCTGTTGGCCATACGGGGGCTCTTTTCCTCGGGGGGGCAGAATTAAGTGCAGCAATGTGACAAAAGACAACAGAATCTGTTGTGTTGGGGCCCGTCTCTACTTGTCCCCAGTAGACAAAAGCCCGTATCCCCCAGGGATACTGGGATTTTCCCACTACAGGCTGCACAACCTGTCAGGTTGCCCAGTTGTGCCCTATCACATGTTCTTTAATGAGGATGTTGGCATCAGATCTACCAAAATACCACCAGCTGGGGTTAACCATACCGGTCTGTCACTGTGGTCCCCCCCCGACAGACTGCAAGGCCTGAGAAATGTGTTGCACTTACCTGTCAGGTTGCTTTCGGCACTGGGGTGATTTGTGCCGACACACTCGAATGCCCCGTGCCCCCCACAGTCCCACGCCTGCCCCCATCTTTCCCACCCCACCCTCCATGGTCGCTGCCACTGCTTTATCAGACGGTGCAGAAAATGTGCTAAATGTGCACATGAATTCATTAATAGCCTGATGTGTGGAATCCCAACACGAGCAACAAGTGTATAAAGTGTTTTTCTTCCATTGCAAGACCCTCACCAATGATGAGTTTCTCATGGTCTTGCTCCTCATTGCTCTCAGCTCCTACAATAACTGTGACAGATGGGAGGGGACAGAACGGCGAGCTCTTTCTGTGAGCTCAGAGGGAGCTGCAGTGTAGCATTGTTACCAGACAAAGATCAGTTGTGATATGAGTGACCTGAGAGTCAACAGAGACACAACAGGACGCCCACGTCTCATCACACCCTCACCCTGTAATTATGTGAAGCCCTGATCATCGATGTGACGGACAAACATTTCTCTTTAAATCAAGCAGCTCGGTCACAGAGTTTCCTGCTTTGAAGCAGCAAACCTTAAAGACGACAAGTGTTAGACACCTTCTGTTCCCTTCCTGAACGTTACCACATCCTGGCAGATGAGAACATTTCCACTTGCCGCTTTGATTTCACTCTTTCATCTTTTTTGAATTCAAGGCCGTTCTGCTCATCTAAAAGCCCAATTTATTCCTCAGCCCAAGTTGAAAGGAGACTTCCCCCACCTCCGATCCTTCTCCCCTCATTTCCAGGTTTGGTTTTTTTCCTTCTTCTGAAGAGGCGATTTTCATGAAAGGGAGCCGGATCTTGGCTCGTCAGCTTGATTGTGGAGACATGAGAGCTGGGATCTCTCTAAGAGCTGGATCCCATTCACCTGCTTGGGAGGATTAAGGAAAGAATGCTCCGCACGGGGGACAAATGCTCCTTTGCAGGAGATTGCGAACTTACGTAAGTGGCGTTGTGTCCGTTGGTCGGAGGTGAAGCCGAAACACGCAACGCTTCTTTGTCCAAGAGGTGCGAGACAGTTTTATCATTGTGTCTGGTCCTGGGACGGCCATCCAGAGCTGCTTCCAGCCTTGAGTGATGGGTCCCTCCAGAGGATCCTGGAGATGCTGAAAATGGAATCTTGATTAGACACAAGTACAGGAATGATTGTACATGTCTTTGCACCTTTCTGTATCTATTCCATCTGTCCTTTAGGAGATTATTCCCACATGGTTCCAGCCGTTTTTACAGAGAACAGTTGGAATCACGAGGCAGAGCCCGGACTCTTCGCTTGCCTCTCCTAGTTAACACAAATGCAGCAGTCAGCTGTTCCTGAAGTTCTTGCGCTACTTCAGGTTTGTTCCACCAGCATTTTATGGGATGTTGCTTCAGCACATGGGTATCTTAATCATTGAAATATTTTCCATATTTCTGCAAGGAGCTCAGGATATTTCATTGTTTAATTTCAATGGTCTTGCTGCCTGTTCCAGCGAACGCAGCCCACCACTTGTTTACATATTTCTCATAACTTCTGCCTTTATGTCTTCGGGCACCTTGGAAAAGGGCTTTGCCGGGAGCGGACTCTCCCGTAGCTGCTGCTTCCGCCTGCGTGTTTGTTAGTAGGAGAAATTACAGCCTGGTGCCGTCTGCCTTCCTGACTGATTTTCTCGGTGTTGACAGGTGCTGCTCTGTCTTTATTGTGTTTGCACAGCAGCTCGAGCTTGTCTCACCTTGTTCTGAACCTCTTCGTCTGCTTTGATCATCTCCTCTCATTCACCACCAAGCGTGCACTCAGACACAGTTGGAACCCTGAAACCGCTTCCATGTTCTAGATGGATGTGTCCTGGTTGTCTCTTCTAGTTTTCATTCTTATAGCAGTGGTTGATGCTCATCTGATTGTTTTCTCAGATAAGAACTTGCAGTTAAATTTTGAAGCAAATGAAACCCAGCTTGTTTTGGATTTAACACTAGTACACACAGATCCAAGTACACACAGCTTCGTTAAAAGAAAGAAAAAGCTTGTAAAAGTTTAAATAAACTGCCTGCACCAAATCAATCACAGCTACATTTGATTTTAATTGTCCATTTTGTGTCATCTTAATGTGCTCTGTGGAAAAAGAAGCTGATATCAGCAGGGTTTGAGATGCTTTATGTGTTTCTATTCTTCATTTGCATGAAAATCAGTGGCATTTTTCTACTTTGTCACTTTCTGTTGTTCTTTGTAGTGTTGATTTTTTTTGGATGCTCTCAGGACGCCACGGCGACACAGAGCACAACTAGAAAAGCAAAGCTGTGGCTTCAAAAAATTAATCTAGATGATAAAACGGGTTCACGAAGGAGCTGCTCTTCCTGGAGTACAGCCCGTGCATCCCTGCTGCCCTCAGCGTGGCCTCTGGAACGCACGTGTGACCCTATCATCCATCCATCCATCCATCCATCCATCCATCCATCCATCCATCCATCCATCCACGCACGCATGCACGCACGCAGGAACGCACGCACGCACGCACGCATGCACACATGCACGCACTGCTGCATAGTGAAATTCAAGGGTGGCTGATCTGCGAGGCTCCAATTGGAATTCTACAGCAACAATAGGTGAACATTTCATTCTTCTTAGACTTTATCAAAAATCGCATTCATCCTCATCCATTTACCTCCTGAACTGATTCTGACTGCATTAAAATTTGCTCTCATGGCCGAGCTGGTCTGATTCCGGCACTCAATTTCCCAGGAATATTTATTCATTTTGTAATTGAGCTGGGTGCCCTCACTCGGAGCTGCACGAGCCAACAATCGGAGTGGATTTTAGATCATATTCAGTTCTCTGCGGCATTTGAGCCAAGGCAGATAAATACGGCATGACATGTCGTTAGTTTCTTTAATGAGGCCACAGATAGTTGGCTGTAGTATCGTGTTTGCTGCTATAAAGTAAATCAGGCCACGAGCACACTATCATATGATTAATCAGGACCGGCCGCCTGCCTGCTGCTATTGTCTTCTTATTGGCATTGGGGGGTTTATTTCATCCATGCTGACATCTAGAATTTAATCCTCTATTTTGTGTGTGCATTAACCTCGGGAGAACATATCAATGGCATCTGAATTCATCTGCCCAGCGGGTGGGCCACTATCAGGTGACTCGGCTCCATATTTAGGTGCAGATGAAAGTTAAAATAGCTGCGTGCAGTTTGGCTGCAGCTGCTTCCTCTTCCTTTCTTTTTTTTGTCCGTGCCATCAATATAATCCGGGTCCGAGACAGCGTGGCGTCATCACACAGCTTTACTAAATATGGCCGTGGCTGTCAGCTTCACATGACCAACTGCTCAAGCCTGCAGCTGTAGCCACACTCTACAATTGGGCTAACAATATTAGCATTAAGGCTGTGTATGGTACTGTTATTTTTTTATGCATGTTGTCAGTGCTCAGGGTCACTAGTGTTCATTTACTAGTCCCATCACAGTCCCGTCAGTGCAAAAGTAAGTTCACTTGTTTTCAATTATCTTAGAAACAGAAGAAAATGGTATAAATTGCTGATAAAAAGTCAAGATGACCTCTTGAAAAGTCCCATTTGGCACATCAGATGAAAAGTTTCAGCAGATAAAAGAAAGGGGAACGCCAAATGTCGGAGGAGGATGCGTTAACGTGAGAGCTGCCTGGTGATGAAAAGCAGGAGAACGTGTTGCAGCAGCAGCAGCTGCAGGAGTGTTTCAGCTCAGCAGGGCTCCTTCTCATCTCCTGTCTAAAATCTCTGCTTCACGTCATCCTCTTTCTCCATCCCAGCTTCCCAAAGACTTCCTCGTGTGTTCTCTTGTACACCTTCTAATTCATTCCTGTATTTTTCTAATCATCTTCTTCTTTCTGTTCTTTTAGTTGCATTTTTGGGCAGATATAAGTGCTGGATGAGCTTTTTGTCTGTCAACTAATTTACCATTTTATTCGGCCACTAGAGGGCAGAAATCCCAAGAACAAGGTGGAACATAAATGCTTTAACGCATTAGTTGGACGTATTGCCCTATATTTAAGCTTTTCAGTGAACACATAACTTCTTAAAATTGTATTGGGTACAGTAGTTTTTTGTGCGATGAGTTAGTTAAATCAAGAGTCAGTGAGACAGTGAAGTCAGTGAAGCATTGTGGCTTTTGCCTCGATTTACAAAGTTCCACTTCAATTTTTCTTTGGTGAAATGTGAGCTGCCTGCATCGTGTTTCCCCGAGTTTATCTATTTGCTTGTTGAGTAAAATGCTGAAGTATCTGGAAATTCACTGACATTTGCAGGTGGAGTTAAAGATTCATGGGCAGATGTCCTCAGAGAGGAGCTCTGCAGCCTGGTGTTATTTCAGATTCTCTTTATTGCTCACGAGTTGCACATTCAGACTGGACATGATGTTGTGTTCTCGCCTGATATTTGCCTGCAAATGATAGACTTTGACTGACCCGTGAGCCCATAATCATGTTTTTCTTCACGCTCTAAACACCGAGGTTTGGCCAGGAAGATAATTAGATTCAACAGAGTTTTCTTGACTGATGTCTCCAAGAGGAACCGGCGGACCAGTCAAACCTTTAAAGAATTTAGTCATTTTTCTACCTTTTACAGCATGTAATTTATTAAAGAAGGAGAATTAGAAGACACATTTGATGGCAGAAGGAACACAGGTTCATCTCGGTTCCTCCAGCTGATTCTCATTGGTTCTGATGCCTGAAGGAGCCCTGAAGCCTCCTCCCATTTCTCCCACCTCCTCCAAAGTATCTTAACGTAACCTCCTCTTCACTGGCTGATTTGGCCCCTGGGTTGGATGTTGTGTTCACTTGACAGGTGATAGGTGAAAATTGCTCTCTGGGGGCCTTGATTAGTCTTGTGTTGGGGGCGATGAGAAGGCTGCAGGTAGTTGATTTCCTGTCTGAGCCTTTTGGGGCCCTGGTGCAGGAAGTCTGCCTGTCAATCACTTCTCTTCTCAGTATATAGAGATACCTGCCTGTGTCACAGAGAGCAGGAAGATACTTCAGCTCATTTGAACTCTCTTATCATCATCTAGTGTTGTACAACATTAACAGTAATGATGCTAACTTGATTTAGCATTAGCCACCTTTAGCATTAGCCACCAGTTTTCCCTCTACTTCTGTATTCCTCTAGTCTGCCTTCCTTCAGCATCTGACCCCCGAGAGCAGTGAGATTCATATTTCAGCTTGACTTCATCGCCCACTTCGGTCGGTTCTGCCTAGGCCCACAGTGGTGTAATGGTCGGTGACCGGATCGGGGGGGCTCAGATGTTACATCGTGCATTGTCCTGCATAACTGCAGATGTCATATCAGTTTCACAATGTCTTTTGCCAAGTAATTATCCCAGCTCTGTGCTGATGGGGGGCTGAATGGGAGGGTGCTTAGCAGCTCCAAAGACTCATCCAACACAGTTTGTTGGCCAGATTTCCTCCATTAAAACTGAAAACATCCGGCAGGGTGACATCAGTGCAGCATTTGGCATCGGGCCTGCAGCAGAAGTACATTTAACTGCCGGCTATTTTGTTAAATGGTTTGATTTAAAAACACTAAAACATGTATTCATCACTAAATTGTGTTTTTATTATCTTGGATGTCCAAACCGCACATGCTGTCATGCTCAGAAGGTCCCTTTCATGCTTAAAAATCACACGAAAAAAGAATAAAGAGATGTGAAATCCTCACCTTTTTAATAAAAAAGACAGGAAAATGCATCTTATCATAGAACGCTGGTGGGTTTTTCTTACATCTATAACGGTTATTTCTCTGGAAAGCATCAGAAGAATCTCTGCCCTCCTCTTTCAGCATGGTGTCTCGAGATAAGGCGAGAGGAGACATGGAGATGGTATCAGATCAGATGAACTTCATTGGTCCCTGAAGGTAAACTTGTTTGTTAGAGCAGCTCTGGGGAGCAGCTTCAGAGAGCCGACTTGAAGGGACGGAATTGAAAAACACATGATAGCATCTGTCCCTCTCGTTAATCTGTCTGGAGGCATTGAAGCAGGTGTAATTCTGTAGGGGACAAAAACTTTCTTTATTTTAAGTCTAATATTTGCAGACGATGCTGTAATGTACATTTCCTTCTTCACGCAATGTCGTGTGACCTGATATTTTTAGAAAAGACATTATCTTGCTCCATTTACCCTTCCTTCACCCAGTGGAGCTCCTCTGACGGACAGTCTGCACATGACGACCCTTTATTTTAATCCGAGATGTCAGGAACAGTCCGTGGTCCTGGAGCTATAATCCCAGGGGAACCGGTTGACAGTGCAAAAGTCACCGCGATGAACACACAGATGGGCCAAAAACCTGATTGGAGTGGCGAATCATTCGACAGTACGCAAAACGTGGGCGTAATCAACCAGCTTCCCATCACTCCATCGGTTTGGAACATTAAAGGAATGCATAAATTACATTTGAGCTTATCTCAGTGTGGGTTTACTGACCCACCACTAGTGTATGTGCAGTGTGTGTGTGTGTCCCTCGACTCTGCTCTAATTGCCTCCTCTTGGCAACATACGACACACACTCACACACACATCTTAGAGCATATGTTGGGTTATTTGGGTTTGGTTGCTCAGGGGCCAGGAGACTCGTACTCACACACAGCAGCAAAGCAAGTTTCCTGTCTCAGGTTGCCTCTCTGTATCCTTTTTGGTGTCCTTGCTGCTGGGTTTCACTCACTCCTCTGCTAAAAGGCAAAGACAGAAGAATTAAAGTTGAACTATTAGAGGTCAAATGTGTGTAAACGCCCCATGAAGATGACAACCCTCTCTGAGTGTGTGTGTGTGTGTTGGGGGGTGGGAGGATGGGGGGTTGTCTTTTGAGCTAACATACAGGTTTATGAAAAATTCCTGAAGCTGTTTAAAGAGCATTTTTTTATTATCCACTACACCTTGAAGCGGCTGCGTCACATTTGCAAGAGCAATTTATTATTGCTCATTAAACCAACACTGCATATTAAATCCATGAAAATCTTTACCTTTACAACCTGCCAGGTGGGATGAGGAGCAGGCAGGTGTGTGCTGAGGTGCAAATGTGGCCTTTAAATGTACCTTCACATGTTTTTCAGCCTGTTGAAGCTGCTACACAGATGCAAACCCTCATTTGACTAGATTCTCGATTCTGCTGCAGCCACAAACTCAAGTTTAAGATCTTGTGTTTAAGTTCTGGAGGACGTCAGAAATGCCAACATTCATAAGAAATAAAAGATTTTCCTCCATTAGCTACAAGGTCTGCATCTTTTCAAGTATTCAAAATCAGATAAGTTTGGTTTCCAAAGAGGAAACAGAATGAATTTGTTTTCAGTCGTGGTTCAGACGAGTGCACTAAACACTAAACTGTGCGTGATGTGGAGACCTGATGCAGAAACACCAGATAAAAACCTCCCAATATCGGCTCGCTGATTTAAGCTTCAGCTGAGAATGTGTGACATCATTATTCGCACCAGTAAAGCTGCCAACAGGACATCCTCTGACATTTTCCCCCGTCTACCCCTGTCCGACGAGCTCTGGAGCTACACCAGCAGGTTTCTGGAAACATTATCCAGCTGGCTGCTTCAAACCTCCCTCGCAACAAATAAGAGGCGTGGAAGTGGGTCATAAATCAGTGCTGGTTAATTTTTAAATGTCTGAATTCCTGCGAGGTCATTCAGAATCTGTGGTTACACCTTGCAGTATCCTGTCGGGCGAGGGCTAACCGTAACCATGTCAGCCGTCGGGAGCTGGTGCATTATTAATGGCGGCACTCCTGTGCACATGGAAGCAAGGGGCAGCGCCAGACCTACAAGTGAATCCCCAGAGTGTGAGGCGGCTGAGGAACGCACAAAACAAGAACAAATAAAAGAGTGGAACGTTGCCCACAAAGCCATCTCCCAACATCAATTATGTACAGTTTGTTTTGTCAGGATAAAGCTGTTGCTCTCTTTTGTTCTCACTGAGATGTTTGGCGTTCTGCAGAGGTCAGGGTTTGTAGAAGACAGGTGCATGAGTAAGGAGAACATCAGCAGAGTGAGGGGAAATCCAGTAGCATGAAGAGAACATCAGCAGCACGAGGAGAACGTCATTAGGCTGAAGGGAAATCCGGCAGCATGAGGGGAACACAAGAAGCCAGAGAGGAACATCAGTAGCATGAGAACGTCGGCAGGGTGAGGGGAACGTCGGCAGGGTAAGGAGAACGTCGGCAGGGTGAGGGGAACGTCGGCAGGGTGAGGAGAACGTCGGCAGGGTGAGGGGAACGTCGGCAGGGTGAGGGGAACGTCAGCAGGGTGAGGAGAACGTCGGCAGGGTGAGGGGAACGTCGTCAGGGTGAGGAGAACATCAATAGCATGAGAAGGACACCACCGGGGTGAGGAGAAATATTTTATGCACCCTGTTTTTGATGGACGACAAACGTTCTCCATGTGATCTGGGACCTTTTCAACTCGAGAATCAGAGATAATTGTGGGCCCTGACCAGAGTTCAGGTTTGTGATTTTAACATTAGATCTAATCAGAAGGATCAAGAGGATCACTGAGCTGAACTTTTTCTGTTTGAGGTCTCGACACTGAAGGGGAGAGGAAATGAAAACGTTTATGATTTATAGTGACGCTTGTACCAGCTGCAGCTGGTTTACACCAGATTCTAGCTCATTTGCTGCTCCTATTGTGGCTGAAAACACCGCAAATATTTAGCATCCTGCCACATGTCTGAAATAATCCAAGCAGAATTTCCTGCAGCTCTTCAGCATCATTACATAAAGGCACAGTTGGCTGCAAGTGGAGTGCTTTTATTGAATCGATTAATCTCTTCACGTAGAAAGACGTGGACCAACCCGTCTCACAAAACAACATTTCCTTTTCCTGTGTCATCAACACCGTTGTTGCACGGGCGATAATCTCTCGCCGTGTTGGACTGCGACACAAACGGGCCATCTGTTTGATGATCCACAACTCATTACATGCTGACTGCTGATGTGCAGCCATGGGAGAGACGGGGGGGCAGCGATGGCAGACTGGGGGCAGACAGCTGGATTTATAGGGGATGAGAGGCTGATGATCAGCCAGTCATTTGTCATGTCCCACCAGCAGCTTCTCTAATTGTGCCGCACACACCAGAGGAAAGTTGAATCAATGGATGTAAGTCAGCAATTTCATACTGAGCCTTTCCTCCAGATATATATATATATGTGTGTGTGTGTGTGTGTATACTTCACTCGTACTTCACTCTCATGTCCCTCAGCCACTAACTAGCTCACCTTGGTGGCCAGATGGATGATGGCTGTTCAGAGCCATCTTTTGTTCTTTCTGACCTTTTCAAATAATTTCTGAAGCTCCTGATTACATTTTGTTGGCAAATCAGCTCTTTCAGTCAGCCTACCCCGTAGCCGAGCTCCCTTTGTCCTTATGTTGGAAGGTCTAAAGCAGGGGTGGGGAACCTTTTTCATATCGAGGGCCATTTCAATTTTTATAAATTCCTCCGAGGGCCATACTATTATGAACACATACCTAGGGATGCAAAAAAAAGACAAAAAAAGTCTATAACCACTGTGTTACTAAGTCTCATGATTGCTGCATTTGAGTTTGAATTATTTATTTAGCACACATGCATATAAAATCACCAAAAAAAAGAATAAAATGACAAACAAGTAAAATATGTTTTCATGATCATACAAAACTATTAAAGAGGTGCAGAGTTGAGGCAAGAGACCCGTAAGGGCCTGTTCGAGGCCTCTACTCACAAAAACTGCAATACAACAAGATAATCAAGAAAATAAATGAAAAGAAAGAACGATAAAGACAATAATAATAACAACTAGAAAGCACTCGGAGAGCGCAGACCTCCGCCAAGCGCAACAATTCCTGGCATATTGTGATTTCCACCATAAATATTAGTCCCACATATACTTTGACTACATATTTAGATTCCTTGACCATAAAAACATACCGTTAGCCACTGGAATCATAACAATATATGTCTTAGTTCAATAGTTATTCACGAAAAAAAATTCACGCTTTGAAACAATTTTACTTTGTCCGGCGCGAGCGCATCAGCGACGGCAACGAGGCACGTTCACGAACTCTCCTTCGTCGTGAGGTTTCAGCTTCGTGGCTATTAATTCACTCACCACAAAACTTGCACGCGTAATATTCTCTCTGTTGGTACATGGTCGTGTGAAAGCTGCTTGTTGAGCCTCCAAACTCCGACGAAGAGCGTTAATTTCATCCAAACTAATCTGTCCTTTCAACTCGTCGAGTTTAGCGTGTTTCGCTATGCATTTTTCGTCCGTGTCAATCAGTTCAGCCCACTACGTACATCACATGCTGTGTTCACCGACCCTGACCTTGACTCGGACATAACATAACCGTCTGTTTTATCTCAGAAAACGGGAAAATATTTCCTCTTGTTACGAAAGAAATTTTAGGATACGAAAGGCAAAAATACGCTACCGCTGCTACTCGCAGCTCGCGGAGTTTAGCGAACGGTCCCACTGTATAAGTGCACATATAAAATATAAAAATCTTATTGCGTTGCGGGCCGGTAGAAATGGTCTCGTAGGCCATATACGGCCCGGAGGCCGGGGGTTCCGAACCCCTGGTCTAAAGCAATCAAAGAAGACAAAGAAAAGAGTTGTTTTGCTCTGAAAATTGACATTTTAATGGCAATTGTGCTCGTGCTTGGAGCGAAATATGCTGACTGTTGATCAAATCTGAATTTAGAGGCTGTTTAGTAGCTTTTCAGTATGCTGCTAACAAGAGCTGAGCTGCTGGTGTCCAACAGCTGCACCTTTGATCAAGCCTCTCCTCATGTTCAGCCACCTGTTTTACTATTTGTTACGTGTTCAAACTCACATAATTTCCATGAGAAAACCTCAACACTCTTCATCTTTAATGCTGATTACTGGTGATATTGAATTCAGCGCCCCCCATGCACGGCTCTCAGCATGTCACCTGCTCCTGGTCCAGATGCCGGGCTGCAACAGTGAAACCGTGCCGACAGAAGCAGCTTGTGTTTCTGCTTCTGTCTGTGCTGCTGGCCCATGTGAGCCATCAGCACCCAGATTGAGTTTGCCTCAGTAATAGCTTCGGTTTCTATCAGCTACTCGGCCAATTTAAGTCCAATTAGATTCTTCTAGCCCTGCTTGCTGCCTTTTTTCTCCCCTACCAGTTCATGATTGGGAGAGTGCCTCGCTGGTATATTTGACAGCCGCACAAAACTGAGTCCTGCTAATGTCCAACACAGCCTTTTGTCCATGTTGGTCTTTAATTGAATGGGCTGCTTAAACCCAGCACAGGGTTCAGCTTGGCGCTCCCTGTCTGCTCTCTTGTTTTTTCAGCACCGGCCTGCTTCATTTTGATTCAGGAGGACCTGCTCTGTCTCCGAGTGTGACCCCAGCTCCCAAGTATTGGACGTTAAAGCTCCACTTTATCCATTTACAGCAGTGCATGTTTTTTTTTAGCACTTAGCATCACAGCTAAATGCTTGTTGTTGCTGTTGATTTGTTTGCTGAAAGTTGCTTTAAACTCCAGCAGGTGTTTACCAATTCCTGGCTCTGGGGTGGGGCCCTAGGCAGCAGACACTGACCCCTGATTCTATTTCTTATTGCCGTCCTCTTAAACCATGGTTTATTTGACCTTTCACCCTGGACCAGTTTGCTGTAGCCCAACGGGTGGGGAACCAGGATCCAGGGGTCATTAGGTCAGCCAAACTCCTCCGAGATGATAATGTGAAAACAACAATCGGGACTTTGCAGAGGCAGCTGGGCTTTAGGTGCAATTTAAAGACATTAGCATGAATTTTAACGTCAGTCACTTTGTTTTATTCCTACGTGTCAACATGATGCATTACTGCACCCGAAGAAACCAAACAAACTCTGCTCGCTGAGTGTCATCCACTCAGCTGCACTCCAAAGGAATATAGATTTATTATATTTCAATTATATTATATTTTTGTGAAATTTGATGTGCAGGTGTGAAGGTTTAGCGCTAAAGCTACTTTCCTCTCAGGAGGATGAAATAAGCTCTCACATCCTGGGATTATTGGGGGGACAGTGGGTATGGCTACCTGCCAGGGACAATCTCAGCAGTGGGCTTGTGGCTTTGCACAGCTCCCAAAGCTTAAATTTGTCAGGGCACGAGGGAGGCAGGTCAGAGAATATGGAGCCCAGGTTTAGTGGGAATCTTTGCCCCCCTGCCCTGACCACTTTCAGAGGTCTGTGTTTACAGCGAGGCCAAGGTCAGTCCAATTCCCCTCACGGTTTGGTGTGGCAGGCAAACAGGATGAGGTTTTGGAATTGAGTGCGGCCTTTCGATCCTCCTGAGAGATGAGCCGCCCCGCTTGGTCCTGTCAGAACCTCATCCTGTTAACCGCTGGGCTGGGACAGAGGGGGGTTGTTGTGAACTCCACCTCATTTAAGTTACCACCAGCACTTTCACAGAATGCTTCTGTCTCCACCTCTCTTCTCTTTCCTACAACTTTAAAAATCTAATGAATGGTGACTTTTTTCCCCCCACTCAAACTCTTTTCTAAGACAAATAATGAGTACCCCGGAGTTCCACTGAATGATTTCCAATCTAGCTTTGCTTTGAAGAGCTTTCTCCCCCTGAGAGAAAGTTATCTGATGAAGTAGAGATTGTGGCCACAGTGGGGAATGTTGCCGACTGCTATTGGAATTGGATCTGGACTTGGATGATAATGGTCAGTGTGTCGATTTTCACAGAAACACACACAGATGTTCTGTTCGTCTGAGTTCAGAGGAGTCCAGAGGAAGGTATCATATGAAGATCAGCCTGATGGAAGCTTATCGCATGCTGCCCTGTGAATTGCTCTTTGGAACGAGCCGGATCGTTTATATGTAGACGCGCCGGCTCTTTCCTGTTATAGGTTGAATGCAGAGTGAGGTGGCATGTTCTTGTCACGGTGGACGTATGTTGGGTTTCTGCAGGACCTACATAGGATGGCAGAAGCTTTGGGGTCTGGGATAAATCTGAATACTCTATAAATGGACCCATTTCTTGCTGCTGTCGGTTTAATTAGCTACAGTCAATGTTCGGATGCGTTGAGTTTAAACATAGTACAGTATCTGAATCAGCGTGAAACAGCTGCTGCCGTCGTCTCCTGCTCAAGTCCTGGAACTCTCAGTGGGCTCCTGTTTCATTAGAGTAAAACAGTTGTTTATTTGATCTCCACTTGGGTGTCTTTTTATTTTTTACTTCATGTGTATTTTTAGATAATTATACTTTTACTGTCACAAATTCGTAATTATAGATGTTTCCCTTTCCCAAGTATGCAAGTACGGACTTGTGTTGCTGATTCTGGCCAAGGTAAAATACATTATGGGATGCCTTGTCAAGTTGCATCAGATGCATACACGGAGCATAGGGAGTGTACTTGGAGTTGGAACAGTACTTGTTTAAGTATGAACAAGTACATTTAATAACTCAGAAGGCAGTGAAGGTGCTTCTCTCTCGCCCTCCTCCCTGATGTGGAACACAAATGTTGTGCGCCAAGGTGACACACAGGCCCTCGTGTACATCCCATAACACAGCTGGCGGCAGCTGTGCAGGGATCCAAAACCCACACCTTTACTTTTTAATACCTTCGCATGTATGACTCAAGTCACATTAGAGGGAACATATCAAGCACTGTTTCCTCAGTTGCCTTCTTTTCCTAAATACATTTTCTGTCTGTCTGTCTGTCTGTCTGTCTGTCTGTCTGTCTGTCTGTCTGTCTGCCTGCCTGCCTGCCTGCTTGCCTGCCTGCCTGCCTGCCTGCCTGCCTCCTTGCCTGTCCATTTTTCATGATGCCCTCTAACCCTCCATCCAGGAGGAAGACAGTTAAAGAGTTCTAGTATTTTACATTACAGAACTAGCTGTCACCAGTTTTCAGCAGTACTTATATTTGATTTCCATCCCTCCACTTGCCCAAGAGGCCTCCTTTTGTGTCAATGTATACAGTTTATCACCCTGCGGATAAGTTTTCTCCAAATGCATCCATGCCCCCCTAAACGCCTCAAAGTCTGCGTTAGCTAGTCGCTCCGTGGCAACCGCCAATGCTCGTGTCACCGGGAGGTTATTAATCTCCCAGCTAAATTAGATTTATTGTCTGTGTGGTGATATAGCTGAACATATGCAGTCCCTGGGATATTGATTCCATTCCTGCTGTAAGCCAGACATAAGAAATGGTCGGCTGTTATGAGTTACCGCTGGTAGGGCATGCTAAAGGGTGCAGCTGAGCAGCTGATTGGAGCTTGTGTTTTTGTGGTGGGAACGACCTGAGGAGGTCTTCCTCAGCTGTCTTTCACAGCTCCAGTATGGAAGATGGGAGTTCAATAAAAACTTAATTTCCTACTTAAAATGTTTTGCATACGCAGGAAAAGTTCAACATCCAACCCAAGTTGCTGTCTGCCTGTTGTCCTGCCTGCAAAGTGGTTTAAAGTAGAAGGAGAGGTTTTATAAGTCAAAATGTTGAGGAACAACAAGCTTCAAGGCTTTCCTTCTGCCTTTTACAGCCTTTCATCACAGATGATAAGTGCAGAGAGTCAAATGTGTTTACATTACAATAATTTCCTCTGGCTTTTAGCAAAAATGTTTGCATTTTGAATGTAAGGATTTAAAGAGTAATGTTTCCTAACTTTTTTTTTCAGAGCAACACGACATGGAGACCGCAATTGTGTCAGGAGTGTAGCTGCTATGACGGCATCGCCATCTGCAAACCTACCCGCTGCCCAAACCCAAACTGTGACTTACAGAAGGTAAAACAATATTAATTATGATATTAATTGTATTAATTATAATATATATATATATAAGGAAAACAGTGTTTTAGACCCCAAATACGTGTTTTGTGATGTATTTTGTGTTGTTACACGATTGTTTCCCTCTTTGACATTAACCAAACATCATAATGTACATTAGTTCGCTATTGTGATAGCATTATATTTATTGGTATGGTTAACGCTAGGTTCTTTAGCTAGCAGACAATTTTAGCCTATTACTGACCCATGGCATTAGTGTACATATTTTCTTCAAGTCTTGTGCAATTGAAGCTCTATTCTCCATGTTTTTTTCAGAACTAGTCTGTGTAAAGATGTAATTAGACAAGAATTAAGAGCATAAATCCAGCCTTTAGTTACAAATGCGCCCTCTCTGAATTCATAGCCGAGAAAGCTGAATCAATAGCAGTAAATCTACCGACGCGATATCAGTGGACATGTTATTTTAATCAATTTTCCACACACGTCAAATCCCAAACCCACAACTCTTGTGTTCGATGTAGGAAGTAAAGAAAAAGACTTACAGTTCATTCCACCTTTTAGAGCTTAAAGGTGCTTTTTCAAATGCCCAAACTGAAGTATCTCCCAACAGATGGTGAATGATATTTTTGATATTTTATTCTCACTTCTTTCACACTAAAGTGCAGCTTGTCCGTCGTGTCCCCGTTTCATCTCCTCTCTTTGTGTGACGCTTTTAAAAAAGTGTCAGTGAATTGACAGGCAGCCTTTTTGTGAAGAAATCACTTTAATTTGCTGCTGTGACAAGTGCTCAGAGGTTCTTAGTTCCAGCTTACCTGTTTTGCCTCATTTAAATTCACAGGGACACATTTCGAAAGCTCTCTGTCTGTCTGTCCGTCTGTCTCCCCTCTCTCTCCATGTCTCTCTGTCTCTCTCTCTCTCACTGGTCGTTCCTCCATCATTGGGATTTGAGAATCCAAATCAAATCCAGTGCTCATCTCGCAGCAAAAGCAACAATCGATGCTGAATGATTTCCACTCTGTTGCCTCGCAATCCCGAGTTAATTAAAAATTTGTCATTATGCTCACGAGCCCTGTGCTCAATCCATCCCATCATCCGAAACGTTACTCCTCCTCTCACCTACAGTTCAAAAAGTGCCTTTGCTTTCGATGGGAAAGCTTTCCTTCGAATCTCTCCGACGTTCTCTTTGTGCTTTTCCAACTTTATCTTTTTTTTCTGATGATAAAGATGATGATGATGATGATGATGGTGATGATGATGATGATGATGATTGGTGCTGAAGAGCATTTGTGGTCTAATTTATGCGGTGCAGATATCGGAGGATCAATTCAGGCCTGCTATAAAGCTTCTAATTATTTTTTTTATCATTGCTCATGTGTTGAGCTTCAACATTGGCTTCAAATTGTGTTGTGGATTAAGGGTTTTTGATAGAATAATACCAGAAATCATTAACATGCTCATGCCTTTTATAATGGAATAATTAGCTTAGTGGACTAACTGGCAGGCAAATCACTGTCTTTTTATTGATTTAAAAAACAAAACAAAACTATGTCTATGTTAATATTAATGAGGCAGCTCATTAATGCGTAACATAATCTTGCTTTGTTTCTACGGTAGCCTGGAAGGTACAAAGAGATCCGAAGATGAACTTTGGTACTTGTTATGTTTGTGAAAAGACACGCATACATTCATTTATTTACATAATCAGTTGTCTACTTATCTTATTATCTTTGTTTATCTAGTTTACGGTTTTATTCGCAGACTCTGATTTTATTATTTGGCTTGAATCTGAACACAAAGATCTGGATATAAAGCGACCGCCTTCGTCCCTTTTCCACAGACATTTTGTCCTTTTCCTCACCTGTCAGCGTAAAATCTCAAGTACTCCCGTGATTAATGAAGCTCCTTCGTCTCGTTTGGTGCTACAATAACCACCAACAGCAAGCGACAACAAAGGGCCTGAGAAGAAAGAAAGAACGGAACCAAGAAAAATGGATTTTACACACAAAGACACGTTTATTTTCAGAAAAACGCGCCGGTAATGGTAATAATGAGTTGGGATCGCCATGGAAACCACTCATGCACATCTGTCCTCCAGTTAGTCTCTCTTGAATGACGCAGGACATTTTCCTCTTCTCACCACTTGCTTCCTGTGTAGTTTATGTATTCAGGAACACATTTTCACCACGGCGGCTCCAGTTCTGACGGCTCCACATCTGCGCTGTAATGTGTATTTTAATGACTCCTCAGATTCTTTCCTGTCTGTTACAGATTCGGTTCTCCTGCTAATGTTCTTGGACTAATTGACACCTTGTGTTTCATCGTTCTTCTTATTTGCCAACCCTGTCACTTTGCTTTCTGTGAAATGATCTTAATCGACATGTTTTTATGCTTGAATCGTCTCCCCCCGCGATGCGCTGCGTGCGTCCGTGCGTGCGTGCTTGCGTGCGTATATTGACCCGTGTGTTCTGTCTGAAGGGCGAGCGTTTGAGGATTCCTCCTAACGAGTGCTGTCCAGAGTGCATTTCCGTGTCTCAGGACTCCTGCCGGTATGATGGAGCCATTTTTGGAGTAAGTGAAAACATCAGGGGTGCTTTTTGCTCTTTAACTAAAATGCCCAAAATTAACATTTCAGCAAAAATGTGCCTTGATTTAAATGGTTTATCCTGAAGGTTCCTGCCTGATGCCTCGTTACGGACATTCCAGACATCACTGTCCACAAAGGCTACAATTACAGACGACAAAGATGTCAGACATCCTACAAACTGAGTTTTATGATAGTAATGAGACAAAAACCTTTTTTTTCTTGAAAAGATTTCCCTGCAGGCTGAATTTATATACAGTATATGATAATTTACCATGAAACCTCTGACTGAAGGGGCATTTCATGTAGGCGTACGGCGGCATTGGTTTAGGTCTACAGCTCGATGCCTCAGTGAGTGAACCAGCTGCACACCTCCATCACCGT
Source organism: Takifugu flavidus (assembly GCF_003711565.1). Classification (NCBI taxonomy): domain Eukaryota; kingdom Metazoa; phylum Chordata; class Actinopteri; order Tetraodontiformes; family Tetraodontidae; genus Takifugu; species Takifugu flavidus. The sequence continues at coordinate 12,384,018 of NC_079524.1, forward strand.
CGCTGCGGGTGACGCTGATGTCTCATCCATACTCAGAAAGTGAACTCATGTGTACAGAAGCTGGTGGACGTATGGACACCATCTGTCCAATTAAGCCGCCACAGTGGAGACTTCTTGTTTGTGTTCACCTGCACTCTTGACGTGAAGCATTTCATAACAGAAGGACAAAAAGAGGCTTTTTTTTCTTTTCCTGCTTTTATAAATCTCTGAATTGCTCTTTTGTCATTGAGGCTTAGCAAATTTCTCCTCCTCTTCCTCATCCTTTCTTCATCTCCCCGTCCCTGCAGCACGACAGCCAGTGGAGCCCCTCGCCCTGCACGCTGTGCATCTGCTCCAGAGGCAGCGTGGCCTGTGGCCCCCGGCCCTGCCCCCCTCTCAGCTGCCCTGCGGGACAGAGCCTGTTTGCCCCGGCTGGAGAGTGCTGCCCCAAGTGTGGCCGCGGTGGAGGTGAGGGGAGGTTTTTCATTAGCGCTTCTGCTGACATGTTTTCCACAGTAAAATATCATACCCCATCCTCCATAAAGCAGCCTCACTCGCAAGACAAATGAATTCAGTTTCTCCTGACAAACGCCGCGATGCCTGTTCCTCCATGGGAGAAATGTAATTTGCTTCCCCGAACCTCTGGAGCAATATCGCCGGTTTAGCTTTCATCAATATTTGCTGAGTTTGGGGTCGCTCAGGTGCTGAGATCTGACTCAGATCTGCATTTGTAGCGCCTCCTCGTCTATCAGCCGGGATGTTGTTACTGATCTGGGTGCAGGGAGCCGTGCACAATGGTTAATCTCCACTCTAATGATGTCTTCCAGCATCTAATGCACGTCCCCACAGTTAGATGCTAATTAGCGACTATTTTTTTCCCCTACCTCCCTGGAAATCAGAGAGTGCCAAGCTGCCCGATCTGTCAGTGGAAACATGTTTTCCCTGTTTGTTAATTCTGCCTGTGTTTCAGAATCGTGCGCGTGGCAAGGCGGCGTGTACCGTGACGGTGAGGAATGGAGGCCCGGTCACTGCTCCAGATGCGTGTGTTCTGACGGGGAGGTCCAGTGTTCGGTGGCAGCCTGTCAGCCAGTGGTCTGTGAACCTGTAAGTCCTGCAAGCAACACACGCCGTTAATCACATCCACCTAGGCAGTTTCCTCACGACCAGAAGGTTCTGGGTTCAATCTCAGCCCGGTTGCTGGGAAACATGTTCAGCAGACATTAATATGTCAGCAGTTGTATAATCCATGTTCATAAACCTCCAGTTTGTAGCTTCCAAGTTCGGTAATATTTCACGAATTCCTCCGGATTCCTTCTGTATCGATTCTGGATTGACAAACACTTGCCACCGCAGAGGCAGCACACTCTGGAGACCGACCACACTCCTCCCAAATAAAGAATATTCAATATTCAGAGCCCCGGGCAGCTTCAGACCAGCCGAAGGGCGTAGTTGTTGGCATTTCTACAGACTTCCTGCTTTAGCGACGAAACTGGTCTTGATCTCACACAGGCACGGTTGTTTGTTTTTGTCCTTACAGCACGAGAACCTGGTGATCCAGCCGGGACAGTGCTGTCCTCGCTGCACGTCCAACCCCTGCTTGTCTGCTGGGACGGAGCACCAGGTAACTGACCCACAAGTCCCCATCATGATGCTAATGCACGTCCCTTTCAAGAACTCTGTGACTCCTTCTAAATGTGGTTTTTGGTTAGTGTGTGCATGTGTATTAGGAAAACCCTTTTGTTTTCTCCCCACCCAGCACACAAACACACACACACACACACACACACACACCACACACACACACCCACACACACGCTCTAAGTCAGAGGCAGGCTTCCTCTTTGATCACAGTGTCCCGTCATCTATAATGTGTTTACTTCTAAGAGAGTGAATCAGCTCCAGAAGAGTCAGACTTATTCATGTCTGCATCTCATGACTTCACACGCTTGTTTTATTGTCTTCAGGGTGTCACCGTGTGTCAGAGATGTCTGACTTTGTTATTTAGTGAGAGAATGGATGATGTTGCCCCGCTTCTGCTCTCATCGTTGCACTAAGAGCTAAGACGAAAGTGCACGTCTGTGAGAGCCGCCTGGAGATCCTCGTCTAGATTTGAGTACAGAAACTGAAGTCACTGGTTCTCCTAAAGTTGGACTTGTTCTTGTTTTGCTGTTGCAAAGCTGCACAAAGGCGTTTTTGTGAGCCAGCTAGTTCATTTCTAGGGAAGAAGGAACAAATATGAGGCCTTTTTAACTGTTTTAAGTCATTTTGTCGACTGCAAAATGTGATATGTTGGGTAATTTAGTCTCCAAATAATTGATATGATTTACAATTCAACAACTACAGCTAGTTTTGTTAATTTATATTCATTTATCATTCCAGTTCAGTGAACGTTAGAATTCTGACCACACGTGACCACACATGTACTTCTGTGTCCCACTATAACCAGTGTATTTACCCTCTCTGGCCCACTGAACCCAGTCTACATTTATATACAGAATGCTCTCTTTACTATCATAACCAGTCCATATGGTCGATAATACCCAGTCCTTTATTTCCTCTGTCCCACTATAACTGCTCCATTCATGAGTTTGTCCCAGCATAACCAGTCCATTTAGTCCAACCTGAAGTGTGCATGTGTTTATCCTGGCAGGACGGTGAGCAGTGGCGGAAGAACGCTTGTACCACGTGTGTGTGTGACCGTGGTCAGTCAAAGTGTCACACACTGACCTGTCAGCCAATCACCTGTGACAAGGTGGGTAGCGTCTCTCTCTCTCTCTCCCTCTCTCTCACAAACACACACACACACACACACACACACACACACACACACACACTCAGACCATGTGTGGCCTTTTTAAACCAGAACACAGGAGGAGACGGCTGCTGGTGGGACCAGCTTATCGGACTTCCTGCCGTCACTGTAAAGGCAGCAAAAGCATTTTTGAAGCTCTGTCACTCAACCTTCCTTCATTTCTTCTCTCCACACCTCATCTACAAATATATTGAGCTCTAACCGCAGCGTTTTTATTAAAATCCAGCTAACGACTGTGCTGCGATTAAAAACAGAAATTAAAATTCAGATTTGTAAACACAAACAAAGCTGACCTCAGTTTAACCTTGAGCGTGTGTTTCCTTGCAGGGTCAGACTAAAGTCAAGCGTGCCGGTCAGTGCTGCGAGGAGTGTGTGGCTGCTAAGGGGAGCTGCCTGTACGAGGGTACGGTGCGTTACCATGGTGACATATGGAACAACACAGGCTGTGAATTCTGTGCCTGTAGCCGGGGTCAGGTCCTCTGCCAGAGGGCAGAGTGCGCTCGCCTTGACTGTCCGCAGGTGAGCTTTCATCAGAATGAAATTATTATGAGTCAGAAATAGGAATTTTCAATCATCTGCTCCTCAGAGGACCCATTAAGTAAAAAAGAACTAGCGGGCCGTCGTTACAACCCGTATCCTGCTGAATCTGTCTCCTGCACCAGCTCTCTGCCAGATTTCGAGATCCAGAATTCCAATTTCTGGACCACCGGATGTTAATGGGAGTTGTCAGACTCAGTTTGTTCGCGATATCCAGCAGTCAGATTCAGATTCCTTCAGATTTTCCTGCTTCCTGTGAATTCAGCTCGTGTGGGACAGGTGATAATTTGAGTTTACCAGCTGGCTGCGCCCATCACAGATAAAGCTGTCACTACAGCCCAATTTGATGGGAAGACGAGAGGAATTCTTAATGATCTCCATGGGAACTGGACGGGCAGAACTCTCTTTATTTTGCTGCGTCTGTGTTGTTTTTCTTGAGAGATAAATTCTAGTGTCAGAAATAGCATATTCTGTATGTATTGACATTCTTTTCATTGTATTTATTAACCTAAGCATCTTATATTGTGTGTTTTCACCCAGGCAATAAGATATAATTTTTAATAATTAAGTTACATAAATAAGGATGCTGACCCCCTCTAGTAGATTTAGACCTAATCCGTGCTTCTACGGTAGCTCGGAATGGACACAGGTTACCTAAAACCGCTGCTCTGTATCATTAACTGCTTTGGGCTTCCACTCCTCTAATATTTCCCCACATCAATCAGAGCTGATATCATTTTAATATCCCTGACCAAAGGAGCCCTCGTTAATCACGCACATGTAATGGTAATTACAGCGGTTAGGGGACCATTAAGTGTGAGTAGGATAATTGTCATTCATCCAGGTCTGGACTGGAGGAAGGTCACTCTAAGAAGAAACAGAAAAACAAAAAGTTTTTTTTCTTCTAAAACTCCACCGGTGACTCAGAGAATAGGATTTAAATCGCAATTCTTCTGTCTTTCAGGGATCTGAGCTGGTTTACATCGCGGGGAGGTGCTGCCCGCAGTGTTCCAGCCCCAAATCTTCATGCGTCTTCGAAGGAAAAGCTCACGAGGTGCTTATCAGCCCATCCATGCGCATAAGAGTCTCCTCTACTCTCAGAAGTGGAGAACAGCAGCGCCAGGGCTCATTACAGACAAAAACAGCCGCGCAAACAGCCGGGAAAGATCATCAAAATTGAGATGGATACAAACATTTAAATGCAACGTCTCGGTGCGGAGAGGTAGATTTGCAGTGAGGCGGTGTAAATGTGTTTCTGGACGGAGCCTTCAGTCCACATGCCATCTCTTTCTCATTATTCTGGCTTCGATTTCATTATTCATAGGCTAGGCCTGGAAACCCAGAAAGCAGAGGCTTTAAGTTTTTACATTCTTAGTCAGGGGGGAATACTCTTGAGAAGCAGCAGAACGGTCAGCCCAGGCTGGCGCTTGGAGCAAGAGAACACTGTTATTCTTCTCTGAATAGATTTTTCTGCATCTCCCCGGGGAATTAATCTCGCCGACAGACAGATACGGCATACTTATCACACCTACACATGTCGATACATCTGTTTCTGAGTTTTCACAGCTCGTCTGAAAGGCTTTAGCTGAAAGCTAAGCTGCCAAGTGCTAAGATGAAGCTCTGACGTGTCACCTCCCCCCTTTTTCTTTAGAATAACAAGCGCCACCAGCTGCCTCATAAATGTAAACACCTCTCTGACTTTAACATACGTAATATATTTTCATTTCCTTTTTAGGATTTAGCTCAGTGGACCGACGGCGGTTGCCGGCAGTGTGAATGTCGCCATACCCAGGTGACTTGCTACGCACGTTCCTGCCCCACGTGCCCTCCGGGTACCCTGGCCCTCATGCAGGAGGGAGGATGCTGCCCTCAGTGTCAACAAGGTGAGAGGCTGCGCTTGATCAGTGGGTGTGTGGATCAAAAAAACACACATCTAAAGTAAATAATCTCCACTGGTGGTGGGAACCTTGATGTGTTTTTGCCTCTCGTAAAAAGAAAAGGGAAGATGTGGAGGTGTAGCTGGCGCCGGGTGCGTTTCTGCCAGTGAATGAATGCATCTGTAGTGTACGTAGAGCGCTGAGAGGCTCGTAAGAGTGAAAAATAGTGCTGTTTACAGCCCGTTGACAGGTTTAATTTTAAGCCCACCAAGGCAGCTTTCAAAAATGCTCTAAAAAGCTGGTCTAGTAGTTGAATCAGTGAAGAAATAAGAGGGCCAAAAGCTCAAATAGAGAGCATAAAACTGACTTTCTGGTGATTGGAGGACAATTTCCCCAGTCTCATCCATCTCCAGGTCCTCCCTCCTTCATCTTCTCAGGCTTTGAATTTTTTCTAGATTTGGTGGTGGTGGCTCATTGGAAGCAGAAATGTCTCCCGTTTTAAAACAGATCTGAATTTTCCCAACTTTTTGAGTTACGTAGCTCTGCAACCCCCTGGGGCCGTGACCATACATGAAATGACAAATGACTTCCGCTCGGTCGGACATTTTTTAAAGTTTTCTTGCAGAATATTTAACAATTAATGAATGCAGAGTGGAAAAGTGGCTTTTATTGAGCCCTGGTAGCTGTCACAGAGACCTCTGTCCCAGTTGGGGCCAAAAAAACGTTCAAACAGGGATGTTTTCAGCCTCCCTCAACAAGAATCACTGCAGATGAAGACACGGAAACGATGGCCGAGGCATTAACTCATCATCCATCTCCTGTTAACAGCTCTCACCTCCTTCTTTAAATAAAGTCTAACCATCTGTCTCAGCAAGTGAACCCCCCAATGCAGGCTGTCAGCAATTAGTCAGAGTTATTATTACTCTACTGTTTTTTTCTTATGCTGTGAGCAATAAAGGAGGACAGCGTTATTGAGATTTATGAAGAGCTTTAATTCATTTTGCCCATATGAAATCAGTCAATTACATTTTCCTGACTGACAGTTTGAGTTTTCAATTTTATGAAATAGAAAAGATTTATTTTTACCTGTGGGTTGTTGGGTTTTTTTGTGTCCCAAACCGAGCAGAAAAGTACTTTTTAATGGTTGCAACACAGACAAAAGCCTCTGATGGTTCTGATGAAAGCTCTGTTTAATGTTTAGTATTTTGATGGTCAATATTGATTTTTCCGAGTGTAGTATAAAAAGAAGCACTTGTGTTTGTCTTCACATCTTCCCGATGAAGAATACCAAGTAAAACCGTCCTGACTGAGAAGCTTCGGTCAATACTGCCTGAAATATTTTACCTGAGAGCTGAGAAATGGTCCAGATTCTGCAGACGTGCTCACCTCTTTCGCCTTTCTTTCTGGCCATTATTCCGTCTACTTTGTTCTATATTTACCAGCCTCCCTCCTTTTCTCATACCACACATCATACTGTTTATAGAGGCATAAAACACACCGTGGGAGTGGAGAAATAAGAACTAGCATAAAGCAGCTTTGCTTTTACCTATAGTTTTATTAAAGGCCTGGTTTAGCCCCGCCCACTCTTCACCCTACCGTGGCTCCAGTTTGCTAACTGGATCCAAATTGATTCTGAATCTTCTACACATGTTTTACGCCCGGCTTTAATTATACAAATGCTGCGAGTCTTTAACATCTTCAACGAGTAGATCATTTCTAACGTTTCCGTCCTTTTTGAGGATTTTCTTTTCACAAACAAAAAGCTGCGTGGTCGGAGAGTTGGCCGTGGACTTTTTTGGTAAATTTCCCAGATGGAGCTCTGCTGTCACAGCTGGAGTCAGAGCTGGAAATTAGCATAAGTCAACTGCCAGCTGCTGGTAAATGTTTGTGGCAAACGGTGAACTGGTGCATCTTCAGGCGACTGTGGCGCAGAGCCAGTGTCGTTTGGAGGTCAAGCTAATACCCAAATTAGCAGAGGCCGAATATATATACACAGCTTTAAAAACCGCCTGTTATAAGTTTCTCACCGACTTGGTGAACTGTGCAGTTAATCTGTTTTATTTTGGCTCTTAATCACAACAGCAGCTTTTAATTTTGTGCTTCAGGGACTCGCTGTTCTCATGAAAACAGTAAAGTGCGGCGAGTGCAAAGAGAGTGTAAACAACAGCTCCTACAGGAGCGCCTGTTGGCTGAGCCCGTGTGGCAGCTTGGCGTCACCACTGCGGTCTCAGGTGGGAGCTTTGAAATGAAAGCTTCTCATTTATTTCCTCTGTCTGAGATGAGAGGATAGACGCCTAGCAAGAGTGAGATTCTTCAGCGGGACCTGGAGATAAAGACTCGACTGATGTTCCGACGTTCCATCAGCTCATTAGCCGATCAGAAGCCGAATCTTCGTTCTTTCTCATGTCAGGGGAGAAACGAAGAGATTGTGAGTGAAAGTTTAAGAAGCAGAGGTGGACGGAATATGGATGAAGGAAGGAAACAGACATGAAGGCAGATAAAGAGAACCTCCAGAGGCAGAAAGAGCGATTGAGCTATTTGGAACACTGTCTTGTTTATTTGCCAATAAGGATGAAGGCTCGCCTCTATTTTCTCTCAATCCAATCTTCCTTCTACCCATTTGAAGTCTCTCATTTTAAAGGCTTTAGCCTTTTCTTCAACACTGTTAACTGCATTTTTTCACGGTCAATAATCGGATCCATAAGTCTTTACGAGCAGCACTTTAGTGCATTGGAGTCCCAAACATTGTAATATTCTGCTTCAGCGCACGTGTTTTCTTATTCAACTATCCTGTCAGGTTCTGTCATATCACATTTTGTGTTAAACACAGTGGACAGAGGAAAGATTCTGGGTTTAGTTCCTCCCGCCCGCCTGAATTTACTGTCTAAATAGATGGATTTCTCTTATTTACTTTACAACAACTGAATGAAAATGTGTGTTTCCAGTCCGGTGCCATGAGGACTGCCTGTCCTGTCTGGGGAGTCCGGATCGCTGCGAGCGCTGCAGGGACCAAAAAGCCTTTCTTCATTTTGGCCGCTGTCTGTCTGTCTGTCCAGCTGGGTACTTCGCCGACGGCCACGTCTGTGCAGGTAGGAGGGTGCTTTAAAATGAGGGAGTGCTTGTAGGTGTCTGAAGGTCTTTTTGTATCCGACTCATCCTTCAGTGTTGACCTCTCACAGCTTTAATCTTACCGCTTTTATTGCTTGAAATTCCACAATCAAACGGACCTAAACGATGTCGGTCATATTTCCTTCCCACAACTGTACACGCAGCTCCAAACCCCAAACCTCACCACGTTGCCGTGTTGTCAGGCACCGGTAAAAGTCTCAGCTTTGAAGCCCAGATGCTAACATCAGTGGCTGGCATTTCCAGGATGGGGTAATCTGAATCTTAATCTGAATCAGGTTGTTTATACCCTGTAGGTGCCCTCTGTAGGTGTTAATGTGGCTATTTCAATTTGCATTGTCATTCACATCGAAGAACCAGCATCGATCAGTGCCCTCCACCCTTGCAGCGTTATGTGTGATGATCAATGTTTGTTTGTAGGTTGTAAGCATAGAGTTAACATCATGCATTAGCTCAGTGTTTTAGCTTGTGTGCTGAATTTTGCAAACCTGAACTTCTTTTTTGAAATAAAAGAAAAGGTTGCTTCCTTTGCTGCTAAAGGTGATTCTGCACAGCCTGATGTGTGTTTTGTCACTAATAGCACATACTAGCTAAAATCCCAATTTGAATAGGCTGAACCAGCCCTAAAATACACAGCTCTGAATTGATGGTGGCGATAAAGATTAAAAGCGATGCCATTCTTTAATTTTATTTACAGCTGCTACCTTGCAAGCCTGAGATGGTGTTTGATCAGCAGAAAACACGGCTCGTCCTCACAAACTCTTTCCTTGTATAAGGAGCAGCATTAAGTAAAAGATGTGTGATTGCTGGATGTTCTTCAAACATGTTAATCCCAATCATATGGTTGTCTCCAGGGAATGTTAGAACTAAATTAACCTGTGCTTGATTCCAGCCTCAGGAAGTTTATGGAAGGTAGTTGCAGCCTGTGATACTTCCTCTGCAGTCGAGAAAAACATCCCAGTCAGCACAACTGGAGGTTGAAAAAAAACCCCAGTGTGAATACGAATGTGCTCCTGCAACGAACCAGTGAAGTTATGACAAGCTGTCGTGTAACCATAAAAAAAGCCGAGATACGGGGACGGAAATTAATATTTCAAACGACTGACTGTCAGCATCTCTCCCTCCCTTCTCTTGCTCATCCTGCAGCCTGCCAGTCATCCTGTGCCACCTGTTCTAGCAGATTGGACTGCCAGTCCTGTGGCTCCCATCAGCCCCTGCTGGGCCCTGACGGCAGCCAGTGTCTGGCGTCCTGCCCTCCCGGCTCCTACCAGGCCAACCACACACACTGTCGCCGTGAGTATCACCAGATACGACGTGCACAACAGAGAAAAGTTGATATTTTTGATTCACAAAATTTAGATTTCCTCTAGCTTCCTCTAAAGACCTTCATCAGAATATCAATGGTAGCTGCCAGTTTTTACAGTGATCTGCTGGGTTTGTTAGGCGGTATTCCCTAGGAGCAACCAGTTAATGAACAGATTAAGATTCCTTTCCAAGGTAGCTGTTTTTGAGCCATGTTTATTTTCCTCTACATGATGGATTTGAATATCTCACCGCATTATCAATCCAGGATACTCAGCGAGGCGGAGGAGATGCATCGCAAAGAAATCCTGACGCATCCTCGAAAGACAGTCCTGGGTTTTGATCTTCCAGCGAATTCTTTTATTTTCCTCCACACTTGACTGATTTATCGCTCAACTCTGCCGGGCCAATAAATAAAACTATGAGCTAAAGCCCAGAGGCATGCTAATGCAGGGAAGTTTTCTCTGATGGGTTTGGCCGTGCGCCTCCATCGACTGGGAAAGACCTGCTGCGACTCCTGGGGATAATGGGTGGAAATAGAAAGAAAGCGGTGGGCGGATGAGGGGGCAGGAAGTAGCCACACTGTGATTACAGCCCATTCCTGCAGCTCAATTTCACACCTTAATGAATATTGTCAAGCAGGCGAGAGTTTCAGACCTCCCGGCGCAGCTCCTTAGCTCTCAGCAGCAGCCGACGTTGTTTCATACTGTGAACCCCCTGCTGTAACCACGCAGGCTGCATCTGTCCTGCTCTCACAGAACAGCAGCATCTTTTGTCACCTCTCTCTCCAGGGTTAATCCAGCATCTGTTCACTTCTAGTACTGCAGCCAGTCAGCACGCAACAGTTGTGCCGTCTTCCTGTTTCCGGCGGCATAGAGTACCGCTCTCCTTACTCTGTCGTTCTCGATAGATCATCTGGGTGTCTGATTCACAGCAACAGCAGAGTGGCTCTGCTAACCTCCAACAAGCTTCGATGGGGGTAAACTGGGACTCACAGTCGCCTTAAATCAGTCGGCGCTTATGTTGCTACAGTGTGTTTAGCCTGCAAATGAACTCGTAGGCACAAAGAAGAAAGGAATGAGGGAGGGATGGAGGCAAGGAGACGTGTTGCAAAGGTGTTTGGAGACATTAATGGCTGATTGCTACATTTCTTGGCAGAGGACCAGGACCACCCAGAGCCTCTCTGTAGACCTCCTCCCAGGTGTTAGCGCTCCAGCTTGTGAGTCACATACAGTAGGTGTGTGCAAGGTTCAAGGGTACAGTGAAGAAAGTCGCATTTGTGTTTCGACCACCAACAGTCCAGCGTGTTGTCTGCTTTAAGTTGGACAACCCACGATACTGATGAATTGTAAAGCACAGTACTGTGTTTATTCTGCCCAGGACAGACCCCCCTCCCCACCACCACCACCATCCCCAATATGAGAAATTAGATAAAATATTCCCATAAAATGATTTTATTTATGGTAGTGATGGCGCAAAAAGCCATTTGCCCTGCTGTGATTTGGATTCTGTTTTGATTTTCTTTTTTCAGTCTGTAGTAAATCATCCTCTTTTATGGGAATTGTTCAACGGGCGTTTAAAAATTGTTTTCCAAGATGAGCGCAATTCAGATGAGTGGCACTAGTTGCACCCAGACGTCGCAATTTTGGCACTCATGCAGCATCTATTACGCCATCAGACATGCCTGAAATGACTGGAAAAGAACATGTGCAAAGATGAGTGGATCCAAGGTAGTTTTCTCTGTCAACTGGACTGTGTTTCTTCTTTTGAAGACATTTCGCCTTCTATCCAGAAGGCTTCTTCAGTTCTGAACTCGCTGGGGACCGAGCTTGAAAATATAGCCCCTGTGGACCATTGGCATGTGATCTGAGTGGTCACCTGAGAGTCTTTGGTAGGGTCGTTCACCTAGTTTCGGTTGAGGTGTCTCCCCTTTGTCTGCTGGCTCACATGGTGGTGAGTCACCAGGTCTCCTGCAATGGTGTGAACGTTTGGTTTATTGTTGGAAGGAGTGGAGGACTGCATTGTACGTGGGTGATAGGAAGTGCCTCAGCCCACCGCCTCTGTTTAAGGATGGTTTTTCCAATTTGACATGTATAGCTTCCTTGACAGCCCTCTCAAACCAGCGGTCTTCTCTGGCCAGTATCCGTACTTGGCTGTCCTCGAAGGAGTGCCCGCTCTCCTTTAGGTGTAAGTAGACTTGGATAACGATGACCTGGATGATTGAGAATCTACACAGACACAGATGAGTGCAGCCCAGACACTCTTGGGGAGGATTTTGTATGTATCTGCCACAAATCTCCAGCCTCCTCCTACTACTGTCTCCTCCTGCTGCACTTGTCCATCAGAAAAACATCTTTAAAGTCAGAGTTTATCACTGTATTCATTCACACTCCTGCTCCATCTATTTTAAAAGCTCCATGAGGTCCTAGCAGGAGGAGAGGTGGACTGCTGTTGCCTGAATTTGACTTTTTGTATTCCCCCTCAGCTTTGCAACAACAGCACAAATTAACTGACTCTGAAATCACTGCAAAAAGACCTTCCAGTCCATTGCGTGTTGCTCTTCACCACAGAGATCAAACCTTGTTCTGTCTTGACGGTGTTTCCAGGCTGAATGGAGCAACGGGGTTGAGCTGTTGGCTGCTTCGTGCCTATACTGGTTTCAGATTACGGCTTCTCAGACAGGATAAAAAGGCCTTTTGTTCCCACCCTCAGCGAGCAGGTTAGAAACAGGAGGTAAACATTCAAATGGACCTGTCTCCAGTTCAGCTTTAATGATGGATCTCCAAATCCTCCCATTTCATTTTATTTGCTCCCACTTCACAAAGCTGCTTTCTCGCTGATTAGTTTAATTGCCAGACCTCTCATCCCATCACGGTTCTTTTTACTGGAGGTGTGTGAGCGCCTGTGCACTGCGACACTAATGGAGTGTGCCTCCCCCTCCCAGTAACACTGGTTCTACCGAGCACATAGAGTGATGATTAGAGCTCAACGCCTAAACCATACGACGACACTGCAGCAGAATGAGGCTCTAGAAGAGGTTTACATCTGGCAAGGTTACATTTTCTGACCCCGGGAACCTGACAGGAACAGAGCTAATCATCTCAATAACACCTGAGGACAAGCATCAGACACTTTGATCGCTCTGTTCTGCTCCTCATCCTCAACACATCCCATCAAAGTCTTTATGCTACAGATATGGTTTGAGTTGTGCTAAAAAATCACAGCAATTTGGCCGATAATTCATCATCTGCCGACTCCGTAGACTCATGCATGCGTAGGTGGTAAAATGGCAGATGCCTTATTGACCTGGAGGAAGGAGGAGAGGACTGTTTAAAGAGATAATTAAAGACAGAGAGAGAAGCAAGGAATAAACAGAGGAAACTTGAGAGAGAGAGAGCATCCGTTTAAAAATGCAAACCAGACATGGAAGAGTGAAATTAATGAGTGGATTTCCCTAAATTAAAGCTTGAATTCTGGTATGAGTCAGAGCAGCTGCGTGTTGAACAAGCTGCAGGCGTCGGGAGAACTTTGACTCTCAGATTACAGTATTAGAACCCGTCTGTCACCAAAACAAAAGCACCTCAAGAGACGGCCCCGAGACTCCTCTCAGAGAGGAAGTGGCTGTCAAATCCTAAACCCGGGCTGACTCCGGAAGGTCTTCAGAGGGAATCTCGCTGTTCTCTTTGGAATTACAACGTTATAACTGATTTCATGGTGCTGCAGCATGGACGACCTCATACCTGCATCAGGCAGTTCATCAATCAGTCGTTAGAATGTTGACGAGCAGCATTTTACACTGAATGTGAAGCGAGAAGAAAGGTTATGATTGAAAGGCTGTTATTAACTGGATGGAAAAACTGTTGATTTGGTTTTTTTGCCCCCCTTTTGTTTCCAGCGATCATAACTATTGTTGCGTAATAGGCAAATTATTGCGACGACAATGCAGAGTGCTTTGTAAATGCTGAGTTAAAGCCGAGTTTCTAACAAAAATAAAAGTGCTTCGTGGGCAGTGAAAGTCTAAACGGTTACCGTGGGGGATGATCTGTTCAGGAAAATCTCTGCTCTTTCTGCATGGAAGCCACCAGATTCCTGAATTCTGCACCATTTTTCACGATCGCAATGATCTTAAACTTGGATCGTACCTCAGTCGGGCCGTGTTTGTCCTGACCTTCTGTGTAAGCTCCCGAGAGCCCCATGGAACGCTCAAACTCAGCATGTGTGGAATAAAAACATCAGGATCTTGGCTCGAGAATCATCAAGCAGCAGAACAAACAACATTTTTATCAATAAGGGAAGTTAATTATGGCCGAGGATCTGAACAAAAATAGTTCGGTAACAAGGGAAATTAAACCCACAACCTTGCTGAATGTGAAGGCTTTGTGGCTGGAATGGGAATTGTGTGTTTATTAATTAAACCAATAACATGCATTGTGTTACTAGGTGGTCAGAGAAATTAGATATTACAGTGATCAGGAAGACTGCCGTGGGTTCGATTCGAACAAGAAAATAAGTGATAAATAAGAGGCACACAGCTGGTGTGATGTGTAGGAAGCTGAATTCAGAGTAAAGTACAACATTCATTCTGAGAGTAACCAGGGCCAAACATCTCATTTGATCATGGAGCCCACTTAGCTGTTGAGTTTTTAATGCGAATGTGAGCACAGATGATTTGAAAATAGCTGTTTTTCAGCCAGTTGCCCCATGAAAAAGTGTACACGCAGAGAGGAAACAATTCCTGGAAATCTGGGTCTTGGATGAAGAGGTTTATTTATGCTGTATATAAACAGAACGCAGACAGTGAACCTGGTTCTTTCTCCTTTTTCCCAGGCTGCCACGAGTCGTGCTCGGAGTGCCGTGGGCCAGGCCAGCAGGAGTGTGTGTCGTGCTCAGACCCCACCGCTCTGCTCAGAAGTGGTGGCTGCATCGCCGAGTGTGGCGGGGGTTTCTACAGTCAGGACGGAGTCTGCTATGGTAAAGAAACTTTGCTTTCCCACTTTGGCCTTTGACTTTAGCTGGCTAGCTCTTTACTTTAAGCATCCTGTTCTTCCTATTTTTAACGTATACATAATGCATTGAGTGTCTTGATAAAGTGGCTGTCTGAGGATGTGCAGACACCAACAGGGGCCAGCAGGCCCCCTCTGGAGACATAAGAGGTTCAATGTTTGAGGTGAAGGTTTGCTGGAGCCCATTTTGGCAGTGTCCCCCTGGACCCTCCCCCTTGGTGCGCCACAACAGGATGTCAACAGTAGCAAATTTAGCAAACAAACAATGAAATACTCAATAATTAGCCCTCCTTTCCCCCACTAATAAGCATGCAGAGTCTGTTTGAATAAAGAGATCCTCCATGAATATGGATGTTTCTATTTTTGAGCAGTAAGATGAAGAGGAGCCTGATTAGACCCCCCTCCCCCCGGGTAATGGTGAATGTAGCAGCACATTGTTAACGTCTTTTTTTGCTTAATATCACCTGTGGGTGGGCGGAGGGGCTCAGGCAATCAAACACTCCCCTCTTTAAAACGGACGACTTTACAGAGGAAGGTCGAACCCATTAGAACCTGCCGGTTTGAGCTATCCACCCTGAAATGTCTGCAGAGCTGAAGGATCTTTAACTTCCTGCGTTCTTACCTGAGGGCTTGTTGAGTTAAAGCTGAGTTGATGGATTTTCTCTTTCAGAGCCCTTCAGCCCGCCGGAGGAACCCCTTTTACTGACTTTAGCCTCTATTTAGATGGAGGCAAAGATCATGTCAATGTGGAACACACACACACACACACACACACACACACACACACACACACACACACACACACACACACACACACACACAGAGTCTTTACTTGTTTCTGCGTTGAAATATTGTAAAGTTTTAATCCAGCTAAAGTGTTTATCGCTAGCAGGAACTTTACTTGCTGACTTTTTTAATTGAGCCTCTTGTGTTTAATCATTTTGACTGCGTGTCATTAACGCTTACACGCTGTGCTCCACAGCCTGTGATTCTTCTTGTGCCTCCTGTTTCCCTGACAACCCCGGGTGCACAAGCTGCGTGCCAGGGGCCGCCTTGCATCATGGGAAGTGCGTTTCCCACTGCCCAAGTCATCATTTTCTGGACACCTACAGCCGATGCCGAGGTAGGCCCAATATTTGAATTGCCTTGGGTGAAAGGCTGAAGGTCGGCTGGCTCAGTTCTCCCGTTTCCCTCCCCCCCAGCCTGCCACAGCTCCTGCGCCTCGTGCTGGGGTCCCGCAGTATCCCAGTGCACCTCCTGTCCTGGTCGGCTCCTCCTCCACCAGGGTCAGTGTGTGGAGACATGTGGGGAGGGGCTCTACTCGCAGGACCAGACTTGCCAAAGTAAGAAACCCTCCACCTCTAATCATTCATTCATTTTTAAAACAGTTGTAGAGAATCTGCCCTTTTGACCCTTGTTGCCCCCCTTCCAGACTGTCATCCCTCCTGTCGGTCCTGTGTGGGGCCGCTGGCCTCAGACTGCCTCCAGTGTCTCAAACCAGAGGAAGTGGTGTTGCCCCAGTCCGGTCAACTGCAGCACGGCGTGTGCACGGCTGTGTGTCCTGCACACAAACACCTGGATGACAGGCAGACGTGCCGAGGTCAGTGCCAAAGCCTGTTTTTGGTGTTTTCCTTTGCTTGAACAGCCTTCAACTAAGGAACGGGGATTTCAATCATCACTACATTTTACTCTGACAAAGAAAACATGTTTGGGATATTTAAAATTCTGGGGTTCTGCTTGCAGATGACACCTGATTACCCTGTTCTTGTGTGAAATTGTGCATGTAATGACTTCATTTCTGAGGTGCGTTTAAGGTTCTGTGGGTTAGTCTGTAAAACCAGAGTAATTATTTCCCACCACACACACAAACAGACCACCGGGGTCTGGATGGTCCTTGTCTTTTAATGAAACAGAGGGAGGAGAAGGGAAATAAAAGGCTGAAATGAGTTCATTTACTTTTAACGCACCGTGTCCAGTGTCCTTCTACCCTTATTTCCTGCCAGTAAAATTAAAAGCTACTATTTTTATCACCATCTGAGGGCGGTGAGACATTCCCCCCTCCACCTTCCTCCTATGGAGGAGTTTCTCCGGGTGGGAGACGTCCCAGCTGGAGGGTCCTTTTAGCTCTGGAGCACCTTGATGTTCTCCCACAGGAGCTCAGTTCTGAAGCGAGTCTGAGCTTCTCTGTAGAAACTGTGGCCCTCCTGACCTGGACCCAGATAAGCAGATGTACTGTAGATAAAGGATGCTGCTTTAACACTGC
Source organism: Takifugu flavidus (assembly GCF_003711565.1). NCBI lineage: Eukaryota > Metazoa > Chordata > Actinopteri > Tetraodontiformes > Tetraodontidae > Takifugu > Takifugu flavidus. The sequence continues at coordinate 12,400,917 of NC_079524.1, forward strand.
AGCCTGATTATTAATATCCCCTGTAGGCCAGTTGGTTACCACAGATGTTTGGAAGAGTCAAAAAGTGGAAGTTTGATTCAAACTTTATTCTGACTCACACCTGCAAGTTTGATAGAAAAATGGGTTTGTTAAATATTGTCAATGTGTTTCTATGTTTATTTATGGTTTCTATGGTTTCATTTTTGCGCCAGCCAAGAAGCATGATCCTTTTTCTTTTAAACAGTAGAAGTTAGAGGTAACATTCTCCTCCTTGAGCTGGTCTTTCCTGTGATGACGTGATGTGTCCTCGCTGCCCCCCCCCCCCCCCATTCCCCCCCATTCCCCCCCAACGGTTGTTGCTACTGATCGTTTCAATTGACGGACTCTCCCGGGAGTTTACCATGGTTGGGGCCTTGCAACCCCGCTGTTATTATTTTTCTGTTATAGGGTTTTCCTTTGATATCCGGGTTGTTTTGAGCACCAGGGCCTTGAATTGAAATGTTGTCAGCACTATTGGATTCCCTTAATCATCCTAGAAGAAACAATTACAAATCAATGAGTCGCGGTTGCATTTAGCGTGTCCTCTAACACCCATTTATCTCTAAGATCACAGGGGACACGGACCCAATACAGAGGCTGCGCTGGGTTTATGTTCCAGTTAGAGATCCTTGGGTTGCGCAACATGTATTCATGAGAAAATAGTTATAAAGCCCAAAGGAAAAAAAATAGAGCTCAGCTGTAATGCGGATGAGTGATGGCTGTAGCAGCTTCACTGTGCGAGGATTGTAGCTTGTTGAGTGAATCTATGAAAGCAGAGTATGAAATCACAGAGGTGTCTGCATTAATCAATTCATCTCCTTCCCGGGAGTGTCTGTTGCAACACAACTTCTAAAATCTAGACCCAGTTTCAGAGGTTTCTGATTAAAACATTGTTAATTGTTAAACTGAGTAAAAATTAAAACTGCATGGCAGGATTATTGTTTGTTCCCTTGTTCTGTCCACGCGTACGTAAAAAAAATGCATCTGGACTAATGAGCACAACAAAAACTTCCCTTCTGGAGCAGGAACCTGACAGGCTGACACACTTGTGGACACATATGCTCATGCGCCTAATGTGTCCTGCATGCACTCCGGTGATGCTGACAGGCTAGCGGATGTCTGAGGGCAAATTCCAGGTTGTGGCTTCTCTCAGAGAACATTGGTGGGTGGGAGGTTTCACACTGACAGGTAGAGGGAGGATGAACACGCACACATGCACACACACACGCACGCACGCGCGTGGCAGCTGTTGCTTGAATACGAGATGATCTGGATTGTTAAACAAAGATGCAAGTGTTCCAAAGTGCCACAGTTATAGTCTGACTTTGTCATATAAAGTCAGTCTGTGGTGTCTAGCTTCTATTTCTGATCAAAATTGCCCGTGTCTCAGTTATGTATCAACATCTCACTTGTGTGTGTGTCTGGTGTGTGTGTGTGTGTGTGTGTGTGTGTGTGTGTGTGATCCTCGCCAGACGCTCTGATTTAGCGTGATGCCTGTTATTGGACTAGTCGGGTGGCCCAGTCAGAGTCGCTGGAGCGTGGAAGAAATTGGTCGTTTTCTCATAATGATCTTTGTTGTCATCGGCGACGGGGCGAATGATGATATATGATAGTTGCAGCTACCAAAAACAAATGGAAGCTAACTGCCTAAAAGTGGCAGCAAAACTTGGTGGCGTTGCAGCTCGGAGGGAATCCTTTTGTTCCTGGATGTAAATGTTTTAGTTGTATAAAGTTGTAATTACACATATTTAATATTAAATGTGTTGACCGTTCCTAGCAGCTGCCTTTAATTAAATAATTCTCCATGTATCTGGATGAAACTACTTGAACAACCGCTCTAATAAATTAGCAACTTAAATGCTTCAAAAATGATAATTAAAGCGGGTTTCCTCCTTACTGACAGATCAGAGGTGGAGGTTGGAGACCGAAATAACATTTGACAGGCTCAGGTCCTCCATAATGAGACGTGTTGGCCTCTGAACTGTCTTTGCACAGTCCAACAGTCTGATCCGTAGCAACAGTCAAACAGGAAAAACGTCTCTTTTCTTCTTGATGGGCCTCAAAATGGCCTCTGGGGGATGTGGATGAGCTGCTGGTGAGGGATGAGCAGCAGCCTCCAGAGGACTGAGATACAGCCCTTCACTCGAGGTTCTGCTGTGTGGACGACAACTCTGGTCGTACCGATCACCCCCAGGAGCATCGGTGCGTCCGGGTCGGAGTTATAACCCCATCAGCGCTGAACAACCCCATGAATCAGATTCTCCGAGTGTCTGCAGCGCTCCCACACATGGATTTGGACTTTCTGGAATCGATGCCCATCGAATGAGACCCCCCAGTTAGAGAGAGGCTGCCTGTCTTTCTCTCCACTTATTACTTAGAGGGGCACATACTTAATGTCTGTGTGGATGTTTGCATGGATGAATCCCATCAGAATGATTGTGAGGGACACTCAACGCCAGGCTGCCTGTGCAGACTGAGCTGGGCAGCTGCTTATAGCATCCAGGGAGGAGTAATCCTCATGCTCCTGGCCTCTCGATGACTGCACTTTTGTCTCACCTCCAGCAGCAGCTGCTGGGTTTGCCGCCTGGCTTTGGTCCAAACTCAGCAGTTCTGCCCGGGCTATTTGTCTTTGTGCTGCCAAAGCGGACGTGAGCCAGCAGAAAGGTTGCGTCTCTGGGCAGCAGGAGGCTGAGGGCGTCCGCATGGTTACTCTGCCTGGATGATGCCGTCTTATATACGTGAAGTCTGCTGGCCTCAGTTCCAGCCTGGTTTCTCTGCATATTGTTGTTCTGACCTTCAGTTTGAATGCATCGGCGCCGCAGTGCTGCTTCAGCACAGCTCAGTACATACATGCAGGGGGATTAATCCTCCATTCACATTTGAGTTCTACTAAAGTTGCTATTTGTTTTTCTTGATAAAGTTTTCTGAAATGTTTAGAAAGTACTGGGGCACAGTCAAGGTTGTATCTGACAAAATAACAGTGGCAGTGGTGGTAGTGATGGGGGGGGGGGCGTCTTTTCTGCATTAGCTTGTGTAACAGTTCCTGTGTCCTTTCTAGAGTGTCATCCCTCCTGCTGGCACTGCACTGGACCGTCTGCAGACAACTGCACTTCCTGCCCGTCCCCATCCAGCCTGCACGAAGGCCGCTGCCTCCCGGGCTGCCCACTGGGATTCTTCGTCCAGGACAACCGGTGCCAAGGTGAGAGGACACCCCCCAAAAAAACAAACAAACAAAAGAACGCCGCTGCTGAATTATAGGCACGATAAAAGCCAGGAGGTTACATAAAACAGCTATTCTACAGAACTATTTACAGCAGATATTGATTGACTCTGTTAAACAGCGTATCTTTTTCACGCTGACATCAAGGTCAGATTGTTTCTGCCGCGACGCAGCGCCACAGTGTCATAAATCTGTGCTTCCGCTGAGATTAGTGGCCCATTAGTGTCCGTCTAACCCACCCCCGTGTAGTTCATCTGATTAATGAAAATCAATTTGTTCTTTTTTTTCCATTCATCCTACCAGGTCAGGTTCTACTGGATCGGCAGCGAGTTCTATCGTTTGTCTTGATTCCGACAAAATAAACAAATCCAATGAGAATCACATTAATGATTCCTCTAACTGCTGAGTTGAAAGATTGAAGTCATGGACACAGACGGATGCGGGTCGTGGCTCGCGTTTCACACTGGGGCCCCAAAACAAATGGGCTCCGTTAGCTTACCTGGCCTTTGGCGTGGATTGGTTCATTAGATACTACTCACACACCCTGGAGAACTATTGTATTCCTGTCTTAAGGAGACGAACTCTTGCTGCAGAATGGTGCCACTGATGAGGTTTCTATGCTCGGCAATGACACATAAGACGCAGTTAATGCCTCATGAATCAATAGTCTTTTATAAAGGCAATAAATCAAACGACTTCGTTATGTGAATTTCTGGCTCGTGCTGCAAAGAATCTTTATCAGCTGAGCTTTTAAGGGTCTTCAGAGCGGCATTACGTGTTTTTATGAACACTGTTATTGTGTATTTGTGCCAGCTCCCGTCCTAAAGCCAAAGGGTGGAAGAGGTGAGTTGTTCATTATCTAGTCAAGAAAAACAAAGATAATTATGCTCAGAGCCGGAGGAGAGCAAGACAAATCTATAGGGATATGCAGGATGGTAATAGCTGGTTAAACACAGGTCCAGATGATATCTCATTAGTCTAGGACTTGTTGGAAGCTGGACGTATTGCAGGCAATAAGATGCAGGTTAATTAATCACGTCGTTAGCGTTGTTTAGAAGCAGTCACACTGTGAGAGCGCTCCTAGGAGACACCAGCACAGACTCGGCCGTGCTTCTCCATCTTGTACCTGGATAATTTACTGTCTGAAACTCTCTGAAGTTAAGGGGGGGGGGGGGGTGTTCTGGAGTCTGTGGATCCTTCTGGGATGTGGTGTTTTAATCAGTGTGACCGTAAATGTGTCATTGTTAGCCAGTAGGCAAATTTTCTAACTACCAGGTGTAAAAACAGCCTCCATTAACGAGATTAACAGCATATTTGGATCAGACAAAACAAGTCAAAATACAGCAAAGCTAAAACACTGAGACACTGAGTTTGATCCTTGTCTGTTGTCAACCCCCCAGCATGCCATCCATCCTGCCTGACCTGCAGCGGCCCCTCCCAGGCGGGCTGCGTCTCTTGCCCCTCGCTAGCGTCTCTACGGGATGGCTACTGCAGGACAACCTGCCAGGACGGGCGTTTCTTGCACACGGCCACCGGAGAGTGTCTGAGTAAGTCGGCCCGTACGTCCGTGCGTGCACGTGGGCAGGCAGTGTTGTGCACATTCCCCTTTCATCAAAACTACAAGTGTTGGTACTTTAAGCTTGAGTGGCCCCAGAGGGAACTCAACCCCCGAATGTTGCTGCACGAGTGCCTTACTCTGCCTGCTAACATTAAAGGACACAAATTCCACTCTGTAGCCCAAATAAACTGCATTATTCATGAGAAATGGGAACCATCCTTTGCAGTTTTAGGGACGGTCTGAAATAACCCAGATTTAATTTTAATTATAGCTGTTTGCTTCAAAAGTCAACATTTTTCAAATAAAACATGTGTAGCAAGCCAGTCTGTGCAGCAGATATTCTGTAGTTCTTCAATTGATACCTTCTGGTAAATTATGTACGCATCTGTGTCTACATGCAGTGAAATATTCAGGATTGATATTTTTAAAAAGCTGTGAAGCGAAGGCAAAAAGTGTTGACCTGCATTAACACCAATCACAGCTTAACGAATAGCAAAAAGCTGCTCGGCTATGGGACACAGATGATTGCAGTGTGTGTGACCTTCTAAATAATGCTGGGTTGGAAAGTTCCTCGTTTAGTTTACCTCTCAGGTCTGACAACTGCTGATTAGAAAACAGGTTTATTTACATTGTGGGAAACCAGCGAGATAGATGCATTTACTTTTAATTAGGGTTTCTGATGCACTGCACTGTTTAAAATGTGAAACAGCAACTACATTTCTGCACACACACACACGCGCGCGTGCGCGCACACACAAAAACTTTAGTTACTAAAAGATATCCGGTGGTATGTCAAGGCCGCAGAAATAAATGTGGTCATCATTTCAGCTGGCTGCCCACACACACATCCTCGTACTGCTACCCTTGTGAGGTCTTTCATTGAATTAATACATTCCTCACCCCATAACCAAAACCTACCCATCCTAACTAAACGTTTAACCCCGATCATTATGGAACCTGAACCTCAACACAAGTCAAACACTGGATCCATCTGAACCATCAAACAACTCTTTCAGGTTGTGACGACCAGCCAAAATGTTTCCACTTCCCCAAACTGTCCTCCCTTTGCTGGAGCAATGCATTTTTGGTCCTCAGTATTCATGTACGCACACATAAACGATGAGGGTTTTATTCTCTAACTATAACCATATACATTCTAATTCATTACAAAGTCAACTTTGATGCTCAAGGATGCCGAGGGAGAAGGAGCGGTGGCTGCTATCCATCTGCCTCCACTGTCACATGACCTCTCAGACAATGGCGCTCACCGGGGCTGGGTTCCTCTTTTTGTTTCGGTCTTTCTATTGTGCTCGGCCTCCGTCTGCACCTCCTGTTATTATTTACCTTCGGCGGTGTTCACTCTTGCCACGAGTTTATCAGCCAGACAGATGATTGACCACATTCTTGTCTGCACTCCATCTCAATATAGACTGAATTAGCGCTGTTCCTGGAATATCAGCTCACTGACGTCATTTCCAATTTCTTGTGTAAATATTCCCTCTGTTGACGGATCAAACACCGACTTCGCCTGCGCATGAGGAAGATACGAGACGTCGGTCAAAGTGAAGCCCGCATGGACGTCCTATGGACGTCTGATGTTTAATTGCGTGACATACAAGGAAACCTCTCTGGTGACCCACGCCGCCGTAATTCCAAAGGTTAATTGACTCTTCCGGCCTCTCAGGAGCCCTGGAGCTGACTGATTGGTTGTCAGGAGACAACTGATGTTTTTCAACCATTTTTGTCAGCTTTAAACTGGGACTTTTTCGTCTACAAGGCTAAAGATTACCTCTTTTTCTGACTTGACTGGCAGAATTGAAGGTTTATTTTCCTTTTAAAATGCATGAGATGGAATCTTTTGACTGGCAGCCAGTAGGGCCCAAATTTTACTCTGTATTAATGTATCGATGTCCAGCATGAATCAAACCAATGGAGAATCCTGGTCCTTAAGAATCCCTCCATGGCTCTTTTATGTGCTTGAGCGGCATCTTGGCTGATGTTCTGAGGACTCGAATCAATAGCTTTTTATTTTTACTCGGTTTTACTCGTCCCCGGTGAGTTTTCTCACTATAGAGGCATTTGTTTGGTGCTGGGAGCTGGATCGCCTGCAGAGAGGTCGGCTCGATGGCCTTCTGCTATATCGTGATGTGATCTGAAAGGTGTGAAGGAGATATGAAGTCGTTCTTCATCCCCTTTCATCTGGATCAGGCTGAGGAGGAGAGAATAACTCAACCCTGCACATGTCACGAGGGAAACCGAGTTTTAGCGCGTCTGCGTCGGAAGCAGGAATAATCCCAGAACCCGCATCAAAATCTCCCATCAGTACCATAGATGAAAATATTGGCAACAGTAAACATTGATCCAGCATTGCTGCTTCACTTCCTGCCGATTGGGGACCAATTATGAAGGTATTTCCACCTGAAGGTTCAGAGGAGGGGGTTAATGGACTACACCTAGGTCGGGCCCCTCTGGGGAGTCTGCCTTGTTATGCAGGACTTGTTTGGGGCAGTTGATCTGGTAACAGAAGAGCAGAGCAGCACGGCGTGGCTGCGCTGCTCAGTTACTGTAAACAGATGGAGTTTAGCCTCTGGTGCCAGCTTGTACATTCGGGCCCAGGGTGTGGAAAGAGAGGGCCTTCACGGTTCCTGTTGTCTTGATTCAACATCACATTCTTTGTTTCTAAGATATGAGGGAAGGAAAAAGTGGATTTTCCTTCAGGGTGAGATTTGAAGTCACTTATGTCAGATAATATGAGAGAAAAACTGACAGTTGAAGTTGATTTAATATGCAGTTTAAAACCTGCTCTCACAGTCCTCAACATTACTCTGCTTTAAACCCCTGCAGTGTCTCTCCTGCTTAAACCTTTATAGGAGTTTTAAGGACTTAATGTGACTTTAACCCCCCACCCCCATCACCTGGGCAACAGAGCCCTGTTGTATTGCTTTTTCAGATTGATATCTCCACAGCCCCGATAACAGTATCAGGCCCACCGCCGTGCCAGCCGGGCCCAGATAGCATCGCAGGAATAACAGCAGCCAGACGGGTGCTGCAGGCTGAGAAGAGACGGGTTAATGTTTTAGTTAACGAGTCAGAGGAAACCAACAGCGCTGACCTTTTCAGGAAGACATAATTACATTTAATATGTGTTCTAACAGCCATTTTGAGGGTTTATCGCTGAGAAATAAGCAAATTACATTCCTGTAATTGTGTCTTTAGTTATTCTTCACATGCTACCATGTTATTAATCCATCATCTCCAGCCGTCGTTCTGAAAATCCTCTCAGAAATGTTTTTGCTCTACAGAAGACTATCATTAAGTCTTTGTTGATCTTTCTCGTCCAGAAAAAGCCTGGTTTACAGTTCCTGCCTTTGGCCTTGAAAGCTTTTCTCAATTTGGAGAATTTTGAGTGATTTCCACATATTCTCTCTTCCTCCAGAGTGCAGCTCCGACTGTCAGCGCTGCTCAGCGGACCTCCAGACGGGGGTGGGCAGTGTCTGTCTATGGTGCAAAGCTCCGAAGATGTGGCTCCTGGGGGACCACTGCGTCCCCGACTGTCCCCGGGGACACTACGGCTGGCACGACGCCTGCCTCGGTAACAACTTCTGCTGATGTGATGGATGTTGGAATATAAAGTAAATAGGTCCAGTTCTTTAGGGATTCTTTCATAACTCTGATCTTATGGTTCAGTGGACTCTCTGGCATCTAATTTATATTCAAAGCCAGCGTCTCACTCCTTCAAATATATACATAATAAACGTTCTCTCTCACCCACCAGCATCCACTTTCAGAAAGAGACCTGTTTGTTTTTAGCATTAATTAATGAAATATTAACTGAAAGTGCACATTTGTGCTCACTCTTAATGGGAGGCTGAAAGTCCTGTTAAAACAACCTTTTTAGACTCGGCTTAAAGGGAAACAAATGTACTTCTTCTTTAGAAGTAGCTCCATTTTCAACACCTTTTAAGGAACCACCGGCCAGTTCTCCCGGGGCCTTTCCACATTCTCAACACAAATTTATCAGATCATTTCATCTCACATTATTTCCATATAAAGTTCATACTGTGAACTGTTTTATGTGAGTGTGTGGTAATAATCTCCTGTAAATAGGGCGATAAGTTAGTTCTATTTCCTCAGTTTCCATTTATAGGGATGAAATTAATGTTTTACTGAGCCTCCAACTACATTTTTACAGTGATGAGCTACTTTTTGCAGCTCCTTCTGCTGTTAAATCTTCACTAAACTCTGAACATGATTGCAAGAAACTTCAGCAGAACCATCCAAAGTGGTCTGCAAACATACTGGGACTCTAACGCCCATGCAACATCCTGGAACACGTTTGTGTTGTAACCTTATTAAAATTCTGTTTCTTGTTCTGATTACTCCACAGGGTGCCATCCGTCATGTGACACCTGCAGTGGGGCTGGGCCACTGTCCTGCACTTCCTGCCCTGCCAACGCCGTTCTTTTGCCTTC